>NC_041715.1:6973416-7328416 GCF_900700375.1 Denticeps clupeoides
CTTCGTCATTCAGAATTCCACCTCCACCACTAAAACACCTCTTCTTATTCATCATCCACTGGTATCATGTCTGGTGAAACGCTATTGTACGTTGGCAGACACCAATACAATGTAAACGCTATGGCGAAGAGGCTGTCAGTGCCGTATCCGTACTTGCCCGTTCGGTTCCGCGCAGTTCAGCACACTTTTTGACATGCAACCAAATCAGCTGATTCAAAACGTGATTTTATTAACATGGTCTACAATGCAAGTGGGCACAACATGATTTGTATACCAGGTCTCCCCTATGTTTATTTATTTCAGATGTGAAGCACTTTTGTTTTTTTTTAAATAGAAGAATGTTGTGAAATAGTTCTTTGCATGAAATGAACTTATTATTTACATGTAAATGGTTTCCAAACGCTAACAGTAAATACCTAAGCACTTTGTTTAACTGTGATTAAATGTGATTTGCCATATTGCATTTGTTCTTTTTTCCCATCCACTCCGTAATCACAAAGTGTTTAGGTGAATAAATACATTTATAACAGAAGTTATGGAATTCAGAAGAATTAAAATTTAGAAAACTGAATTTAGCGAAAAAAGAAATTGGAATTTAGGAAAAAATAAAACAGGGACCCCACATTCACAGCAGTCTTGGAGATCAGGGGAAATGAGCTTCCATCTCATTTCCTCATTCATCTGAACCTTCGTGATCCCACAGGCCACTGCAGCCAATGCCGCCCCACTTATGAATGTGGCAATGAAGGGCCTTTTGTCAGAGTCTTGGCCAGTAGGCCTCTTTATTAAATGCCAAACTAATGAGTGTCATATTTGTAGGCGGACTTCCAGTCAAGCTCCTGGATTCTTTTGGTCCTTTTATTGTGAATCAGCCCATTGGAATCAGTATTTTATGAGCGTCATTTAGGATTTTTTTCCGTCTGGTCCCACTTGTGGCCTTCTCTGGCATAATTCAAACTGTACAGTCCTAACAATATTGGCTTTGACATTCAACATGTCATTTTTAATTACTTTTACTGTTTTAAATACAATAATACATTTGTATTTACTGAAATATTGTTACTGTTCTGCCATTTGTGCGAGAAAGTGACTACTCTGTATTAGATTGCCCTGTATTAGATTGCCATTACTGTAAAAACTCCTGTACTTATTCACAATAAGAATCACAACGCTCCAAAAAATCTGCTCAGTGATTGTGGGTTCCATATAATGAAAGCGAATCCCCACATCACAGCGTCTTTGAGGCTAAATGGAGTGGTTGCTGATCAGAGCCAGGATCAGACTTGTTTTTCACTCAGCTAATCGTCCGGCCCTAAACAGCACATTACACCCCTCCATTTGCATGCGATATACAATGCATTGTGTTAAATGAGGTCTCACCTCAATTTTTCCACTCTGGAGAACCGTGGTGTGTGTGCAGACATCTCCAGTTCTACAGAGGGACCCAGCAAGTGCGATAAAAGGTTTACGATAAAAGGGCAGAGAGTTTTAAAGTGTTCATCCGGATGGCCCTCATATATTTGAGTTGAACCCTAGCTGGACAAGACCTGTGAAGAGGCTTGTGTGTATCTGGTCCCCACATGTTGGTAAATTGTGTGTGTGCTTTTAGCCGTCCTTTCTCCTAGTCCCCCGAGTTTACTTGAATCTGTGTAGCTGAAGTGAGGGCAAAGAGGTCAGGCTTCAGAGTGAGAGAGACTGAAAGTGCTGCTCAGGGGAGTGTGTTGACTTCTTTATACACATGTCATGACCTTCACTGCCTTTACCAGACCTTTCATTTTGCTTTCATATAGCCTCGATTCAGCTCAGGGTGCTACTTAAACACATTTCAAACTTAATTACAAAATAATAACATCTATTTTCATGTGTACTGACATGCACACTTGCATAGTTGCATTTTCACTGCAGTGGTTTACAGCCAGCTCGATTCGAGCTGATCATTTTCTGATATCTTGATGGATTAATATCAAATTGAGGTACAGGTGAAAGTGAAGTGATTGTCATTGTGAAACACTGCAGCACAGCACACGGTGACACAACAAAATGTGTCCTCTGCATTTAACCTTCACCCTTGGTGAGCAGTCGGCAACCATGACAGGCGCCCGGGGAGCAGTGTGTGGGGACGGGACCTCAGTGGCACCTTGCCGGTTTAAGATTTGAGGTCTGATTACAGGTCCACCTCCTTCCCCGATAGGAATAGAGTCCTCATATTAATGGAATATTACTGTCCATGCTGATGTATCCATTGATTGTTGATTGTGAATGAGAAGTGTTAATAATTGAGATGTTGCCCCAATGGTATTCCCTATGTTAGCAGAGCGCATTTTACTTTCTCTGCTTCAGCAGGTCACAACTCCCCCTTTTTAAATGTATGTTTTATTTTTATTTATTTACCCCCGGCTTGGTGTATGTGTATTGATGATTTCCTTTTTTGAGTTCTTGTTTTTGGAAGGGGCATTTTTGTATTGTCACCTTTGTTTATGCATATTCTTTAATGTTTTGGAAATGTCATAAATATAAAAAAAAGAAGTGTTAACAATTTATCTTGAGAATGTGGCCTTGTTGGACTGTTGAATGATGGAGGAGATTGCAGTCAGTCACCTTAGGCAGTCTATCTATCTCCTCTGCATTATTGTATTTGCCCGACCCCCTCAAATATTTGCTGTCTCTTCCTCCTCCCTGTCTGCAATGGATGGAGAGTCAATCTGTTTGCTCTTGGGATTCACACAGCCGAAGCTCCGCTGTGTCTAACCGCTCACTCTCCAGATCCTCAGCTGAAGACTCTCTGAGGCATTTCCCCATTGCCAGAGTCATGGTATTAATGGAGCGTACAGGCGAAGTGGAGAGGCTGGCCTTGCCTTGGCTCTCTCACAAGTACATCGACATTCACACCGGTCTGTTCTGTCGTGGGTCGAGAAGGTAGGAGATCTTTTCTTCTGGTGCTTGTTTCCAGCGCTGGGTCGTTGGCTTTCAATGAGCTGCCACTTCCTGAGGTCACAATAGCACCCATGCTTCCTCAGTTGTCTAAAATGTCGTTTTTAAATGCTAGCTTTGATATTTCTTGTATTTTATAATAGTCAAAAGCAAAAATGCATACCATGCAACTATGTTTAGGCCACTGTCTACTTTGAAGCTCTTGATTGGAGCTCTGATGCTAATTGTCTCGACTCTCTGTAAACTGTAAAACAAGAAGATCATTCATTTAATGATGCCTCTTCTTGGACCAGCTCCCAGCACACTGCATATGCCCCACCCTCCGTTTATGGAAGGTGGACTTGTAATGCTGCTTTAAGTCTGGTTTAAGAGGACCCGTTTGGCATTGTAGTCTGCTGCTCTGAAATGCGTGCAAATTAATTAATGTGCCGGTAATGCCCCTCCTCAGCACTTTTCCCTCGGTCTTTTTACCCTTACTCTTCTGCTGCGCTAGATAATATATATATTTTTTGTTGTTGTTGTTTTTGTGATTGTAAAAGAGGTTTTTTTATCCATATTGCGATGTGCGCAGATGTTTTTTTTTTTTTGCTGGAAGAACAAAGTTCAAGATTATGAGTAAAATTCCTACCGTGCTGTCTCCTTTTGTAACCTGATTCTGTTCAGATGGGCAGATTAGCCACACTGCATGGACACGGTGCACAGGCTTATCCCAGCGCGAGTGTACGGTTGTGATTTTGCGGCGCTCAGGCGCTGGTTGAAATGTCACATGATTATAGATCAGTCTTGTTGCCTCACCATTCAACAGGCTGTACAAATTGAGGCTTTTCCGAAGTACCTGCGTCGTGGATTTTGGATTGATTTTGAGTAATGTTCTGATAATTTGATAGAACATTACATAGAACATAATTTGATTTTGATTTAAAAAAAAAAACTGTTCCGTGATTAATGTTTTATACACTACACCAATCTTCTTGGTGCTTCAGTCTAGAAACCTGCAGGTCAAGTGAGTTGGTGATTTTAATTTCGAATGCTAATGATGATTTTGTGTATCTTATATGTCTCGAAGAAAACGATGCCCCACAGCCTTAGACATTGAGCAGCCTGTTGCTTTGTCTCAGTGGAAGCTGTTGAGCCACTAAAACACTTGAGATTATTCCCGGGTGGGAGGAATGGCGCATTTTTTTGCCGCTGGCCCACATTTCCCTCTGTTTCAGGGGGAAAACAAACACGAAAACACAAAGCCTTGACTTAATTATTAATAGAAACATTTTCTTAGCTCTTAGAAAATGCATTATGCTGTTTGTGCTTCTCTCTTGTCTGTTTTATTGTCCCAGTTGTAATGGTGTTCAGACGAGCTGACTGAATTTGTGTGTGTGTGTGTGTGTGTGTGTGTGTGTGTGTGTGTGTGTGCGTGTGTGTGAAGTGTGAGCGTGACTTGGGAATGGTTCTCTGGCTCAGTGGGGATGTGTTTGAAAGGCCACAGTTTTGTTTGCTCAGATGCTCCACAGTCCTTGCCATTTCATTAGCATTGCCAAACACTGGGCTTTCACATTGGCCCTGACACCACTGTGTCCCCATATGGATTTGTTTGTGGTGTGTGTCTTGGAACTGTTCTATGCAGACATAGATCATGGCGCCAGTCAGAGCTGGCTGACTGCATGTATAGATTTTTACACGTTCTCAATTTTTACAAGTATTTGACAAGTTTTTGACATTCAAATTGCCATTTTCTGTAAGCTAATCAAGTGTTTTTTATTCAAAAAAGGATTTCTGTGAGTTCTAGGTGGATGACAGTGATTGGTAAAATTGTGACACATATACTATGTATGTTTAATAATGTATCAAGTATGGCGCGATGTTGGAAAAATAACCCGTGTGCTTGCTCCTTAGAAAAGGAAAGTTTTTCCTGTCCAGGATGGAAAGGGTTGGAAAAGCACCACCAACAACCAGCTCTGTTTCTTACAGCTTTTGATTTACTGGGACAGGGGTCTGTGTGGTTATTAAACAGTAATTACAACCAATTACGGAGGGCTTTGGCATCTGCATAGTGCTGGACTGGAGAGGTTTATTGATGGCTTCAACAGCGGCATGTGGAGCTTCACAAAGCTTTCATTTCACAGTGAAATTAATGAGTGCTGAGTCAGTCGTTGTGACACGACCGTTTGTCAGATGCTCTCTGTGACCTTGTGCTGAGGGCGGTGTCTAATCCGAATATTGTGGTGCAGCCTAACTAGAAATATGGAATCAAGAATCAATTGATATTTTGTTTACAAAGTGGCATGAATAATATAATATGTTGTTTCACCATCAGTGAAAATTATTTTCCATCTCAGCTGCTATGGTTCTGATCTCAGTGTAGATGCTCGCCTATTGGAGGTTTTGAAAAATCAATAAAAGACTTAATGAGGGAATATAATTTGGCACAGGGGTAGACAGAACATACAAGGATCTTTGAAGTCTTAACTCAAGATCTGGAAACATCAGCCAGCCCTAGTATGTTGCGCTTGTTTTCTCTGGTGGGGCGCTTGGGAGGAGCCTGCAAGATCAGACGAAAATTGACTGACAGGTCCACAGAGGCACGCTGAGCACCGCACTCGCATATGTTGTCACGGCGATGTCCAGAGCCATTGTTCTGGCTGAGCCTGATTGGCTGTCAGGCCTGTCAGAGCGGATCACGGTCCTGGTAGCCGTGGACCTTCTGACACCTGCCTGTCAGCCTCATGGCTGCAGCAGTAATGGGGTTAACCCGCTCTTCCAGCCTTGCTTCACTGTACTGTACATCACAGAGCACAGAGGTGTTTACAAAACTGTGTTTGTAAAAGCGAGGAATTGTACAGTGTTCCGGCCTCAAACCAGGGGCGTAGCTGACATCTCACGTGTCAAATCTTTTAAAACAAAAAAGTTTGTTTTAATGATAAAGCATCAACCTTTTTATGAGCGTTACCTTTTAAGCACAAATGATACTCAAATACTTATGCCAGAAATCAAGATCAAGATCTCCACTTTATGGTTTGCTTTGTGGTAGACATACGTTTATTTATTACATAATTATGCATTGTAATTAAAAAAAATTATTAATATAAAATAATATTAGCATATCAGTTCCATATCACTGTTTTTTTCTGTCTGAAGAGTGCTAATTGACCAACTAGCTCTCAGTCAGCAAATGCACGACCATGTGCTGCACCTCAGTGGGCCAGAAGAATCTTTTATTGACTTCATTATCTAAATTAACTCATATAATGGACACTTATTACAATGTAGTTTTCACATTAATATTGCATAATTCCCAAATAATAAAGGGAATAATAAAGACCTTGTCTGTGGTGCTGATTCCAGAGGTGCTACAAGGTTTAATTTGACAAGTGTCATACCTGTGCTTCATTTCATGTGGTTGTGTGAGAGAGCTGGTTGAGACTAATTTAATGTTCACCTTTTCTGCCACTGTTGTGTGGATATTAAATGGCACGGCAGATTCCTCTCTCTCTCAAACACACACACCCACACACACATATGTGTTATGTTAACATAATTAAATATTTCAGTTAGTATGCTGTGTTTACCTGTATGCATTAATGTAAGCAAGGAATCATCATATCACGGGGAGTGTTGTAGCCCAATTAATGTATGTGTGTGTGGTGCCTGCACATGTGTGACAAATGCACCAGGTATTCACCTGACATGCAGTGGTCATCATTCTGAATCAGGTCAGTAATTGACAGGCAGCTGAGCTAATGTGAGTCAACAGAGGGCCTGCACACACACACACACACACACACACACACACAGTCACATAGGGGCATCAACAAGGTGCTCAGCTGCATTAGAACCTTTCCCTCATGCAGAAATGCAACTCTATCTACCACATTCAACACAGTGCCTGGCACTTCTGCATAATACACACACACGTGTGAGTTTGGGGATGGATGAGCTGGCCAGTTCCGTGCCACAGAAACCCAGCTGTACGGAACACCGAGCTACTTCATCTTAGCCGTCTCCGTCTCCTTGCCTAATGGCTCCTCAGAGCTCCATCCTCCCGCCCCGCCTTATCTCCCGGTCCAGTGTAACGCCTCATTGTTGGTGGAGAGAGGCGGTGAGAGAGGATTTCTGCGCTCCACACCCATAATAAAGCCCATGTAAAGTATTATCCCAGCGTGTTGGAGGAACCCTTCTGCAGACTGCTTTGTGCTGCACAAGGGCAAGTGTTGTCCTTTTAAATGGTGATGGTTTATCAAAGAGGAGATTCTGTGGGTCACTGCGTTTTCTCTCAGCTCCAGACTCGTGCATTGTCCTTATCTATATCATCTATTGGATGTTATTGTCACTCTGTTCGTATTTGAAGATGAATCCCTGTGAAGCTTTGGAACTGCAGACCTGATGGTTTTTGGCACTATACACTGCATGCTGTCAAATCACATTAGATTTACCTTCACTGATGGACAATGCATCTTCTCCACAAAGCATCTGGCCATCCAGAAATAGATCTTACATGGCAGCCGTGACTTTGCGGCCCGACGTGCCTTCTCATTTGTTAAGATGAGGCGGCAGGTCAAACATCTGCTTCCGCAATACCTTGGTCCAAAGTTTTAACTCTGGCTTTGTTTGAATCCATTAAAACAAACTGTTCCCCTGCTGCAGGGCTGACGTGGCCTTTAAATAAGTCTGCGCTTTGTCACCCTCTGAGTTTTGTTAAGCGGGGGCTGGTGGTCGGCACGTTGTCGAGTGACCCGTTCAAAGGATATATGGGCTAATCTTAGCTTTAGCCACCATGGATTAAAAGACAGCAGTAAGCCATCACACAGGGTGGGTGGCAAAGCTGCGGAGCATTCCCAGCCATGTCTGTCACCTTCCTCTCTCAGTTGACAGAGACCCAGGATCATTTCTTGTGAGAGGGGTCAAGTAGTTTCAAGGTTTCTAAGGAATTTATCAAATATTTGCTTTATCATCTGCTCTACTATCTAATACAGCACACACCCTTAAAAAGTCCCAATTTTAAGACCTTGCATTATATGAAAGGTGCATTATAGTTGCATTGCTTTCATATTTTTTGCATTTCTTAATCTGCACAAGCGGTTGCACTCAGTAACAACACAGGCAGTGCAAATGCATAATAGTGCATGCTGTGAAAATTGAAGGATGCAAAATAACTTTAACATGCAGATTGCATATTAATTCAGGGCCTTAAATAACACATGGACATTTATCCCATATCCCAGGATGTGCCCCAGCACCCATAGCAAATGTGTAGCAAATGGAGGAGACAAGACCAATGGGACCCGGTCACATTGGATGATTTTGAAATTGATGGTTCAGGAAAAAACTAATTTCTGTAAACATTACTTGCAAACATTTCTTTTAGTATTTTGGGTCATTCCAAATGATACTGTGATAACCTTTCTCTCTTTTGTTGACCCTCTGTGTTAGACCTGTATTAGACCTCACATGCACCAGGCTGCGGTTGTAGTTCCTCTCTGCAGGCCTTCTAATGTCTCCTAAGTGCCCCATAACTTTTCTCCCTTTTGTTTTTCCTCCTTTTGTCTTTGAGAGGGGTATTGTGTGATGGTGGGGTTTTGGTGTTGAGGCGGTAGCTGTGGTACTGGAAGCCGTTTTATCTCTGCTGAGTTACTGCCTCTCTCCCGGCTCCCCTGCTTCCTGGAGCTCATTATTTATGAAGTTAATAAAGGAGCCGGGAGCAGGTCCTCGTTCAGCAGAACTTTAACCCAGTCAGACATTAAAAAAAACTAAAATACCCTCAGTGATATACTCCCTCCTTCACTGGGCTTCTGTTTCTTCCCTCTGTCTCTCTTTCATTCACTCACGATTGGTGGGCGAAGCACATATACTGGTCTCCACATCCTCTCTCTGGAACAAAAAGCCTTTCTCTGGGAGGGACGGCGCTTCCCCGGCGCTGGCTATTGACTGAGCGCACCGGCAGCATGTCTGCTGCTTTTAATGGCCGGCACTGACCCCGGAGCCCGCTTGATTTGTGGACTCATGCGAAAGCCCCAGGGGACCACTCAAATGGGGGTTAATAGAGGTTCCCCTGTCTTCAGACTCAGATTCAGCTTGCTGGTGTTTACTCTTGCCCTGTGCTCAAGGTTATGCAGACCTTCTGTTCTACAGACATGAATTGAATCGCAGAGCTTTTACAGCCATAAAGGTTTTAGAAATACTGGTTTTCACAGAGTTTGCTGCTTCCGTTTTTATTGTGGCAATTTGCATAAAGTGTGATCAAATTAACTTAATCCTAGAAAAAACATTTCCGATGCACTCCAGCCCTGCCACAAGGACCTGCTGAGATCATTTCAGTGATCCTCTTGTTAACACAAGTGAGAGTGTTGACGAGGAGATCATTCTGTCACAGTGATTGAGTTAGAATAGCAGACTGGATGCTTTAAAAAGAGGGTGATACTTAAAATAATAGTTTTTCCTCTGTTAACCAGGTTACCTGCAAGGAAACATATGTTGTTATCATTGTGTTGCTTCACAGGCAAGAATATTGCTGCCACTAAGATTGTACCTAAATCAACCGGAGCATTAAGAACATCAAGGATAGACGTTCAAGTGTTGTGAAGAAGGTGCCCAAGAAAGTCCAGCACGCAAGCAGGCCCATCTCCTAAAGATGATTCAGCTGCAGGATCTGTGCAGAGCAGAGCTTGCTCAGGAATGGCAGCAGGCGGTTGTGAGTGCATCTGCATGGACTGTGAGGCGAAGACTTTTGGAGGATGGCCTTGTGTCAATAAGGGCAGTAAAGAAGCCACTTATCTCCAAGTGAAACATCAAGGATAGACTGATATTCTGCAAAAAGTACAAGGATTAGACTTCTGAGGACTGGGGTAAAGTAATTTTCTCTAATGAAGCCCCTTTCCGATTGTTTGGGGCATCTGGAAACATGATTGTCCGGAGAGGAAAAGGTGAGTGCTACCATCAGTCCTGTCTCATGCCAACAGAAAGCATCCTGAGACCATTCATGTGTGGGGCTGCTTCTCATCCAAGGGAGTGGGCTCACTCACAATTTTGCCTCAGAACAGAGCCATCCTCCGACAGCAACTTCTCCCAATAATCCAAGAACAGTTTGGTGAAGAACAATGCCTTTTGCAGCATGATGGAGCACCGTGCCATGAGGCCAAAGTGATAACTGAGTTGCTCGGGAAACAAAACATTGAAATTTTGGGTCCATGGCCAGGAAACTCCCCAGACCTTAATCCAATTGATTAAGGGCGGGGTGGACAAACAAAACCCAACAACCTTGAGGCGGGTGGACAAACAAAACCCAACAAATTCTAACAAACTCCAACCATTGATTATGAAGAAATGGGTTGCCATCAGTCAGGATTTAGCCCATAAGTTGACTGACAGCATGCCAGGGCGAATTGCAGAAGTCTTGGAAAAAAAACGTATTGACTCTTTGCATAAAAGCCTTTGAAAAATATCAAATACTTGTAATTATACTTCAATACACCACAGAAACAACTGACAAAAAGCTTTTGGAAAAACTTTTCTCAAAATATTTTGACTACAGGTTTAATGATAACATGCCATATTAAATTTCCACTAATGATTAATGTTTTTTCTGCCTAAAGTTGTCAAAAAATTGATTCTCAACTTAAATGGCAGTTTTGTATCTTCTGGCTCACCACAGACTACAATGATGGGCAAAAGCAGTTCCAGTGTTAATTCTGCAGCACCAAGCTTGCTAGAAATGTAAAAAAGCAAGAACAATAAACAGGGAAAGCCAAAAGTTGTGGACAAGTCCATTTGCAAAAAGTGATTCAAAGTTGTCTTTATCAAAGCAAGCCACAAGATAAATTTTGCAAAGCATTTGAAAGCCAAGCTCTCCGAATTGTACCTTATTATGCACTACTCACAATAAGTTAAGAGGAGCATGAGACATCACAGTCCAATACATTTAAAATACATTTCTTGCATTTATTTGTTCATTTTTTATTTATAATTTTTAAATGCATTCATTTCTTTATGTAGTGTGTTATGTGATTTGACTTTATTAAAATTTTTCTAAACATATTCTTTGTTTATTAAAAAATTGTAACTCGCTTTGGATAAAAGCGTCTGCTAAATAAAGTAAAGTAAAGTAAAAGATTCCTGTGCTTGTTTTTTCTCCTCCTGCAGTATTGAAAATAGTATTGAGGATCATGACAAGCTTACTTCCGCCTCTTTTAATTGGCCACCTTTGATCATTAAGTGATTTAAAGCAGTTTTTACATCCTATTTCTACACAGCATCATCAGGGTTCAGCAGGGCTGGTTTTGGGGTATTGCATTAATGCTGACTGCCACAGTACAGAATGTCCCATGAACATAATCCCTGCTAAGCCCTCCTACAGTCGGCATTTAATGGGCTCCTATAGGGGAGCAGCATTCCAAAAAGTACAGTATAACGCCGACTGCGGCAAATTTTTACTACTTCATCAAAAACAAGATAAGAGGAAGACCTATTTGAACACCAGCAATGTTGTTTTGCTATGTGAAGTCAGTGAAATATGTTTAAAATTCTATGTAGTTACTGTTATAACAATTGTGTTTGTATTGTATTTGACACACATTTTAACCAGAATAATTTTTGATGAAAATAGTGTACGGTGATGACTCACTGTAAGGTTGTAGCACTCAACTTTAGGGTGGTAACTTGTAATAGATCAAAGGCTTGTGTGGGGAAACACCTTCGTCTTCACCACTTGTAATTATTACTCTCTCCTCTGTGTCAGAGCTCACTCGGGTGGAATGCAGGCAATTGTGAGAGCAAAGGTCACTGTACTGCACTGTGCCACGCCTTTGCCCTCAACTCTTGTGTGGTGAACTTTAACTTCAGTTCCCTGAAGATGCTTTATGAATAATCATGGTTATATATAATGTGTTAACAGGGATTGGCAATGGAATCATACCGTGATGAAATTTTTGTTTTTCGTTTATGTTTGCACTCATTCAGTCCTCCTTTATATCAGTGGTGTAAATATAGATTCAATGAATTTTATTGGGAGAACATGAGACACGATTCTCAAATTTCCATCCATGACCTCGATGGATATGATAATGGTGAACGGACTTCGGAAGAACCTTCCAGCAAGAAACAGATTATGCTGTATGTCCTTTGTTTGTCACTTCACCACTTTACAATTCCACATCCGTGTCACTGGGTTACAATTGTCTGTCCCCGTATGACGATTAATGTCTTTTGTGACAAGGTAGGCCCTGTGATCCGCTGCATCTGCTTTTGCTGTTTGCCTTGAAAAAGAAAAAGTGAAGTGATTGTCATACACTGCAGCACAGCACACGGTGACACAACAAAATGTGTCCTCTGTATTTAACCATCACTCTTGGTGAGCAGTGGGCAGCCATGAAAGGCGCCCAGGGAGCAGTGTGTGGGGACTGTGGCACCTCAGTGGGACCTTAGTGGCTCTGGATTTCCTTAACCACTTCCTTAACCACTAGGCCACCACTGCCCCAACTGCCCCAACTGCTGAAAAACAGCAGGTAGTCTGTAGTTTTGCTTTGAAGTCTGTCTAATACTCTGCTTCGCTCTCTCAGTCGGCCACTCAGTCATTCACAAGCACAGGCAGTTCAGACCTTCTTGCTGCTGAATCGACAGCAGCTCTTCTCTGACCACTGTTTTCTCTTTTTGTTTTCTGATATCAACATGTCGATGTCAGCACACATCCTAATGATGAAACATGTTGTATAGTGTCGCTGCAGCTAGAGCTTATTAAAATTGCTATTGGGATGCATACCATATTGTGAAGCAGGTGCCAATACCAAGCGCCACTAACAAGTGATTTATAGTTGGTCGTGGGCATATTAAATTGATGCTATTGGCACACAGAACTGCTGCACAATAGGAAAATTCATCAGTGTTTTGACTCATGCAACATAATCTGCAGTTGCCTGCGCTGTCTGCATTAAACTCACTCAGCCAGTGATCTGAGTAGTTTTGAAATATGTAGTTCTATTTGTGTACGTGCCGTGTGTTTTTATAGCAATTACATTTGTAATTTAAAAGTAATTGCACCCACGCACACATGTCGCCTGTCTGTTTTCTTTCTGCCTTTCTTGCGCTCTCCCCCACATACGTGACTGTAATTGCCATGCTCTGCGCTCTGCGGCGATAGCGTGGCAGTTACCCCGCCACCAGCTCGCCCGCGCACTGATTCACCCCGCAGATGGGAGCCGTCGCTGTGACTCACTCCAAGCACGTCCCCCCACTCCCCCCCAGGTGCTGATGTCGCGCCACTGCCTCTCGCCGGCTTTGTTTTTATTGCGCCCTCTGTGTCCGCCCCCCCACTTCATCGTCCTCTCTTGGGGTCTCCTGCAGGAGCCAGTGGCCTGGAAAGGCTTCTCTCTTTCTGTGTCTGTCCTGCTTTCTTGCTGTTCTTTTTACTTTTGAGCTGGCCGTATCAGATGGAGGCGTTTGCCCCAGAATTGCAAGACCAAGAATGAACAGCGAAACCTGACAGAATGGGGAGACGTCTCCGTTTAGCCTCTCAGTTTACAGTATTAACACACTGTACGGTACAGATCCTCTCACAGGAGGCACTCATATACTTTCATTTGGTGTATTGTGTCCGGCTTCACTGCTGTTCTTCTTTTGTTTGTGTCCCAGCGGACTGTTGCACGGTGTTCGTTCTTTCTTTCTCTCTCTCTCTCTCTCTCTCTCTCTCTGTCTGTGGCTCAGCAATACATGGAGGTTTGTTTTTATGTTAATTTTTTTGTCACTTAACCTATTTCCTCTCTCTGCATATTGATGCAGCGTTTTGAATAGATTCTTCATCCAAAGACTCTCCTGCCTCTTGTTGTCTATGCATGCTGGCACTTGACCCGGCCGTGGCCTCATTGACGTGGCCACGTTGGTTATAGCTGAACGCAGCTGCATGCGGGCGGCGAAGAATTCCCGCACTGCACCGGCTTCCTGTGGGCCCCAGGAATTTGGATCCAGTCCAGATCCATCATTGTGGGGAAGGCTGGCATTAGTGTGGCTGGTGGTGCTTTTCAGTTTTTACCACCCTTACTGTACCGGAGGGTCTTAACCTTCAGCCCAGGGAGGTGGATTAAGTGGTGGCGGAACCGGGTTTCCCGTCATGGGCCCTGTTTTACTAACGCTGCCCTTCAATGCTCCTCATAACTTCCATATGGAATGTAACAATAATGACTTGGTAAACTTATGCGCTTAACATGCTTAAATAAAACTTAATTCACATGCACTGTCTGGGAGAAGGTACCGTGGAATTCAACCTGTCAGATGCCGAGAAGGCTTCCTACCCTTAGCAAATTCTCAACATTCGACTCCCACCAAGGAACAGATGAATAGACAGGAATTCAATACTACAAACTCGAGTGACAGTTTTAACACAAAAATGCAGCTTTCTACCCGTCTTTAGTCTTGCTGTAAGGATATTTACATATTTAAAATGTTGTTTTTATACATAGGCCTACAGTGAATTCTTTTTATGCCATTGCTCGTCAATAGCTGTCAAACTAAGTCTTGAATGTAGGAAATGGACTGCATTTTTTTGAGCTGTAGCTTTCTTTTAGTACAAAGCGTGTTCTAGGTCAGATGGAGGTGGGGGGAATGCTGTGCAGTTTCCCAAGTATATCACCTGTAATCAAAGTTTGCATGGTCATTGGCTTGCATGTAATTCTAATTACAGCATTTCCCATGGCACCTGAAGACAATATACATTTTTTATTTGGTGCAGCTGTGGAAAATTTTGCTCTTTCTATACTGCAGTTTTAAAAGGTATATGTATTTTAACTGTAAAATAAATTACTTGTTTATTCATAGAAGTTTGTTATTACAATAGCAGAGTATTACAATGATTACCCTGCTAATTATGTGGTTGTTAGGATTGTGGTGCGTTGGGCTGATCTCGGTTGTGTAATTAGACACAAAAGCCTTTTTATATTGCACTTCCCACAAGCAATCAGGAAAAAAAAAAAAGCAATGAGCATAAAACATCATGACTTAGGGCCTGAATAGTGCCGTATGGCTGCCCTGCATCGCCCTCATTGTTCTGAGGAAAGACTGGCATGTGTGCACATTGTGCATGGCAATAGAAACAGTCGTCGTGATCCGTTCACTCCCTCCTTCCTTCCCGCTGTTCTTCCTGTTCCGCTCCCCTACACGCTCTCATTAGCGTCCTCAGCAATTACTGCCACCGTCTCTGTCACTGTGCACATGCACGCCTCTGTTCTGACACTTGCTACTGTGTTCACACTTATTTCTGACCTCCTTTTGCAACTCCTCTCTGTCCACTTGAGCTGGTTAGAGCTGAATTACTTATTCATATTTAAATATATTTAAATAAGAAAATATTTAACCATGATGTATTTGATTTCAATTAAAGTCGGTTGAGTATTCACTATAGTATGTGTATTAAAAACCGTAGCATAACCGTACATTGAAATCTATAGTGTGTTATAAAGCACTATAAGTAGCACACCATGAGTCGAGTGTCCTTGCTCACATTAAAGTGGGCGTGGCTTCACATCTGTCCAGTCCCTTGCTTACTGACCGTCTCCAGCCAACCCAGCATATCTGCGAATGCGTCTTCCCGCAGCAACCCAGACATTAACGATAACCGATGTATTCAAATTGCGGTTTCAGTTAAACTTCGATAATTTGTTCAGCCCTTCTGTTGGGAGTCGATGAGATGGCTGCTATGGTTACGGCCAACAAATAAAATTGAGTCCATTGTAAAACACGGAATTGGGTATAATTCGGTTTTCGGGCCGCTGCAGCCCACTACACACTTCCTTTTCAGGCGGGACGTTCGCACAAACATGCAGTCAACTATGTTAAAGAGGCTGTCAATCGGTTCCACGCAAACTCGGCAAACTTTTGGTCATGCAAACAAATCAGCATGATTTTCTTAACATGGTTCCAGTTCCAGTAATGCAAGTGGTATTCCAGGTCTGCCCAATGTTTATTTATTTGATATACGTTTTTATGTTGATTTCAGATGTAAAGCACCTTTATTTTTCATAGATAGATTTTTCAAGAATAATAGAGTTCGCTACACATATTATGAAATGCACATATTGTTTACATGTAAATGGTTTACAAAAGCAAGCAGAAAATGCCCAAGCACTTGGATGGACTAGTTTTTATGTAAATAAAGCGCATGAGACGCAGTACCATATGTGTCTTCAGTTGGTGTTTCTTGAAAATCGACCCAGGTCATTTTGTGTGTGTGTATATATGTATGGTCTGAACTGAAGCCTGTTGTCAGTGCGAACTCTGACCCCTCTCAGGCCTTCCCCAGCCCCATCCACCTCTGCCACATCACCCCAACATGTGGTGATTTTCTTCATTGTGTGCAGTCCGTTTCTCCAGCAGCCTGTCAAAGGGCCCATCTTTCAGACACAAGCCTGGGGGCTCACGTCCCACGCCTCTTATTCACCAGTTAAGTTACGTAACCGTGGCGACATGACAGCAGAACCAATTGGCTCTTTGCTCTTCCAGCCAGGCAGCGCTGAGCGGCATACTGATGTTTGGTCGCAGCGCTGCTTCCATTCACGACTTTGTGGAGACTGAGCGAGGTGGGGGCGGTGACGGCCGAGCAAACTTCAGATTCCAGTCTCTTTCCACTTCAGTGGGTTTTATTAATTTGGCTAAAAGGTTATTTCTCTTTCTGCATTTCTTTCTGGACTTCTAACTAACTTCCATGTTTAAGTTGCAAATTTTTGGTGTTTCTGCATGGCTTTGTGCTTTTCTGTGTTTTTATTTGCAGGTTTTAAAAACAGTTCAAAGAAATGAATGAAACTAGTCGACATTTGGAACATCAATAATTTGAACATCAATAATAAAGGTTGATCTTATCTTATTTCAGTTCCACATTCGTTTCAATTTGAAATAATAATAACAAAAAGGGAAAAAGTATCTACTTGGGCAAGGTTTCTTGCTTTCTGCATTTTTCCAGTGGTTACTTGCAGGCTAAGGAAGTGGACTCCTAACCGAAGGGTTGCAGGTTCAAATCCCGAACTGCCATGGTGAAGTTGAGGTGCCCTTGAACAAGGTACCGTCCCCACACACTGGGGATTTTCATGGCTGCCCACTGCTCACCAAGGGTGATGGTTAAATGCAGAGGACACATTTCGTTTTATGTGCATGAATTTTGTACAAAGATAAAAATCAGTTTACGACTGATTTAAAAATGTACATAAAATGTAGTTTATTGAAAATAATCTGACTAAATTTCATATCCATAACAGTACTCACAAGCAGCATATGCTAGTCAGTAAATTGTCTTTTGATTTTTTTTATGCCACTGAGATATGCTCTCTTGCCCCCTGTTAGCAGAATATATACATACAGCAGTTTTCAGTCAGGTTTATGGAAGTAGATGCAGTAGGATTTTTGCACATTTTTCTGAATATGTGGGAAACTGTGTGTGTGTGTGGGGGGGGGGGGGGGGGGGTAACGAATCCTTTGCTGCCTTTTTTCTCTTATCCATGGCCCTTGTTAAGTTTTGATCCATTGACCGGTTGGCAGGATATTTCTTTGCTGAACATTTGGCTGATTCTCTCTCTCTCTGTTTCATGTACACACACACTCACCCACACACACAAAGGCTGGCTGATTGTGTATTGTACAGTGACAGAGGGCAGCGTTTTCTGTTAAATTAAGTTAATTGAGTTCATGTAATGAATGAAATGGGTAACGATTCAATTAGGGAACTGATTTTCGCTGATACGTTCTCATGTGTTCCCTAAGAATTGAACTCAGTGCTGCTCCAAAACATCATTTTTTCTGCTAGGACAGACTCCAACTTCCTAGAGATCCAGACTTGGTCTTGGGAAATGGTAGGGTTGACTCAATAATAATTACAGTAAATGCTATAATCCTTTTGGCAGGTACATATTCAGTACAGGCCAAACGTTTAGACACACCTTCTCATTCAAGGTGAGATAAATGAAAACATGTTTTAAAGTGAAGTGATTGTCACATGTGATACACAGCAGCACAGCACACGGTGCACACAGTGAAATGTGTCCTCTGCATTTAACCCATCACCCTGAACAGTGGGCAGCCATGACAGGCGCCCGGGGAGCAGTGTGTGGGGACGGTGCTTTACTCAGTGGCACCTCAGTGGCACCTTGGCGGATCGGGATTTGAACCGGCAACCTTCTGATTACGCTTCCTTAACCACTAGGCCACCACTGCCCATATATTCTAGTTTCTTCAAAATAGCCACCCTTTGCTCTGATTACTGCTTTACACAATCTTGACCAGGTCTCCACTCCACTAAGAAGAAACAATGAGAAGGTGTGTCCAAACTTTTGGCCTGTACTATTTATAAAATATAAAGCCTTTGTACAGACTTTTACAACCAAAATTGAAAAACTGTTTTGTTTTTGGTAAATACAGTGGAACATATGAATCACTGGTGGTCTTCAGTCAGACTTCCTTTTTGGTCCTAACCCACAGAAGACTGGGCAGGAGGTTTAAATATACTCTATAATGAACACAATCGACCACAGGCAGACACTCGCTGCTGGATACTTTCTCTGCAGTTTTCCCCTGCACTTTCATTGCGAACTGTATCTTCAGGGTGGTCCTTCTATGGTGTGATAACACTGCTGACCTTCTGGCCAGCCCAATGACTTAATACCAGCCGCTAAAAAAGGATAGAATGGCGGTAGTGCGTCACTCTGACCACAGGCCAAGCACACCTTCTGTGTGTGACTGTGTGTGTGTATTTTCCGTGTGACATTCCCACACCTTCGTCTGATGTATCCCCACCCCTCCTTTTTTCTCACGCTGTTGTGTTCCTGGCTTGCTTCCGACGGGCAATATTTCACCACAAGCTGCTTTGCTTGAGAAAAGAACCAACTCTCCCAGTTTCAGCGGTTTGTTCAGCTGAAATATTATATGTGTTGGTGTAATGGGAATTCTTGAGGTGTCATTAAAAGCAAAAATCCGTCTGTTGAGAATTGTTCTCATTTAATTAGAAATATTTCTGAACACTCAGGCAGCCAGTGGGGCTTCCCTCATGCTCTCATAAAGCATTCCGCCTCCGTTAGTTGTGTGCCAGAAGTTGTGTTGCTGTTAACGGCTGCGGAATGGGACAGTTAGGCCTGGGGCTTGAGGGGCGTCCCCCCCAAAAAAAACCAGACAGGCACAAAGCATTTCATTTCATAGCAAGCGAATCCAAAACTGATTACAGAGAGGAGACGAGTGTCTACATTTCACCGAGCGTTTATCTCTGTCAGAATAGCAGCTTTTATCTCCACAGAGATTTCTCTGGGCCCCATTGCCTCGTTCAAAGGGATCAGAGTGACACTGACACACTGTAATTTAGCTCAGGGTTAAAATAAAAATAAAAAAGTTGTCCCAATCCCTGCCAATCGTGAAACGCTTCCTTGGATTAGATGAGCTGGTGTTTGTATGTTTTGGCAGGACGTTTTTTTTTTATCCACTTTTTTTTTTTTTTGGAACACCGATGTGGAAGACCTGCACAACTGATGTTTTTTTAATTATGAAACCATTACTAGTGCAGTAGTGCAAATATATATGAATAAAAATTAACATTTTGACAAAATACTTTTTTTTTTTTCGTTTTTGTAAGGAAAAATTGCAAATGGCTTTTGAAAAACAAATCCAGTATCTCACCCTCTTTCAATATTACGTATGATCAAAAAAATAATTACAATACAGAAATGTCCTTCTTCTGAAAAGCATATTTCTTTCTAAGTGTCAATAATTGGTGAGGGCAGCAAATTGAGATGAGATTTTTTTTTTCTTCGATGACTACCCAACACCCAGATCCTTGGCAGCCCCCCTGGACACATGGATTGATGGTGTTGTGCTCACAGCCATGTTAATTGGCTTCCATTAGGCAGCTGCTGGCACACATGCTTGAATCCTCAGAGGCCAGATGTAATTGGCCAGTAATTGACTGGACTTTTGTTTTAGGGACGGTTGTTTGGTCGTTGCTTCCATTTCCTCTGCATGACTGCATGTCATTTTGGCTTCCTGTGTGGCATTGCTAGCTGCTAGTTCTCAGCAGTAATGTTAATGTTTAACTCACTTATTCATATTCTACTGCTATTTAAATGGGTTTTAATGGCCTTACTAATGGGCATGGTGGCACAATTTACCAGCATTGCACCACAGCAAGCATGCAGGCAAATTTTTAAAAACCAAGCATAGAATCAGACTGGGGTTGCCAGGTTAGTCCTAAAATGATTTGATCCATAAAATTGATGTCAGAAGTCATTCAACAGAGCAAATGTGTTCATTGTGTATTTTTGGTTTGTTTTGCCACTAACTGCAATGGAACGAGGATCATTACATTGTATTAGATTGCATGTAGTTTAGCAGTATATGTTTGTCCAGAGTGACATAAGTTCAATAGTTACTGGAATTGTGTTACTCACTAGGTATTTAAGGTTGTAATCTATACCAGTTGAACACATACAGATGATTAAAATGAGACACTCCTTGGGCCAATACCAATAAACCAAAGCATTTCATTGCACACATAGTAGTAATTTTGTCTTGGATGATGAGAATCTGGAGAGTTTGCAAATACAAACTGAACATCAGTACTGCACTCTGCACCTTTATCTGAAGTATTACGCCCCGCACTTTAATCTCTCACTACCTCACACTGTGCTGCTGTGATGGTCATCATATCATGTCATTTCACTACTACTGCCATTATTATCATAGCATATCACATACCACATACACTTTATACTAAATACATCCACACACTGATATACTGTCATATTGCAGCTACTTGTCTGCCTGGTTTATCTAGTTTGTCTCGACATGCGCTATTTTATATGACAGTGCACAATGCCCACAATGTCCTTTGTCATGTTTTTGTGTTGTGTGTTATTTTGCACATTATGAATCTCCAAAGCTTTGCAATCTTGTCTCTCTGTGTACTTAGACTTACGTACACTTAGACTTTGAAAAAGTGTCCTCAGACTTCACTGCAACAGGAAGCTAAAGTCAATGTGTTCTTAGAGACTTTAGCAGAATTGTGACTTTAGCAAAAAAATGGTCCTGGCACATTGGCTCCAGCTGTGAGCTGTTCCGTCTGTACAGTTCATCGGCGAGCAGATGGCCCAGAAGTAAAGAGACAGGCTTTTAAATTGATTTTCGATTTTTTTTTTTTTATGCTAACCCCCAACCACAAATCACAGCGCTAATCCACCAAGTACCTTCGCACTGCCAGTGATATAGAAGGTAAGAGGAGGGAGACGAATCCGCAATGCACCGTGAGCAGCACCGGCCCACCCAGCTAGGCTCAGGGCTCATGTCACGCCACACCCGCTTCATCGTGTGCCATTTGCTTTTCTCTGGAGGCGTTGTGGAAATTCTGTTAGAGAAGCTGTCGTGTGCCTTGTAATCACATTTGGAGAAGCCCTCTGATGTCACAGCCCTCTGCTGGAAGTTCTCTCCCATCCTGGTACACAGATTTACCAGCATGGGAGAGAACTTCCAGCAGAGGGCTGGAAATCTCCTTTTGCAGATTTATTAACAAAGAAAAACTAAAATATCACATGGTCCTAAATATTCATACCCTTTGCTCAGTATTTAGTAGAAGCACCCTTTTGATCTAATACACCCATGAGTCTTTTTGGAAAAGATTAAACAAGTTTTTCAGACCTGCATTTGGGAATCCTCTGCCATTCCTCCTTGCAGATCTTCTCCAGTTCTGGCAGGTTGGATGGTAAACATTGGTGGACAGCCATTTTTAGGTCTCTCCAGAGATGCTCAATTGGGTTTAAGTCAGGTGTGGTTAAGTCAGGTTGGAGTTAAGTCTGGCTGAGCCATTCAAGAATAGTCACAGAGTTGTGATGCCATTCCTTCATTATTTTAGCTGTGTGCTAAGGGTCATTGTCTTGTTGGGAGATAAACCTTTGGCCTAGTCTGAGGTCCTGAGCACTCTGGAGCAATCTTGGCCGGATTCATCTTTCCCTCGATTGCAACCAGCCGTCCTGTCCCTGCAGCTGCAAAACACCCCCACAGCATGATGTTGCCACCACCATGCTTCACATTCTATAGTTCTACATTCTAGTTCTATTATTTCTCCCCATCTTGGAGTAATTCAGTTATTTTTTTAGCAAATTCAATGCAAGCTTTCATGTGCCTTGCACTGAAGAGAGGCATTCGTCGGACCACCTTGCCATAAAGCCCTGGCTGGTGGAGGGCTGCAGTGACTTTCTACAACTTTCTCCCATCTCCCGACTGCATCTCTGGAATTTTTTTTTTAATCTTGGCCAGATCTTGCCACAATTCCGTCTCTGAGCTCTCCGGGTAGTTCCTTTGACCTCATGATTCTAATCTGCTCTGACGTGCATTGTGAGTTCTTATATAGACAGGGGCGTGGCTTTCCTAACCAAGTTCAGTCAGTGTTCATTTCATTTACTTATTCATTTGCTTATTATAGTCAATATTCATTTCATAATCAAACAGAGCTGGATTCAAATGAAGGTGTGGAAATATCTCAAGGATGATCAGGATGAAATTTGAGGGGGTCTGAATACTTTCAGTACCCCCTGTATATTTTGCAGAGGGTCCAATGCAAACAACTGCCTTTAAAGTTGCCTCTACACTAGCGAATATTGCCACTGACACTTGACTTAAAAGGGTTCATGTTCTGTTGTTTAACGCTCTCCCCCAAAATGACTGACAGACATGGAGAGCCACCTCCTTTCAGAGTTAAACCTTTTGCTAGTGCAGGTCATTCAGAAGCTTTAGAAAATGCCTTGTTTCACTTGAAAGCGTTAAAGTGAACAGTTGTAACAGTTTAAAGCCTTCATTTGTGCAAAGCGGCAGCGTCAGGAGCAGTCACCAAGCAACCACTCAAAAAAAAAATTGTCATTCATCACCTGTCTGAACTGGGCTTCAGTAAACCTGGCTTTCTTCTCTCACTTTACAATACATGTAAGTGGCGATGGAACAGTAATGCATTATGGTTCCTTTCTTTCCTTCCTCTCTGTCTGAAAGCAGCGTGAATCTGCTGGTAATGCAGTCTTGCTGGAGTGAGATTCCCTTTTATTTATTTAACTGTGTCTTTACTTGTTTGGCCAGTAGAGTGGGAATTGGGCCATTTGTCACAGTCTGGTTTTAGTTTGCCACCCTTTGAAACGTGGTTGTCTCAACGCTTTTGCTTATTATAGTGTACAGTGGTCTACAAGTGCGGTGGAAGGTGGCGTAATTTGGCCAAAATAGAGCTGAGATGATCCACGCTGCTTTGAAACAGAGCCACTCAATTATTCTCAATTATTTATGTATTGTAGTTACTTTGTGTGTTGCAGGTAGGGTGAAGTATGTGTATCCTGCTACTTGAAAAGTAGCAATGAGTTATTATTGCAGCTAGGTGAATGGTGGCATTGAATCGCTTTCTCATTCGTTCTGCTGTAGGTTTGCCAGGGGCCACGTGACACAGTGTGAATAATGGGATTGAAATGCAACAGCAAAGATCTTTGAATATGTCTGCAATCCCTAGACCCCAATAAATTCTTATTAAAACAAGGCTACGTTTGCGTTAATCCTGCACATTTTGTAACGAGAAGCGCTGAGTCACGTCAGGCCGAAGCCTTCTGTGTGGACAGCTGCTTTCTGTGTGCAGCTTTTCCTGCGCACCAATATGCCGCGTGTATGAGATTTACACTGGCTGGCTACATGGATCAAACAGAGCTTCTGTGTGTGTGTGTGTGTGTGTGTGTGTGTGTGTGTGTGTGTGTGTGTGTGTGTGTGTTTGCGTGTGTCATAAATATTCAAAAACATTGCTTAGTGTAAAGTTTAGCTGGTTGTCATTTGCAAAAACCAAGACGAATTTATCCTTTGGTTTTACACACTTCATGTCCAGGCATGGGACATGTTCATGTCCCAGTGGGGTGCACGTTAATCAGTGATGCTGTGTGGTAATTGCTGCAAATGAGTGCACAGCAGGTCCCCACCCCCACTCAGAAGAAACGCACCACCCCACCAGCTCCACCCCCATCCCTGTGCCCCTGCGCCCCCACAGGAGCAGCTTTCTTTCATGTCGGACCTCGTCAAAATCCAGTGTGCTCTAATGAGTGATTTGAAAAGCGTAATGGCCATCAGGGGCATGTAGTGCGTCACCGCGGTAACCTGATGTTGCCATGTGTCTAGTTGTGTGTTTGCTTTATTTTATTTATTTCCACCCTGCTCCCTTTGATGACTTCCATTATTGCAGATGGGGCAAGATAATGACACCTTTTAAATTTATAATCGATCACCTGCATCTAATGGTCCCTTTTACGTCACCATTAGCAACTACCGGAAAGAACAGAATGTCAAAAAGGTGTCACCTTGAAAGTCTTGAAAGAAAGTGAAGTGATTGTCACATGTGATACACAGCAGCACAGCACACAGTGCACACAGTGAAATTTGTCCTCTGCATTTAACCCATCACCCTGAGTGAGCAGTGGGAAGCCATGACCAGCGCCCGGGGAGCAGTGTGTGGGGACGGTGCTTTGCTCAGTGGCACCTCAGTGGCACCTTGGAGGATCGGGATTCGAACCGGCAACCTTCTGATTACGAGGCCGCTTCCTTAACCGCTAGGCCACCACTGCCCCAAAAGATCACATGATCCCAATGTGACCTTGTCACATTCCACGGAACTCTGATTCCATCCAATTACCATTTCCCACTGTTTTAGCCTCTGGGTTCACCTACAACTTATTATGGTCTTAAGGCTTCCTGCTTTGGTGGTTTTGATCAGTCTATGGACAAACTAAATTAACATATAGGTCCATATAGGTCTTACAGCAAATAAGATTTTCATTCTTTGCCCTAACCTGATGATCAAGTACTTGTTTCTACGAACAGGATGTCTCACCTTCTCATGGGATACTGGTTGTAAAAGGTAGAGAAGCAGGAGACTGAGAGACGTTAATCCTTTCCTTTATCGTGACACTTTAGATGGGACCTTGATGACTGGCGGGGCAGTGTCCTTGAGTGTTCATCCAGACTGGTAGACAGCAGCCCATAAATAAGTGTGTCGGGGTCTCGTCAGTGCCATAGGCAGCAGAGATGGACCCTTAGTTGGACAATGTTGATAATGCCAGAGTCCACTAGACATGGTCTGTATTTAGTGGATCATGTTGGATCTGTCCTGCCTTGGTTCAGAATAAAAATTGGAATTGAGCTGAGATTCTCCAGGATTGTGTTCTAGATTTCCAGAAAGGTCCGTTTTTTTGTACAAAAAAAAAATTGTCAGTCTCCAGGGATAAACACTTGCATAATTCATACCGTTCATTTAATCTACTTTTTTTTTTTTTTTTAGTGTAGTGATTGTCACATGTGATGCACAGCACACGGTGCACACAGTGAAATTTGTCCTCTGCATTTAACCCATCACCCTGAGTGAGCAGTGGGCAGCCATGACAGGCGCCCAGGGAGCAGTGTGTGGGGACGGTGCTTAAGTGACGGAATCATTGAAGATGTATTTGTGGATGAGAGGCATGCGAACATGTGTCTTAAACTGGCTGGTAGTTCTGAATTTACAATTTATGGTCCAAATATACTGCAGCCATAAATGGTACAACTCACAAATGTGTTCATTTCCAGAAGCTACTCTAATGTTCCCACATCAATATATTTCTTGTACAGACAACTTAAGTTATATTATGCACCACTGGCATAATATAATATGTTAAATTATATACATTTGATGTAATTTTCTAATTAGAAGTTGGAGGGTTGTTAGATCTCCAGGTTGTCTCTGGGTTGGCTTTGTTTGAGGTGCAGCAGTGTCGTTAAAGAGTTGGAGAAACCATAGAAGTAGCAGAACTCATAAGTCTCACTTCTGGCCCCTCTGGCTGAAACCCCTGCTTGGTCAAGACTCGCCTCGCAGAGGAGAGGAGGAGAGCAGCGGCTGTGAAAACCAGGAGGAAAACTGGGTCAGGCGCCGCATCGTTTGCCATGCTAGATTGTGTGTGTTTTGGCTTAAACGGGTCCTGACACGCTCTCTAAGGAGTCTGTTGTGTTGTTTTCATTTTGATGGTTTTGCATTTCCACCCTCCTTGTACTTGCCAACACCTCAGGGGACCACCGCTTGTAAAATGTTCGGTTCTATTAATTGTGTTGTTTTCGTTCCTTTCTTGTTGTAACAGGTGTTCCTCTGTAGCAAGTGACCTTCTGTTCCTGCAGCAGGTTATCAGAAAACACCAGAGGAATCTTAAGTGAGAGTGTAAGGCAACAATGCTTCTCTGTGATGAGATGGGGCTGAAAGTGGAATTGTTCTGAGAGGCCGCCTATATAACCAGTATATTGTAAATTGAGATATTCTGACACTTGTTCTTAAGGGAATGTCTGTTCTAACATTGCATTGCCTGATTGTTACAGTTTCTTGACATAAAGCTTAAAACACATGTGTCTGCACAGGGAAGAGTGGAACAGACTCTGTCTTTGCTCAGAAAACAGTGGATTAGACTCTTTGCACAGAGAACATAGGAACAGAAACTAATTTCTTTCACACAGAGAACAATGAAATTATGTAGATATGTTGTCATTGAGATCTGAACAATCTGCCAGTGAGCAGTGTGTGGGGACAGAGTTTTTTTACCCACTAGGCCACCACTGGCCCATAGTTATAGCTTACAGCACCTTCTGTAGAGATGAGAATCAGTGTGCTACTACAACCTCCACTGGTGTAGATGGCGCTGTACAGCTGGGTACTTGGCATTTCCATAGATTTGTTTATGGGCATTTCAGATCTTACCGGCTTAACGTGACAGAACAACAAGGTCTCATGATAACACTGGATGCGTCTGGAAGCCTCTAGCTTGCCAAGTCAAAGAGTATGTGTAGCAAATTGTGCAAGCTCACTGATGACTGAAGAGTTGGTAGTTTGTGCAACCAAAACAACGCTGTCAGTAGTTCTTATTCTGTGTATCTCTGTGCTGAGAACAGTGGAACAGTCTCTGTATCTTTACACTGACAACAGTGGGACAGTCTGTATCTCTGCACTGAGAAGAGTAGTGTATTCTGTGTATCTCTGCCCTGAGAACAGTGGAACAGTTTCTGTAACTTTGCACTGAGAACAGTGTATCTGTGAAATGGCAGGAGTTCTGCAGGGAGTCGGGCTAAATGCTGGATTGATCAGAGGCTTAGAGAGGCGTCAGGAAATATCTGCACAGCCTACAGTTGCGTGTTGCAGAACCCCAGCTCCTCGGTGGCACATCTCCTTGCTTCTGGAGTCACGCTTCTGCCGCCTCTCGCCTTGGTCTGTCAGCACAGATTAAGCCCTCCGCCGCAGAGATTTATTTTCCCCCTTCCCATCCATTGATACAACACTGTGTTCTCTCCACTGCACCTTTCATGCCTTCTTGAGATTAAGTGGGTGAGTCAATAGGAAGAAGAAGGAGGAAGAAAATAGAAAGATTGCGTAATATGCGTGACATCACACCAAATTTGATGCTGAGGCTAGTGATGGTCCAGAGCCGCTCACATACAGAGTGACTTGAAGTTGAAGTTGAGCTTTATTGTCATTTCGGCTGTGCACATGTTAAACAGTACATAGTGAAATGAAATAACATTTCTCCGGAACCTTAAGTGCAAGCTTTACCCAAGATCCATGACTAAACCATCCAGCATTACACACTTGTTGTGTGATTGCAGTTAAATCTATATATTTCCATATAACCTAAATCAGCTTATCACCCATCCCTGTGCTTGAAGCAGCATCTCCTGAGAGGTACGGGTCTGTCTGATCCCTTCCCCGTCTTCTTATGTAAGCAGTGATGAGAAGGGAGAGGTCGGGCCTCCTGGGAGGGAAAGCGCCTCTCAGGTCCTGTTAGTCTGTATGTAGCCCGCAGGCTGTGAAGAGATGAGCCTTCCCTGCAGACCTGAGTCCAACTTCCCACAAATGTCTGTTAGATACAAATAACCTGTGCACACGTACAACCTTACTGAAACTGAGCTTATGTATGCCTATACATACATACTGTGTGTGTGTGTGTGTGTGTGTGTGTGTGTGCGCATAGAGACTAACAACTTCTGACTCAGTTCTTTTGTGCAAAATAATAAGGTAGTTCTGACTCATGCAGTATCAGTGCACACATAACTGAACACATACACACACATTGTTAAGAGGCTCAGTATAACTCTCCAGGATCTGAGCTTCTGTCTGCTGGTCTCAGACTCTTACTGTAAGCTCTGCACATTGCTGGAGTGTGAGTGTGTGTTTGAGAGGTGGTGATGTGTTGGGTAGCTTCGCCCCGGCCCCCCCCTTCTCACACTCTATCACTGGCTCTGTTTTAGTGTGCACATCTGCCGCCTTTTATTTGCAGGTTTCATAAAACTAACAACTGTGGTGTGTGTGATGATTAACCATATTTGTGCAAAATGTTATCACAGTGGTTATGAGAAAGAACACGCATATATTCATTCTTGTATTTACTGTATGCACTGGGGCAAGGCTGACATGAAAACATACTCCAAGATTGGAGCATTTCCTCAGCGGGATCTGAAGGGCTGCCCGTGTTAATTATCATATGGCAAGTTTTCAAAGTGCTTGTATGGCTTTTGTCATAACTTTATATTGAATTACCCAGTATTAAGGGATGGCAAGTACTACATACATGTCACCCTTGTTTATATTTCTGACAAATGGTTATGTGGATAAAGTAATTTGTGTTATCAAAATGTCCCATGCATCATTTACATTACATTTACAGCATTTATCAGATGCCCTTATCCAGAGCGACTTACAATCAGTATTACAGGGACAGTCTCCCTGGAGTAATTTTAGGGTTAAGTGTCTTGCTCAGGGACACAATGGTAGTAAGTGGGATTTGAACCTGGGTCTTCTGGTTCATAGGTGAGTGTGTTACCCACTAGGCTACTACCACCCTTCACAGAAAATCATCCTATTGCTTTAATAAGTCTGAAAAATAGGAGTCCTAGCATAGCTGTCCCTCCACCACCTTTATCCCCACTAACACCTGGATATCTGTACCCCTGACGCAGCAAACCTAACTCAGAAGAATGGGCATAGTCTGCCAAAGGACAGTTCTGAGGCAATTAACAGTTGCGTCCACTGTGGGACTTTGCTGTGAATTGAGATAAATGGTGTCCGTTTCTGTGCCTCTGGCGCTTTTTGTAATGCCGTGGGGTCATTGTGCAGTGAAACGTATTTGCCCTGCCTGCCTATGTGTTTTTTTTTT
This sequence comes from Denticeps clupeoides, assembly GCF_900700375.1. Taxonomy (NCBI): domain Eukaryota; kingdom Metazoa; phylum Chordata; class Actinopteri; order Clupeiformes; family Denticipitidae; genus Denticeps; species Denticeps clupeoides. The sequence continues at coordinate 7,002,516 of NC_041715.1, forward strand.
TTTATGCATGTAGCCTCATGCAAAACGTTTTCTTCACGCCCCTCCGGCCTAGATGGTCACAGTGCGTTTTGAATCGACTTTGCCAGGGGTGGATCTGGAAAGACATTCCCATATGGTACCCTTCGTGAAAGCCAGGGTTAGGATGTTGTTGAGGGAGGATGTCAGGCATTTAATTGAATTTGTAGGTACCTGCAGCATCCAATTTGGTTGGTAATTGGTGTTACGCGTGACGCACACGAAAGCGGCATTTTTTTTTCCTGGAGTGGACTCTTTCTCCCTCCCTGTGCCAGACAGAAGGAGAAGCCAGACACCCACAATAGGGCATGAAATCACATCGCCCCTCTTCTGCTGTGTCTCCTTTCACCTGCTGGCACATGAAGAAAAATACGCTTGTTTGAAAGTGAAAGTGAAGCGATTGTTAATGTGAAGCACAGCCAGCACAGCAGTGTGTGGGGACGGTATTTTGCTCAGTGGCACCTCAGTAGACCTCATAGATTTCTTGTCTGGCACAGTGCAGTGAACTTGTGAAACTTGATGAGAAGCACAGGAATGAGCGAGGCTGAAGAACAGAATTGGCTTCTGTTCTGCAGGATTCAGTCCAGTTTCATCTAACTTCCAAGTCATTATTTGATACTCCTATGGTACAACCGTAAGGGTTTTTTTTGTCAGCATGCCTTTGGCAGGGCTCCAGAGTGCGACCAATTTCTCAATGGTGCTGCAGTCAGAGTAGCCTGGAACCGTCAGATAGACTTCAGAGGTTTAATCTTGCCTTAAAAGTTAGACCCGAGCCCGACAAAGTACAGCTGTCAATCCGACATTATTGCGGATGCCGGCCAACATTACTGTATCAACATGCTGTGCGTGCATAACAAGTCATTCATACATTTTTTAACATCAGTTTTTTTCCCACACCTCAGATTTTGCTTTTGTTGCCACTACAACCAGAATGTATCTGGTAGCCTCTGTTTCAACTCTCAGCATCTATTTTGAAATGTTTACCGTACCGTCCAAGTAAAATGATCTAAATTAAATGCTGAAGAAGCACAAAGCATGTACAAAACACATTACATACAGTGTTAAATGTACTGGCCCAGTGTCTGGTCTCCCTGCTGCCTTTCAGCAACAAGCAGCAGCAAACAGATCATCAGGCTGAGATGATAATCAAGTTCAAGCCTTTTTAAACACTTGGACTTTTAATTTAGATTTAAAAAACTTTTTTTAAAAATTCAGCTCAACAACTGCTTTGTTAAATGTGATGCAGTCCAAATTTGGTGTATCTAAGAAAAATGGCACACCAGTTCAAAAAGTTGCATCAGGATTTTTACATTTTTAAATATATGAAAATTACTTTTTAACAAGTTTCTTTTGCTATATACTTATACTTAATTCTTGTTGCATTCTGTCTGCTGTGGAATTTTATGTATGTTTAGACGTCGAGGGCCATTAACCAGGCCATACAATAGACATTTAAATAAGAAACTTCCCTTGCATTGAGTTTAGCACATTACATTTATTGTTTAATTAATACAAAAATATGTGGCATATGATTTACATTTTTTTATTACTTTAACATCAATTATTTTTCTTATTGTATCAGGTCAAATCACACTTTTAACATTCCTGTGACATTTATGCAAAAAGCATTACAGAACAGTCAGTGCAATGAAAATATACAGATAAACAGACAGGAGGATATGTGCATCTGGAACACAATTTTCAGATGTCTTTGCATGGTGTTTCAAATGCATCACTTGTTTTTCTGGGGTTGTGTCTGGGAAGAGAGTTGTCATTTTAATAAGAATAAAAAAAGTTCACTTATTTTCTACATCAGTTCAGAATCTTATTCTTTCTTGTTCTTATGCATATTTAATGCAGATATTTATTTATTTATTCTTTATGTTGTTTTGCGAATTTAATTTGTAAACCGTGACAATAGTGTGTGTGTGCGTGTATGTGTGTGTGTGTGTGTGTCTTTGTTGGCTTGTTTTTTTTTGTTCCAGTGAAGCATCATCTTATACATGCCTCAACTTGATTAAAATTAGGACAAAAAGAAAAAGCTGTTTTTCTTGAAAAAGCTGATTTGGGTGGTTGCAAAACTTTGACACTCTTAACCCCGCAGTTTCAGCTGGACGTGAAATGAAAGATGAATGCATGAAGGTATCATTCTCTGTGAAGAATCAGAAATCCAATGGGTCTCATGCTTTGTTTTGTGATTTATGTTGTCCTCTGTAACACTGAGAAAAGAACACACACACACACACACACACACACTCCCATTTAGACAAACAGCTCTGTTTACAGAGTTTACCCCAGCAGCTCCCGGCGCTCAGCACTCATTTGACATTTGCTGCTATTGTTCGTGGCGCCACTTTCTCTCCGGGAGCGTTCCTTTTTTTATTTCCCCAGTGGTCCAGGTGCCTCGCCGCTGACTGTGATCCATCATGGCGTGTGTGGCAACGGTGTCAGATATTGGCCCTAAGCTTATACATACACGCAGGCACACAAACCTCTGCACAGGTGATCCTGAAGCACTGGAGCTCACACACACACACAGAGAGCAGTGCTCAGCTCTGTATTAAGAGTGGTGGGTGTGACTGCAGTGTTGGGGCTGATATGGGGTGATGTCATTGAGCAACCTGTCTATTGAAGCAGCAACATGTATGTAGTGTCTGTGTTTGTGTTTGTGTGTGTCAGATTTTGGGGAGTATTGTGTGTGTGTTGATCAGTGCAGTTTTTTTTTTCATTATCTGTGATGTGCATGGTGATTAATCTCCAGCATCGTCATTTTCTTTCACCGAGCAACAGTTGCCAAGGAGGAACAGGGCAGACTTCTGTTCTCCAAGGACGAGCTCTGAATACTGTGTGTAGTTGGCCGTGTGTGTAGGGGCCACACCAGCGGGGCTGCATTAGTCTGTAATCTCACCTCGTTATTAATGAAGTCTGCTCCCTCTGCCCTCATGAAAGAGAGGGAACGACGGTCTGGCCAGATAAGAGCAGCGCTGGAGAGGATGGGAGGACAGGACGAGTGGGAGTCTGGAGTCCTGGGCCAGCCAGAGTCGGCTTTGACGTGTGCCCTCAAAACAGCCTTTTTTTTTTTTTAAAGTGCACTTTATAACTACTACAACTGGTGAAGACAAACATACACACATTTGATTCTGAATCTTTGTCCCTGTGTAATTCACTGTGAAGTAAGACAGAACGTTTTTAAGATTTTTTTTTTTTTGCTACGTCTGTTCAGTAGTATACTATGTGTAATACAAAACTTAATCATAACCGTACATTGAAATACGAACTGTGCTATTCGGCACTATCACATCGTGTCTCCACAACACCATCGTGGCAGCTGCCTCTTTACTGCCTGCGTCCCCAACGCCTACTTACTGTCTCCAGCCATCTCAGCATGTCTGCGCATGTGTTGTTACGCAGCAAACCTGACATTAACCTATGGAGCAGAGTCTTGGGTTTACAAAAATAATCACAGAATTACAGAAATGAATGGGAGAAAGACCCCCCAATTTCTGGAGCACTTTTTTTAGGTAGAGGTGCTGTTCTGCCTAGAGGTGTTTTTTACAAATGTTCTGTAGGTGAAATTTGCATTATACACTGGTGATTTGTGTTATTGAAGCAGATTGCGTGTGTACGATATTTTTTGTCAAAATATGATTATTTTAAGCTGCTGGTACGATACTGCAACATGTAGGATCTGGCAACACTGGAGAACAGTTTGAGGATCGTTGTAACATTGGTTCTATATTATGCATTATATTTATTTTGTGTAAAAGACATAACCCTATATCCTCATTTTATTTTCCAATCAGTCAGAAGTATTTGAAATTCTACAACATGAAGATTTTGGGGCCTGGTGTGACGTTTGATGGCTCCCAGAAGGTACTTTTGGTTGTTTGTGGGAGTGTTTAAGTGCAGAGTCAGTCAACTGTTGCTCATTGAGAGATGAAGCTCCTGTTGCTCGTGTTGTTCTATTGCAGAAAGCACTGAGGGAGAAACAGCATCATGACAAGAATATCAACTGGATTTCCCTGTACTGTGGTGCACTCTAGAACTGATGCAGACAAACTTGGTTTTTCTGTCCTCTCCTGTCATTAGGTCAATGTCCCGCTTTTTATTTCCGATATCATTAAATGGTTGACAATCTAAAGTTTTTCTCAACCCATCTGTATTCCATTCATTAGCCTATTTCAAGAGCGTTTGAGTTTGATCTGCATGAACTGTGTAAGGTAGCAGGTAGGATGAATTGCAATAAGAAGATCACTGATCAGCCTGAGAACGCTAGCGCAAAAGAGGCAGTAACGGCTGCAGCATCTGCAAAATAAGGAAAAACTGCTACAGGTTTATTCCATTTCAATGCCGTAATTAATTAGCAGCATCAGTTCTCTCACTCACTCGTTTTCTCTAACGATTTTATCCACATCGGATGCAGTCCCAGGTCGGCAGCCCACTGCACGGCATACACGCACACCATTTAGCTTTTAATTTTGTTGTTGTTTTGTGCTCCTCACATTCACACGGAATGAGCCCGTTTAAATGAAGTTTGAGACGATTAAATGAAGTTTGTGGGCTTATCCAGTAGAAATGTCAGTGGATGTTTTCTGGAGCACGTTTTCAAGGTCATCTTTATGTTTTGTTTTTTACAGCATTTCTTATTGATGTGGCTTCTTTCTTCTTCAGCAGAACTTTTGAATGATGTCTTTTCTGCTTGGAGATACAATGTTTTATGTAGTCTTTCTCCACGATTTGGTCGGTTCTCTTTCAGTTTGCAAAACAACACTTTTTCTAGTGCTGGAATTGAAGGTGACATTTGGTTGCTGTTGTGCTGTACACCTTGCATCTTGAGCATATAATTTCCTCGTTGTTTACTGCACATTCTTTTTTTTCCTATGGAATATGCGTTTGTATAATTAGGAAACCACTTGTTTTTGCTTGCGAGGCATGAAATAATATCTGAATATAACAATGTGATGAATAAACTGCTGATGCTGTATGCAGAAGGCACATGAATTAGCAAGAAAGGAGCCATGTCTGAATTGGGGACTCTTGGATGTATATATGCTATGTATTCTTATAACTGTGTGAGAATGAATAAAGATCATTATGATTTTCTGTCCATATATATATATTTTTACCACAATAAATTGCAAATATGTGGATGTACAACCTTGAGAAAGTCCTGATCTCATGTTTTGGGCTCCTGAGGCATTTTATACATAAATTTACAATCGTCAAGACTCCAATATAACCTTTGTTCTCATCACAGACTCCAGTGTGGGTTTCTGTAGTAACTATAATATTCAAGCCTTGGCTGTTAAATGAGTAAGTGGGTCTTCTGGTTCATAGGTGACTGTGTTACCCATTAGGCTACTACCGCCCATGACATAATGACATTGCTTGGTGATTTTCTGGCAGTGGTTTAAAAATCAGTCAAAAAGTAATGCCGGTAGTGGCTGTGGCTGCCTGATTCGAGCACAGTGCTACTCCGGGTAGGAGTTCGGCATTGTCCACACGGACCTTCGAAATTACCGCTGGAGGTGTGGACCTTCACTGGTCTCACGATCCGATTATATGCATCACGATGCATCCCATCAATTTTTCAGTGAAAACTGCTTTAACCCATCACCCTTAGTGAGCAGTGGACAGCCATGACGGGCGCCCGGGGAGATTCAAACCGGCAACCTTCTGCTACCGGGGGGGGGGGGGGGGGGGGGGGTTATGTTGGGTTCTTAGGAGCGGAGACGTCTGACAGACCCCCCCTCCAGCCTGAAAGGCCGGCCGCAGCCACACAGGTGTGTTTGTGAATCCCCCCCTCGTCCGCAGGGCCGCCTCATTAACCCGCCGTGCAACTCTAATGTGGCGGCGCTGCGTCTGGATCACGCTAATGGACTTCGAAAGGCCGAGTTAATGAGTAGAGGGGCCGCACCTCGACCCCGAGCTGCCGGCAAAATTCCTGCTTCCAGGGGTCAGTGGGTCGTTTATTTGCAGAGCGCTAAATACCTTATGCGCCTAAAGTGTTGAGGGTGATATCTGCAGCCGAGGAGAGGAGCTTTACAGATGAGTCAGGGAGCGATTAAAGCAAGCAGCGTCGCACACAGTCCTGTTTATCGGTCTCCCAGATTACTTTTTTTTTTTTTTTTTTAAGTAAGTGTTCTCCTGGGCGTTCGTGGATTAGCCATGGCTGGATTTTGAACTGCAGGCATGCTGAGAGTCTTTTTAAGGAGCTGAGAATCAAATCTTTATTTTGGTTGTGTGTAATTATTTAATGCTGTGTGTGGGGCTAACACTTTTTTTTTTGTAGGTTTTCAGCATCTGTTTCTTGATTTTTAAAGGGATCTGGGACAAAAATGATATGGTTCCATTTTGTGTTTTGTTGCCATATCTTGCAATCCGTACATTACTATGTGAACACAGGTTTTTGTTGCACACCTCCTGATTTATTTACACTACATGTGGAGACAAAGAACTTCAACATTTTCAGTTTATTAACTTGCTACTTGGCTAGAAGTAGTTATGCAGTATTTGCTACCACACATAACAGCCAATCAGAAGCAATACCATGGTGTTACTCTTGTATAATGTGCTAATGTTACCTAACTTTTGGGCAGCACACAGCAAACAAAGGACTGCAGATTGTGATGGGAAATAAAATCTGTCTCTTGCTCACTGTGAGAAGGTGAAGAAGAGACCCTGCATTAACAATGCATGTCTTATTACTGAGGGAAAAGGGGCTGCAGGCAGATGGAAGGAAGTCTTCCAGGCTTTTTATCATGGCATTTGACACCCACAAGTCTCCTGCCCCTATATTTCCTGCTCTGTGCCCAGCTGGCAGGCCGTTCTTACCTCTCACTGACCTTGTGCTGAAGGACTTGAGGTCATCTTGGGGTGACGAAATGTGAATTGTCCCTTATAGTCCCTTTAAGGTCTATATAGTCACATTTCACATGTAAAGAGCTCCCAATGTAATACTAACCTCTCTTTCTAATCACAACATTGAAGACTTTTACCATTAAGGGGTTTAAAATGTAGTTTGATGTTAACCCAACCAGACATCAGCCTTTTATGTGTGTGTGTGTGTGTGTGTGTGTGTGTGTGTGTGGCATCCAAGAGATCAGTTGTCATGCTGCCACTTACAGAGGTAGGTTTTTGAGTCCTCCTGTAAGAGCGTCCTTAAGAAAGCCCTCAGGCCCCATTGTGTGCTTACAAAACTGTACTACACCACTGCCACTCCCTAGAAAGATCTCATTGTTCTTATCAAACAGCTTTCTTTCTCTAGAGCCTCAGTCCTGTGTTGATCAGGGACACAGCGGCGGCACTGGGATTTGTAACAGTAGAGCAGTGGTTGATAGACTAGTAAATCTGCTATAGAGAAAGAAGCTGGCATGTATGTTTGGGATAACCTGCACTGGGCTGGAGGTATGGGCTGTTCTTATTGATTGTGGTTAGCTGATTCAGTGCTCTGGGTAATAAAGTGAACATGATGAGCAGTTTGAAAAGGGCTGTTTTTGTGCATCAGCTGGTTTCTTCTGTGTGTGGATGCACATGCATGGTTGCATGTGCATTTGTTGCAGAGCCGACACCACTGTCTTGCAATTTTACCTAGACATGACTATTTGAGAGCATGATGTGTCACACATACATTCCAGACCTGCAGGTTGACATGCTGGTAGGAGATGGATGATGGCAGGACATGGGACGTTCATCTCTCTTCCCTGAGAGAACATTCCGTTTAATTAGAGCTCATTGTGCTCTACTGTCTTGCCTCATTTGCATGTTATCCCCCTTGCTAACTTTCTGTCTGTGTGTTTGAGTGTTTTTATGTGCAGTGTATCATAGTATACACACATTTATTTATACGTGGTAAGTTCTGCTGACTTAGTAGATCCATGATCTACTACTATTACTGATGAAATTGTGATCTGTGTGACAACAGTAAGAGCAGCAAGTCATTTATATTTACAGCATTTATCAGACGCCCTTATCCAGAGCGACTTGGGTCTTCTTGTCCATAGGCAAGTTTGTTATTCACTAGGCTACTACCACCCCTGTCAAGTCGAGTCTGTGTCCTCTTGAGAGAGAGAGAGGAAGCTCTGATGGCCTTAACTGGAGATTGGCAGTATACTTATTATTTAGCTAGTTAATCACTTATTTCATGATGAATTCTGGATTATAAAAGCCTGATTAACACTTGCTATAATCCAGTCTCTAGGATCAATTTTGCCCGCATGTCATAGGTCTGATCCCACACAGCAAATGCATATATGTTAGTTGCATATATATATATTTTTAACACATGACATATTTATATATGTGTATGTATATCTCTGCATGTTCTACATCAGATCCCTTTACTAGACCAGGCCTTTCTACCTGCTGCTGTCACCGGGACTGGCCTGCAGCTGAACTGGTCCAGAGCTCATAACATTTACAGTCTCTGCCACACGCGTGGTGACGAATGTGTTTTGCACCACTGCTGAGGGTCTCTCGCTCTGAGTGAAATCCAGCCCATCACAGATCAGTGCTGCTGGCATCCAGGCTTGAATCCCTGCTGACTGTTGCATTGTGGGTTCTGATGCTGACCTATTCAGACATTTTGAATTTAGATCAATTCTATTGTGTCCATAGGCGAGTAACTTTGGGGTCCAGAGGCCTTTGCAAGGTTGCTTAGTTCTTCTGATCAAAGGCAGGCGGAGAGGTCAGTTCAGTTTTGCATGTGTTCTAGTCGTTTATCTCATTTCCATCGCAGGGTACACACTCTGTGCAGCTGTGATTGGTGGGGTGTGCGAGCGGAGTGTGTCAGTGTGTGTGGTGATTTATGGCTTCCAGGCACATCTGCAGCCTCCTTAAACCCGAAGCAGAGTGGCTTCCTGCTGCAGCTGCACCTCTTTCCCAGGCTGAGCTCTGCTGTGCTCATCCACCTACCGACCTCCAAGCACCAGCACTGCTTGCGGACGTGCCAATTTCCATTTCTGTCCTTTTCTCCCTCGCACCGTCTCTCGTTTTTCTTTGTATTTGAAGTGATGCTCTCAAGCTGTTTGGGATTCAGAGCTCTTCCTCTTCTCCCCTCGCTTCCGTCGGCACCAACCAATTTCTGCTGTTAATTCATTCCCTTTACCGAAAACATCGTAGACCAAATCCAGGGTGAAAGCACATCATTCAGGTGCAGCTAAAGGAATACTTCACATATGCATTACCCCTGTGAAAATGTTTGAATTGATCATTTGAAGTTCCAATTACACTATATTTGTAGATCAGAATTTTTCAGAACTTGCAGGATTATAATCTTTACCATATTTACCACCAAAAGCGCTCTGGAATGTTAAAAGTTTGTATTTCAGTTCAAGATACTCATTTTAAGCCATTGCTATTACTTGCCGTTGAAGATCCATTTTCAGTCAAGTGAGAGTTGCCCCACAGTAGAGCATGGAAGATTTCCCCTTTATTTAATGCACCGCCCCTAACCGGTACTCAACCCGCTGACTTATTCCCAGATCATAAGGACTCTGTGTGACCAGTCTCCTTTGTGCCCAAACACTCCTCACGGCTATAGTGTGTATTTAAAAAAAAAAAAAAAAAGGATGGATTTCTTTAAACAAGACCTTTTCATTCTCATTTTAGAACTTTGTGGGCTGCTTTTTCATAGCAGCGATTTAGATCACACACACACAATGACATTTAACATTGAACATTCATCTCACCTTTTTAGCCCCCACAGCGAGGAACATTTCTTAGACCCAGATCAGATATGATAATGTAGCATTATTATGTTAATAGGGACTCAGTTGTTTAGCATAAAATATGTTTAAAGTACATATTTAAAGTAATTGATGATAACAGAAGCCGTGCCCCTAACCTACATTAAATGGAATATTTGTGACTATCAATGTAATCTTCATCGTGTGTTGTTATTGTCTGAATTTATTTATTTATGTTTTGTCCTCTTTTTTTATCTTATTCTTGGTGATCATCTTCAGTTTCTGTCTTCCTCGTCCAGCTTCATATTATTCATAATTATATTCATTTTTTTTCTTATTCGTTTTATTCTTCATCTTCTCATCATTTTATTATGTAATTCTGCTTTCTTTACTGCCTGACCTGATCTGGGTCTTGTGTTTTTGTAGTAAAACTACCTATAATTGAAACTCACCAGAGCTTTTAATCTGAATTTGTTTATTGTGGCTTTTACCCATCATGCATCTGCGTCGCTGCACTCATCCACCTATTTATTTCTTTTAAGTGCAGTGCGGACAAACACACTCTCTTTCTCTCTCTCTCTCTCTCACACACACACACACACACACACACAAACACACACACACACAGTGTGCAGTGTTAACAGGATCCCCCTTCCCCGCATTTCTCTTTTTTCACTTTTCCTGCTTTCAGCACATTTGTAAAGGTGCAGCATATTTCCAGCTTCATTTTCCTCCTACTTCCTGTACTTGCTGTTATTTTTTTCCGCCTGGCAACGTCAGCCATCTGATACCTCAGTCCCATGGCGCCTCTGCTGCGTCCACACACTTCGCTCAGTACAGCAGCCGTGTTCCTCTCCTCTGCCAGGCTGTCGCCTCTATCTGATCTTCTGCTGTGCCACGGCCCAGCTTGTACTGTGTCAGTGGCGACTGCTGGTGAAGAGAACAAGCCGGTCGGCCCGACGCTCAGTGGCCTGATCCGTCTTATGCTCTGCAGAGTGCTCTCAGATCTCTACCACACAGGAAGCTCAGTACTGCACCTTCGCCACAGACTTTGCCACAGTGGGGTTTAGTGCTGAGCTCATCTCCCTGGGGAAATAAATTTTAGTGCTGTGTCTTTTTTTTTTTTTTTAACATTGATGTAGCAATACATTTCTGAGAAATCCCACTAAAGATTCCACTTTTTTAAGCACTATGCACAGAATGAATAGTTATGAATAATATAAAATTACATAACATTGCATTGCATTTAGTTTACAAGAACAGTCTCTTTACAAGAGCTTAAGTTTGAGTGTTTTACTCAGGGCAGAATGGTACCAATCACAAAAAAGTGTGCAAATTATGATTAACGGTGTGAGTATTTGCTGTTTTATCCCTTGTTCCCCAGTGTCTGCTGATGATCATCAAATTAATTTGTTGACAATATAATAAATATCACAACACAGGGTTATGATCACAATATTGTACATACTGCAAAATTTTGTATAAATCTAGTCTAGAAAATCGATGATGGTGTAAAGAAGAAAGTTTAAAGCAAAACCCATTGGAACCATTGCTGACCCTTATTAAGCCAGTAAACTATTAATTCTGGAGATGGAGTAGTAAATAAACCTCAAAAAGTTTATTAATATACACCAGACTTCTGCCAGTTTGACTTAGCACAGGCGAGGGAGAGTTCATGCAGGAAGAGATCCCTGTGGAGGTGGAAGAGGAATGCCAAAGCAGGACAGTGGCCATTTGTCAGCAAGGTGCTTGGATGAGATCACATAGACAGAACTATGGAAATCAGAACCAGCCAGTTCCTGATTCATTGGGTGTATGATGTTCTCCTAAGCCCATGTACTCTGCACTGTTGGGGTCTAGTAGGAACACCTGCATATACACTGTGTCCATTAATAGACTCCTTTGAGCACATTCTGAGCTGTTGCCCTAAGGCCCTGAGAGAGAGGAGGTACACCTGGTGCCATGACCAGGGCCTGAGAGCGATGGCAGACACCATCTGCACAGGAATTCAGCTGAGCCCTTGGTGAAGCACAACATCACCTTCATCGGGGCAAGAGAGAAGCCCCAAGCTTTGACCCGGGCTGCTAGCCTCAGCGTGTGACTGGCAACTGAGGGTTGACCTGGCGAGGTCCCTGGCTGGGTCACCCAGGAGAGAGTGTCTGATGATCCCGGTCATCACTGACGATGTGTCGGAGCTGCATCATTTAGGTGTATGTGTTAACTGGAGATCCAGTTGCTTCCATTAAGATGTGTTACATACATTGTTTTAATGGGGTAGAAAATCAATCAGACCAGATCGTTGCAAGTAGTAGTTATTGTTGGTTTTCCAATAATTCCAAACAATTTGTCATAAATATTGATAAATATGACCAAATTGTAATTACAAGAACAGAATTCATTGTGAATTCTTCAGTGATGGAGAATGGGAATCTTTAATGAGCCTTAATGGAAGTAGACAGTGTTCCGCAGATTAAACACTTCAGGTTTCTGACTTGTTAGAGAATAATTAAGCGAGGAGATTTTGGGACGTTCCTCAGCTCCACCCCAGCGCTCCGACTGTAAGCGGCTTTGGGCTGCTCACCATCTGCTCTGCCAGGTTGTGTTGTGGGTAAAAACAGAGGCGCTGTCTGAACGGCGGTGACGGGATGCACCGCTAATTGCAGACTCTCCCTCGTGCTGAAAGCGCACCCGACTGTAGCATCTGATTTACTTACGTAATCCACTGGAGTGATGGTGAGAGCAGGGGAGCAGTGATCAGTCTAGAAGTTACCGATCGCCCATATTGACAACGTGACCTGGACTTTGGAATAGAGAATCTGGGTAATTGCAGTTCTTGTCATTGGAATTGATTCGGTCATTTAAAAAAAACGACTTTAAATGGCAACGCAGTTCCCCTTCTGTTGTGTGACTGTCTTCCGTTTGTTTTGGCTGTGAAGTTGGAAGCTCTTTTCAGTCCCTCCCCCCTGTAGGAGCTCCGGGCCTCTGCCCCAAGCCGCAAGTTCATTAACAGTTCGGTGGCAACGCCGAGGGGATGGAGGAGGTTGGTAAGGTGTGTGAAAGGTGAGGAGACTGGCAGGAGAAAACGTGGACTGCAGAGGAATCCCTGTAGAGTACTGACACAGTAATTTCAGCGTTTTACACACACACACACACACATTCGTCCCATCCAGAACTGGGCCATAGCTTTATAATTACAGAGCTGATAATTGCCAGTGTGGTTTTTACACATAATTCATAATTAAATAATTGAACCAGTAGCTGAATTCACGTGAGCATCAAATTGATGATGAAGTCTGCAAGATTGTATTGATCAACATCAGCTGTCTTTTTTTATAGTCCAATCTTTTTATTGCACTTTTCTTTTTTATAACAAAACAAACATCTCAATATTTCGAACTGCTATAAACAATCCCCAGACGTTCACACACTCACCCACACCTACACAGCAAACCTGCATTACATACATGTATGAAGATAGACAAAATTTCCAGAATGAAAATTTCCATATCAAGTCAAAAGTAAAAGTCAACTTTATTGTCATCTCACTATATACAAGTACACATAGTGTTTTGTATTGCGAAGCTTTGGAGATTGGAAATGGAAAAACACACAACACAAAAAACATGACATCGGATATTGTGGGCATTGTGCACTGTCCAGGTCGACACAAACTAGACAAACCAGGCAGACAAGTAGCTGCAATATGACAGTATATCAGTGTGCGGATGTATTTAGTATAAAGTGTATGTGGTATATGATATGCTATGATAATAATGGCAGTAGTAGTGATATGACATGATATGATGACCATCACAGCAGCGGTAGTGAGAGATTAAAGTGCAGGGCGTAATACTTCAGTTAACAACCATATCACTATGAATGGGTTTCATCTGCAGTCTTATGATGCTCATATGGGTCTTCGGCTATCGTTTTTAACCAAATGCCTTGGTTAATATATTGCAAAGTTTGTAATTTCCTCAAGGAAAATATTTTTTTGTTTCTACATCGTTGTTAAACTTAAAAAAGTTTAAATTCTTTTTATTCCTGAAATAAATCTTTTATTTGCCCACATATTTTCAAACTAAAACACTTTTTACTAAATATTGTATTTGGCACCATCTACCACTGTTGTATTTTTTGGTCTATGCTGTGAGTGTAAAGAAACATCAGGGATCTTGTGGGGTGAGCTGAAGCAAGTCCTGTAACACAGAAACGACTCCCGTCTGTCAATGTACAATGTACGGGGATGCACATCATTTTTATCAGTGGGCCAAAATGTAAAAAAGGAGCTGTGTGTATGAGCGGATGGAGTGTTGTGCAACATCATGCGTGGGATGGACTGGAAAGGCCCAATTCTGCCATCTTACCAGGAGCTGATCTGGGATTAGTCCTCCCTTTATTTAAACAAAAAAAAAAAAGCTAAAAACTCATCCTGAGAAGGAGCCGCGCCAACAGGTCCTGCTAATTAGTTCTTCTCTTCTTCCACGCGGGCCGGCGTTTGTGGTAAAGTAGGTCTCCCTTCCTAGAAAGAGGTCGCTCTCGGCACGGTAAGCAGCCTTATCCGATTCCCCAGAGCGCGCTGCTCCACCGGTGTCGTGCTCCCGGGTATTTCTGAACTTCCTCTCTCGCTATATTTGGCCGCAGAGTGCGCTCGTGTGCCGCGGCTATAAATGCTCTGGTGTTATTTTCAGATGCCTGTGGCTGCTGGCTCTGAATGAATGTGGACGAATTTGCGACGTGACCTATGACTGACCCGTAACTGTTGACGAATGCATGTAAGAAATAGTTAGAAATAATACATGCAGTACTGATGTACTTTATACGTCACAAGTTGCTAAACAGAGCATCGTCGAAAAAGTGCATCCAAGTGTATCAATATATCCAATGAAGGCAAATTAAGGCAGTCAGTATGGTTGGAGTATGACTGATGTCAATCATGATGCTGTTCATTTTCCTGTTCTTCTTATGCCTCTCGGGTGCTGCCATATGATTTTGGTTTGAAAAAGAATCGCCTGTCAACAAACAGATCGAATGAAAAAGTGGACTGATCGACTTGCATTGTCCTGAGGAGGACCGCTTCCTTCTTAAAACCATACATTAAATGCGGTGCAAAAAGAGCGTTTGTCAGGCCCCAAACTTTTTTTCAAAGTGTGCGGTTGAAGAAGGGCTTGAAGTAGAGCTCAGTCTGAAACGACTTGTTGAGAAGACAAAGTAATCGGCTCCTGGATGACTCACGGCTAAATGAAATGTTTTCCAAGCCCTCGGCTCAGGGTTGTTTTGTGAATTTCAATGATGCCCCTTTCAGCCAGTAGGAAGCCGCATTCTTCTTCTTTCTTTTTTTTTTTTTTAAATATCAATCTGGCCGCCAGCTCCTAAACTTCTCCATTATAACCTGGATGATTTAGCTTCATAAAGCAGGCCTGATTATTCAAGCTGGCGATGCACAGCGGGACTGGTATTAACTCTGCCTCTCTTTTCCTCCCTCTCCCTCTCTTTGTCTGTCTGCTTCTCTGTCCGCTCTTCTCAGGGGGCCGTTTAGCGTGGTGAGGAGATGCATCAACAGAGAGACCGGCCAGCAGTTCGCTGTGAAGATTGTAGATGTGGCCAAGTTCACATCCAGCCCTGGACTCAGCACGGAAGGTAGGAGACGTGAGCAGATTGCTTGTCTCAGAATGTCCCCGCTCGGCCCCCGACTGCATGAAAACTGCATTAATGCCGGTCCCGGCAGGCCCTTCTGTTGTTAAATTTTTTAAAAGAAGTGAGAATAGAAGTAAGTCCCAGGAGTTCGGTACTGGTAGTTGCTGCTCGGATGGTACAGAGACCAGTTTGACCCTGAAAAACGGCTCTTGTGGGACCGTTTTCTCTCAACAGCCACGGGAGGTTCACTTAAATGGCCCCTCAGGGAGACTCTAATATGTGTCGTGTAGCAGTAGCTGCGTTTCAGGGTTTACTGTGTGTTACTACCCCGTCAGAGTAGCTGCTCATCACAGGACACCTTCACTGTGGCACCTAGTAATCCTTGATTTAAAGCTTTATTGATAGACAAGTAATCGCTGTTGATTACTTCCTGGGTGGGTTTCTGACCTTTGACACGGATGCAATAGATGTCAGAGATCATCACTACTTGGACACAGGCAGGTGAAGTCAGGCAGTGAAGGAGTTTTTGGGCAGATTCAGGTGACATATTTTTTGTGTTTGAATTTACATTTATGTTTTCGAATGGAGACATACTAGTTTCGTACACAAAACCAGAAGACATTTTCAACACACAAGGTTTAGCTGTGGCACACAGGGTGTTAAGAATTGGCGTCTTAAAAATAAAGCTATGTAAGATTTTTAAAAGTAAGACTTTTAGAAATAAATTAACCCTGATATAAATGTATTAACCCTGGTACTGAGCTGAAACATTCTGTTGAATATGTGTGTGTGTGTGTGTGTGTGTTCTGCAGAAAGGTGCCTTACATTATTAGCTTTAACAAGCATGATCCTAGCCACAGAGAGGATGCTGGGAGATAGAAATATTTGCTCCGTCCTGCTGGTACATGATATTCGCTGCTGGATAGAGCTACTGTGAGAGCTAAAGCGTTACTCAGTACACACTCAGGGTTGGTAAGAGGGAGTGATTATGAAAAGTGAGCAGATTCGAGAACGATGAGAGGTTTCATGATGTCTGAACAATGGACTGTCGGGTCACCCAGGGCTTCCTATATGCTCCCATTTCCAGGATCTTGTCCCCTAGTGTCTCCCTGTCTGCTCTCAGGCCCAGACAGCGGGATTTCACTCTCATTCCACATTAAGCCTCTCTGTCAGTCTGAGAGCTTCTCTCTAACTGTGCTGACACCCACTTATGTGTGTGAGTGAGATGATCTCTCTCTCTCTCTCTCTCTCTTACACACACACACACACACACACACACATGTTTATTCTCATATCTAAAAATTATTTTAAATTAGTTTAATTACCTCTCTTGGAAGTTCACTATAGCTTTAATTTCTATTGAAGACCAGCAAAATAGTTGTGTGAGAACATTTGATTTAAATGAGCATTTTTCTGTGTACAATCATTTATGGGTCTTGAGCTTTTTACATTACAGTACAAAACTGAAGGCGCAGGACTTTGAAATAATGCATGTGAGGTTAATAAACAAAGAAAAATAGCAAACAAGGGAAAAAAGTTTAACATTTGAGGTTCTCCAATACAGGGAGTAATGGCAGCATTTCACACTCTTGGCTTCTTTTGATGCTTGTTTCTTGCATTGGATTTCTCAAAATGGTCTCAGTCTTAATCTACAAAACTGCCACAGAGTAAATGTGCCAAACCTTTATCTGGTAGTGTAGTTGAAAGTGTCCAGCCTAGAATGTCTGAGGTTCGTTATAAAAAACATCTCAATTGAAAGTTTAAAATGTCACTTTTTCACATATTAGAGTGATAGAAACATTCTGTAAACTCACCATTGTCTGTAGTCTGGAAGTCTCTGGTGTAATCTTGAAGCACCAGCATGGCGTCTGGTTCCCAGTAATGAGCTCTGCAGAGTGGCATTATGGGAAATGATAAAATGGCATTATGGCTTTTAGGTGCCAGAGTGGTTTAGGGCACTTTGACTTCATTAAGGTGGAAAGAACACCTCTGTTGTGCCGCACATTGATTTGGCCGGCTCTGTATGAGGATTCCTTTCCACACTCTGGTGTTCAAGATATTGGTCTAACGTGCAGCAGCGTTTAACTGTCTCTATTTTAGACCTTTCTGTTTTATGTCATTTGAGAGCTTTCAGATATGATGGTTTGTTTGTCTTCTAGATATTGCTGCAACAGTTTCTAAATTGTTAAATTATATGCTAATGTGTGCTATAGATTTAGCTGCTGTTGCAATAAAATCTTTGTTATATTTATTGTGGATAAAACCATTGTAGTAGTGATTTTTAATTTAATACGGTGACCATTCAGATGACGCTCATGGGAACCCTGAAACAAGTGGTTCCATTCATAAATACTTCTCACTTTCAACCTGAGAACTTACCCTCCAACTCATCTGCTCAACCCCATTCAACGTCTAGTCCCTCTTCTCGCCACAGCAGATCAGATGAACCATTTCTCATTTCATAACTGAGTGCCAGTTGCACATGTTCATATAATAAAGGTGAGATTCACCTCCTCACTGCACACTACTCCGTGATTGGGTTTACAGATTCCTCTACATTGTCTTCTGACAACTGCCCAGAATATCAGAAACATTGTAGGGTTTTTGAAATTATTGAAAAAGGGGCGCTGTGTTCTATTCGGGCTCATATGGTAATATGCAGTAGACAATGGCACCAATGATAATAATTAGATTTACCCATTTCTGAAACTATTAGTTCATTTAAAAAGTAATATTATTGCTAATATCATTGCTATTAATATCTGTTGCAGTGGAGGTTTTTTTTATAATATAACTTCCAATCGCTGCTGAAACAGAAGCAAGACCATTCAGGACATTTTAGGACATGAAAGAGCGAGGAAGGAGAAGAAATGAAGGAATTGGGAGAGGGTGAGGGGGTGCAGAGAGGGCAGGAATGAAGGAGGGAGAAAATGGAAGCAGACAGTTTGGCTACACTCCGATTGGAAAAGTAACTACTCTTGGGAGTTGAGCTGCAGGACTGTTGAAGTGGACCAGTGATTAAAGCCGATATCGAGACCCTCTGTGCTCACATGGCTTTAAAGTCACACACCCTTTTCTTAGTAGAAGGCATTTAGCCGTACATTCATGAACACATTTGATGCAGTTTTGACATCATGATTGTGCACACAGCACAATGTTTCACATCTGGACAAATATGTCAGTCAATCAAGTTTTGGTATCATTTACGTAGAGATGCTGCTGCAGACATGAGTTCATGTTCCTGAGATGGAATAACTGACTGCACAGACTACAAATGTATAATTTGTTATATCTGCTGTGTATTGATGATGACTTGGGGAGTTAAGAGTCCTGCTTTTCCCTCTATCACTACTACCCCATGCTATGCTGCATTAGTAGGTGCAGTGTTACACTGATCAAACGCCAGCCACCTTTATCAGAAGATTCACTGCAGCATCATCATTTTTAAAAAATTTCACACAATCATCTTTATTTATTGATTTATTTGTTTGTTCTTTTTTGCTTGCCGGTGGGTTTTTTCAGGGTTGGACATGAAGAGTGACATGTTTTTTAAAGAGCTATTTTTACAGGGGTTATTTGGGTGTGAATAAAAAAGTTAGCAGGTCGTGAAATGATCCCTGCAGAATACTCCTCTCTCTTCCTTCAACATGGCAGCCTCAATGAGATCTAAGTTCTATATTCTGCACCTATAATGAGAATCATTACTGATTTAGGCCAAGAATCACTTTGTGACACACTGTCAACCAGTGACAGAACTTTAGTGGCCTTTCAACCACAAAGCAATTATGATGAATGAGTGAGGTCATAAAGGATCAGGACTGATTCTCCACGATCCTATATAGCTTTTTGCTTAAACAAGCTAAAGTAGGGATGCATGATAAGAAATATTTACACCAATAACAATAACGATAATCATTATTATGTACTTTATGTATTTGTCATGGCTGAATCTGATCAATTTCATATATTTATGTTTACTGTAATTTCATATAATAGAGAGTCCATATTGTGTGCATTTAATCCCAGTGTCTAGACATGTACAACTCTCTCACTTGTGTTAAGGAGAGGATCACTGAAATGGCAGGGCTGAAATGCAGTGGAAATGTTTTATTTATTTATTTGTTTGTTTGTTTACTGGGGGTTACGTTCATTTTCATGGCAATTCATCTGATCAGTCTTCATAATATTCTGAAGTATATGCAAATTGCCATAATAAAAACGGAAGCAGCAAACTTTTGCCCACATCTATACCTAAAAGAAGTGTTATTCCATTTAAATTGCTTTTATTTATAAAATTATTGTCATATTCTTGTGTGCAAAGCTTCTCACGCAGGAGAGGTATTACTAAAACAATAAACATATATGTATATAATTTATATATATGTAAAAATTGTCTATGCTACAATAATCCGAAGGCAAGATAGTTTCCTTTTTGGCTTAAATTTAGCAAAAATTGGATCAATACAGAGATGTTTGAATGGAGAAAGGATGACACGCTAATCCGTGAAGTGCTCCATATTTTTGTGGCAGTAGTGGTCTAGCGGGTAATGAAGCAGACCACTAATTGGAAGGTTGCCGGTTCAAATCCCGAGCCGCCAAGGTGCCACTGAGCAAAGCACTGTCCCCACACACTGCTCCCCATGCACCTGTGATGGCTGCCCACTGCTCAGGGTGATGGGTTCAGTGCAGAAGACATATTTCATTGTGTGCTGTGCTTGTTGTGCTTCACTTTTATTTTTCAACTGTGTAAATGAGCCAAATACTTGCATTTGTTATTCTGTGTCTTTGACCCAGTGGTGGAGCTCAACATGAACTGTTTCATTGCCACCATGCATCTTTTTATACCTACTAAGAAACTAAAGTTTCTTTATTAGGTATGCACTAATTGCAATTTTCCTGGCCCAATACAGTTTCTGATTCGTCATGAGTGTGATTGGCGGATTCTGATTAGTGCTAATACCAATTTTCTTGCAGAGAACGACAAATACAAATGATGCAATCAATGCAATAAGGATAGAAGCCAAGGGAAATTCACAAGAAAGGATGAGCTGCTCTTTCTGTAAGGATGAATGATTATGAAATGTAAGAGAGAGTTTCCGTGTGAGAGAGGTTAAATCATAGTTTGGCACATGGGGGGTGTTGAGTAAGCACACAAGAAGTTGAATACTGTGAGTGCACAAAAGACACTTGATAGATTGTACAGTGGTTGTAAATAGTGGAAGTTGGCTGAGGTCAAGCTGGATCACGCACATGCATCTTTTCACACATTTTGCTCTTGACAATTTGCTTGCCTGCTGTTTCAGTCCTTACCTGTTTCCCGGTGCGGCTTCAGGCAGCTGCTCACAGTGCCATTGCGGTGTCTCGCCAGTGCGCGCTCTCTCCCACCACGAGAGTACGGCCCTGCGTGGGGCCCTGCACTGACAGATATTGATGGCTTATTGAGCTGCTTGTCCCAGAACGTCCATCATATTCATATCTGTGCATGGGCACTTCACATATTTGATTAAAAAAGAAAAAGGCAAATTATGGATTTTTCTCCCCTGAATAATTAGAAAAGGTTGTAGGGAATTTGAACAAAGGGGCATTATTGATTTCCGACTGGTTTCTGCCCCCTCCATAAGTCATAAATTTTTCAAGAGTTGATTGTAAATTTGGCCCCTTTGATATCCCCACCTGCATTGAATATCTGACTTGTATACCACTCTCTTCTATGTGCTGCTTGTCTAGACATATTCCCCAGTGTTGTAGTTGTCGAGACCAATTTTTTTGTGGTCTCGGGCATCGCGGTCTCGATGGGAACACAGCGAATCCTCACAGAACCGTAGCATTATTTATTAAGCACCTATGTTTGTATAATAAATAATAATAAATACATAGGTGCATAATAAATCAAATGTAACCAGTCAGGTGTATCTATTTTTAAAAACGTTACATTGTATACATTTTCTCACTGTCAGCGTGTCACAGTCCATACATATCATACACATATCATAGCGGAAACTAAATGTCCAAAAATGTCCCTGACATACGTTTTTGACATGGGCGACATCATGGGCATCGGCAAGATAATTGATTTCTTAGATTTTCTTTTGATTTTTGCACCTGGCCCTATGCCGATTTTATAAAAGCACTGAAAAGTAAGACAAATAGACAACTGTCCAGCTCTCCATTTCTTATCGTCAAATTATGAGGAAAAACTCCTAAATCTGACAAATAATGTCATGTATGCTCTCATAGTGCAAGCAGCTAGATCACTACTATGGAGCTCCTTAAGTACCAAGAAATGGGGGAAATCATGTGCACACAAGTTATTATCATGTGTGCACAAATTAGTGAAAGTGAAGTGATTGTCATTGAGAAAAACTGCAGCACAGCACACGGTGACACAATGAAATGAGTCCTCTGCATTTAATCCATCACCCTTGGTGAGCAGTGGGCAGCCATAAAAGGCACCAATAAAAAGCCATAAAAGAGCAGCAATAATTTGACATGCCAAAAAGAAAATAATTACATCCCATATTTTTCCATTGACGAGTCTGATAAAATGTTATGAGAGGATTGCTGAGAATATTATTTTCCATCAGGCCTCATAACTATGGAAATTTTAAATGAGAGACATAAGGAAAATATAATTGAAAAGATAACATAAATTTTAATTTTAATGAGTAATGACACTTTACAACTCTCACTTTAGCAACTCTCTACAGTTGATATGAGTAATTTGATATCAAT
Source organism: Denticeps clupeoides (assembly GCF_900700375.1). Taxonomy (NCBI): domain Eukaryota; kingdom Metazoa; phylum Chordata; class Actinopteri; order Clupeiformes; family Denticipitidae; genus Denticeps; species Denticeps clupeoides. The sequence goes on from NC_041715.1 coordinate 7,024,586, forward strand.
AATAGCCCTAGTCTGTTTTTGCTTTTGGTCTTAGCCTTGCCATACTGTGTCTTGTCATGGGGTGTCTGAGATCTATCAGCCTGGAAAATACCATTTTTTTTGCCTCAGTTAAGATCATTTTTCATGACTCCTCCATAAGAAAGAGATTGGGCAAAAATGAGCTTCATGGCAGAGTACCACAACGAAAAGCACTGCTGACGAAAACGGCATGGCGTCCATCACCACAGACACATGGCACTCCATAGAACAGCATTTCAAACATCATCCCCTCGCTTCATTGGACCCTACTGCATCCTCTCCCATGTCAATCATATTACCTACTGTCTTCGTCTCCCTCCTTCCCTTCTGAGCCACCCTGTGTTCTGTTGTTCAATCAATGACAGCCCCCCCTTCTTTCTATGGAGTAAGGGAGATCAGAGATTGAGATTGAGGAGAATGTTTGGCCATGTGTGTGCAAAGGGGCACTCTGAGAAATGTCACAAAGACCAGAGGACAATGTGTGTGGGGCACCTGTATGAAGAGTAGGGCTGGGTGATTATTCAACTTTAAATCAAAAATTCAACTCAAGCTCAGTTATCAGCTTTGGGTATTTTTTATTGTCATGATGAAAATGGTTCAAATTAGCGTATTTTGTGTTTGTATTTATATTACTTTTAAATGGATAAATGCGGCTGTCAGACAAGTTTCCCAGAAGTTCCAGGAGTCTTGCGTATATTGATATTTGGATTGTTGGTTTTGTCTACATTACATGTTATCTCCAGTATCATCTGTAATCTGTATTTCCATCTGTTAGATTAGTCAGATCTGTTTGACTCTTGAATAGCCTTAAATATCAGTCCAACTACTAAACAATTATTCTGTTGATGAATGATGAAATACAACACGAAATGATGAATAGGACTTCAAATGTAAAGATTTTAAATGCTTTTAGTTTTCTTCATTCCTGTTTAAAAAAAAATAGTCCAAAACAATGCATTTTTTTAAAATGCTGCCTATGATGGAATGCTGCCTATGACTCCAAGAACACCGTCCCCACTGTCACCATGGAGGTGGAAATATTACATTCTGCCAAGGGGACAGGACTACTGCACAGCGTCAAATGGAGGATGGATGGGGCCATGTACAGTCAAATCTTGGGTTAGAACATCCTTCCCTCAGCCAGACAGTTGAAAACTGGGTTGGTATTCCAGCATTACAACGAATCAACCTACTATTGAAATTATTGACTCATAATTTCTTTGTTAGTGGGCAAACAGCAGGGGTTCAAATAATTATTTCCCTGACTTTAGGTTATGATAGTATAAAAAAAATATATTATTAATTTCTGTGTGTGGTGGCAGTATTTCAGATGGGTCACAATAGATAATTTGCTTTTTTGTTATTCATGATGATTTACTACTGATTTTGATTTACTACTTTCATAGAGGCCTGAACTCTGACCTGTGTAATCTTAATCATTACTCCTCCCAGGTCTGGCCTCCTGTTTGCTCAACCCACAGGCAGAGCCTGACAGGTTTAGCAGGCCAAGCTGTAATGAGTGTGACAGATGGACTGTTTGTAGTAGCCCAGCAGCTGTGTGAGGATAGAGGCTTTGGCACAAGGACAGCATGGTGTATGGGGTGGGCTTTGGGTCACTCAGTAGGGAACTGGAATTTCCATCTCATCAATTCATATAAACTCAGTTCCCCTTGCACAGACAGGTACAGAAATTGCTTAAATTAGGAGGCACTGAGAATTGTGATTTACAATTCTCAGCACATAAAATCATTGTTAAGAAGAAGAAAGTGAAGTGATTGTCACTGTGATACACAGCCCAGAACACGGTGACACAACAAAATGTGTCCTCTGCTTTTAACCATCACCCTTGGTGAAAAGTGGGCAGCCATGACAGGAGCCAGGGGAGCAGTGTGTGGGGACGGTGCTTTGCTCAGTGGCTCCTTGGCGGATCGGGATTCGAACCGGCAACCTTCTGGTTACGGGGCAATATTGAGGCATTGATGATCATAATTGAATCGAATCATGAGACCGGTGAAGTTTCACATCTCTAGTAGTCTGTTTGGTGTGATGGTCCTGGTAATACTTCTTCCCCATTGTGATCACAGAGATCACATCTGTCCTCACCTCCTCTCGTCGTCCACTCCAATTTACCAATATGTCAGGTCTGCGCTGCACAGCCTCCACTCTGGGTACCTGCTTCTTCACAGAGTGTGGTGTTTGTGTATGGCAGTAATGATGATGCAGTAATCTACATTTTTTTTCATGCATCTTACTGGGCCACAGCAGCCTGAATGCGAATTAGCTGTAGCATTAGCATTGCAGGGATTAGCGTGAGCTAGGATGTAGCCGGACTAAGGAAAGCCCTGTGTTTTGTGATCGGATATAAGCAGTGACGTTTAACATGGGGGTTCTAAGCTGACGCCGCTGTGTGATTCTCCAAGGAAAGAGAAAGCACCAGGAACTGGCTCCACCTGCAGGGCAGAGTTAGGCGACTCTAATGTCATTTAATGACTGCTGGCTGGAGATGATGCTGCAGAGCAGACTGGTCATGGGGGCTGTTGATGTTCCAAACAGCTTTATGTTCCCAGCAGAGAGCACTTGATAAGCCCCCCAAATCTGACACCGTCCTCCAAACCTTACTTCTTCTTCCTGTTTTCCTCCAATTGGCTCTCTCACTGTGTCTAATTCTCCTTGTGGCGTTGGTTTGTGAGAGACTTGTTTTGACATTAATGCGGCGGGGTGAGAAAAGGCTGAGCAATCAGGGATAGAAAGAGGATGAAAAATGGGGTGATAGAAGAACCTGAGGACTGTTTGGCTTGCTTGAGGTTTCCAACAGAACAGGCCTCCAGGCTTGAGGGATGAACAGAAGCTGTCGGTCCAGCTCAGTCCGGTCTTTTGCTGATCCTCCCTCCCAGGACCAAAGCCCGGCGCCCAGCGGGATTAAAGCTCTCTGGCCAGGCAGCTCAACCAGAGTAGTGCATAATTATGCAAATGAGAGACACATGAATCTGTGTGTGTTAAGTTGGAATAGGTGGGGTTTGTTAAAGTGGGCATGGCTTATGCTGCGGGAGCTACGTTGGCCCCATTCTGTCTGCAGCCAGACTCTCCTGCCATCTTTCTCTCGCTGATTATCCCATCTTATACACACACACACACACAATGATTGGACACTGGCCGAGCCTGTCTAGACTATTAAAGGGAAAAGTTTTGTGTGTTCTGGCTCTGCGGCCCGATCTGACAGTCAAGAGAGGTATTACTGCAGCAGTCTCTGGGTCACCAGGCCACTACACTCCTCTCGGCTGCTTATTAAAACCCTTCTGGCCTGTTGCTCCAAACCTTCAATTGGCAAGTCCTCAAAACACACACGTGACCGTATAGATGGGTTTTATAGATTTTTTTTCTAATTTCCTGATTCTCTCACCCCAGATATTTTATCCCTTTTGTCTCAGATGTTTTTTTCCTTGGGTCTCCTGTGCTAATTCTTATTATTAAAGGTGGTCGTGTCTGACAGAGCTTTTTTTCCTATTTGTTTCACACATTAGGAAAGGGCCATATTGCTCCTACCTGTACACATTGTGTGCACAGCTGTTGTGATCTCCCTCTATTACACACCCACCCACACATACACATTCTAGGCTTTATTTACATCATACTTTGGAAACAGATACAAACAAGAAGGCAGCACTTGTTAGTGAGTGTTAGCGTGACGTGCATCTCCTCCATATCCCCTTCATCCTCCTCTGCTCGGGATATGTCAGCAGAAATTGCAAACAGACCAACATGCAGGTTCTTTAATTCATTTGGATGAAATTAAAATGGAGCTAGACTGTGTGAAATTATTGATATTATTTATTTATTTTATTAATTATTGATTGACCTTATAACCAGTAAATTATAATTGTGTAGCAACTACCTACATGTAATAGGTTAAGCAAATAACAAATGACAAATAACAAAATGACCTATAACAAATATTTTTATTTGCCTTTAGTATATTCTTTTTCTTGTCTTATTCCTAGTGAGGATCAGCAATGATAATTCTTGAGTTCCTCCTTTGCTGTACAACTGACGCTTACTGAGAAATTATGATAAATGCCATACACAAAAACACACACACATTGCGACATACACAGTTTCAGGGCTCGACTGCAGGGCATTTTCCTGCTGGTTGGTCTTCCCCCAGGCAATCCAGCAGAGTGATGATAAGAGTTGTCATCACGCTGCTCTCGTCTGCCCGACTCCCTGCTGGAGGGGGGAGCCGGGGAGAAAAAAGGAAGAGGAGTCGAGCTGGGTGATCGAGGCAGATTAAAAATGCCTCTGTTATCTTTCTTGTGATTTAAAAGGAAGAGCCACCGTGCAGTTAATGAATTGCAGCAGCACTTCAGCACCTCAAGGAAGCATGAAATTTGGGAATTTCATGAATTGAAAAACCCTGAAGGCAAAGCAGAACAATGAGGACCATGGCAAGATGCAGTGATAAATTATGTGCAGGTGGAGAAGAGGAGAATTAGAGGAGAAATTAAGAGATGGGGATTGGAGATTAGCAGAGTTGTGCTGTCAGGTGTGGCTCCACCGACTTTGGGCGGACACATTTTTGTCTCTTATATAAATTGCCTGAGTGATTGTGATTCTCTTGGCAATCCTGTTTTTCACTGATAGGGAACCTTTAAGACCTCACCTTACCAACCATACCTGAAGTCCGTATACAGGAAATGAGTACCTCACTCAGTTAGAGAGCAGTTACAGTGTACGAGTTTATACATTATATATTTTTTATGTATTGTTACCAAATATCATTTTGGCACCATCTACTGCTATTGTATATTTTTTATAGACTTTATAGATTTGAGACACTTAATTTTGAGACAGACATTTGAAACAATATAGTATTTACACTCTGCATCAGTGATCCTCAAAGTGCTGTCCATGAAACATTTGCATCATTTATCTTAGTTATTAATGTTATTATTATTATACATATATATTGTGTAATATCAATAAGGTCAGCCATTTTACAGTCATGGATATATGAGGGCCGTACGGGCATCCATGCTTCAGTGAATCGTTTTATTGTATCTGTAGTTTAAAACTCACTCACTATCAGTTATTAATGCCAGAACTGGTTTAATTGTGTAGCGCACAATGTAGGAAATGTATACTTTTGTTTTATTGCTGTGAGTTGTGGCAGTGGCAACACCGGTTACATGGACTTAACATACAGCAGATTCCAGTTGACTGCCATTCCCAGTTGCATAATTTGAAAGCAGCTGGTCCTGACTCAGTGTGCCTCAATTGCATTTAAAAAAGGTACATTTCAGATACTTTGACAAAGCAGAAAGAAAAATTGTGATGTGATATTATATGATATATTTGTGGTTTGTAAATGCATTTTATCGCATGCTGATTAGTGTTGCTTTTAAGAAATTATATGGTTTTTGCCAGCCGTGGATAAACCTAATCCAGTTTGTGTTCCACTGCCTTCCCAAATGGCTACAGAGTATTAGTCTGTTGTCACAGTCTAATTGGCTACTGGACATTCTTTTTAGGTGATCGCAGCCCCAAGCACCCTTTACCACAATTTCACTCCTGTGGTGACTTGTATGTGTCATAATAAAAGAGCAGGGTCAAGAGAGAAAATGTGTGGTTAAATGAAGATCTCTTCTTGTTTGCTGGTGTTTTCAGTGTGACAGTGTTTGATACAGCATCGCCATGATAAGGTTTAAAACATGCAAGGACATACAATGCTTAAGATATTGTTAACACTACCTGAAGGTCTGAGGCTTGTGAAAAGACACATAACCTACCATTTCTGACTTATCTTTCTCTTTTTCTTTCCAGACCTCAAGAGAGAAGCCAGCATCTGTCACATGCTCAAGCACCCACACATTGTAGAGCTGCTGGAGACCTACAGTTCAGATGGCATGCTCTATATGGTCTTTGAGTTGTAAGTGCACTTTCACGGTTTCCACTGTTACAAACTAGATTTTCCTGGTGCCCTTCTAATTAGAAACATTGTTAAGCTTGACCTGATCATGTTTATTCTGTTTTCCTGTGTTACCCTACACAAATCAACAGATAGCGAACAACTTCAGAGAAAGTCATAGGCTGGAGTAAAATTGTATCATCTTTACTGTTGTCTTTTTTTTTTTTTTTGTAAAATTTAAATAAACAATACACAGCATATCAGACACATCTACAAATATCAGTGCGATGCCAGAATTAACTGAACATATATTCTACTTACAGACAGCAGAAAAATCATCCAGAAGTAGAAGCTGGTTAACACCGCAAGGCTTATCAAAACTTCCTAATCGTGCACAGAATTAAGACTCACTAACACCATGTGACTGGATCAGAGTATGGTTGAAGTCAAACAGAAAGTACTAATTTACATCAATAGAGGGAAGCAAAAACATCACTAATAAAACACATTCCCATAAGACATAACAATGTTTATAAGTAAATAAACAAATTAGGGTGATCACCACATTGACTAAAATTGGGCTAAGAATTCTCCAATAAATTAAATCCTGGAAGGACAGTTGAGGACCATCATTCTGGAGAAAAGATAACAATGGCTAAAACTGGAAATCAATTAAATATTAGTTGAAATTCAATTTTTGAAAATGGACATGACATTGTTGAACAGTAGAAGTAAAAGTATTTCTACACAGCAAGGGCAAGATTGGGACAAAATAGAGCTTTGGCTATAAATAAGCCACATGTTTTAGTAATAATGCTTCAGTTTGCCTCCTGTGGTCTGTTGAGATCAGATTTTTTCTGTACCAAAGTGATTGGTTCACCAGGGTAGGAAGTGAAACACAAGAAGCAATGCCCCAATCATGCTTAGTCCTTAACGTGTAAAATGGATTGATCAGACCCACTTAGCATTTTCACTAAATATGTACATTCAGTACTCGAGACAGTGCCTGTAATTACCTAAGGGAATGGCATAGTATTAAAAACTGGTGCAATGCTCCAGGCTACTAAATTTTACATAAAACAAGACCTGGTGCCCAACATCTTTAAATAATAATCTGAAGATTAAACATTAAGTGCTGGATGCTGACAACAATGGTTATTCTATTTGGGACATTTATGCTATTTAATTGCCTGGTATCTTCACTATTTCAAATATGAAATGTTTAGAAATGCATATTGTACATTGGTATTAACAGATTTTGTCATCAAATAAAGTGGCAGGGGCACCGAGTCATTAATATAGTACTGCACACAACATCAGCTGATACAGCTGCATTTGACACATTCATTCATGAATTATTTAATAAGAATTTAAACAGATCTGAGTACTCCATTTAATTAAACTGACTTGATATTGACCAGGATAGAATGCAGATTTGCATTCAGAATTGCAAAAAATTAAGATGGAAAAACTCAGCAGAGCATAGCAAAAGGCATGACTAACTGTGCCAACACTCAGGCGGCAATTAATATTAAGACTTTTGCTAATGCTAGTATCAGTAGTTGGCTGTTGCAGTAACAAGTCACAAGCCTTGTATAAAGAGAAGTGACTTTATTTCTGGTGAAGGAATCAAAGCTAGGTCTCATGCACACAGAGGACATTGGAAGCCATGTGACGCATCTGGCACCACACAGGAATGTTGAAGTGAGTGGCTAGAAGTAATCCCCCCGACAGTGAGAGAAATGGATAAAGAGAGAGGACGTGATGGAGAACTGAAAAAGGCCAGATGGGTTGTGAAGAAGTAAGAATGATGGGGCATCCACTGAGGTCTCTTCAATCCTGTTAGCTGTCACAGTGAGGTGGTGAACTGTCTCGGTGAAAGCAGAACTTTCTCTCTAAGCAGCAGTTGTGCCATCTGATAATGATGGTGTCAGTCATTAGTATTTGTCCTGTGGGGCAGGAAGAGGCTAGGCTGTAGCAGGAACAGAGAGTCGAGCTGGAGAACGCGATAGGAGCACAAATTGTCTTGACATTGAAGCAAAAACATGGTGACATTTAATTAATTCAGGATTAACATTCGGAGATCTGTTGCCATTCTGGTTTGCCATTGCAAATACTGCTGCACCGTACTAACTGCATAAAGGTCTCACTTTGGCACTTTAATGGACATAGTATGTGGGGAGTGTTCTCTAATGTCACGTTAAATCACAAGTAAAGAGATAAAAACACGAAATGACTCCTTGCTAGTTATTTCCTAGTTGTCTAGAAGATGAAATAACTACCAATCCAGCTCTCTGTTTGTGTAATAACAGATTACGCAGGAACAGTTTAGATCTTGAAATGCGTTGATTAAATTACGGCCTTTTACCAACAGACTGAGTCTATTAAAACAAATTATGGTGCTTAATTAAATTGTGTTGAAACTCAAATTCAACACGTGTCTTTTGTTTTTCATGTGAACAGCATTTTTTTGTTTTATTTCAGCATGGATGGAGCAGATCTGTGTTTCGAGATTGTGAAAAGAGCAGATGCTGGCTTCGTCTACAGTGAAGCTGTAGCCAGGTAAGTCTTCGTAATTTCATGGACCATGTATTTAATTTCTGAAACTGCTAATCTGTGTTTTTTTTCTGTCTCAATGACAGTCACTACATGAGACAAATCCTTGAAGCGCTGCGCTATTGCCACGACAACAACGTCATTCATCGAGATGTAAAGGTGGGCTCAGAATGACAGTGATGTGTCAGTGGGGGTAATCACGCACAGTGTGATAAACAGGAAAGTGCTCTGTTCAGCTTTAATCAAGGAAATGATACCCTGTAGTTTGTGAGTTAGAAAAAAAAAGAACAGAAACTCTATAGGGAGCAAGTGACTCAGTTTAACGCAGCTGACAGGTTTTCTCACGTTGGCACTAAACACTGAACTCCTGTCACCTGGGACATCAGCCCTGGTCTCACCTTTCAGTCAACATTTAGAGCAGCCTCCAGGCAAGCAGCAGAGGCCTGCATGGTAAACACAATTGGATGGCAATCCTGGGCATGCATCAGGCCTGTCTGGGTTCATTTTTATACCCATCATGACAAAAGCCTTGCTGAGCCAGGCAGATCATAGATCATATGTGTGCCTGTGTGTGAACACCTCTCTCTGTCAGCAGTTTCTATCCACAGTGTCAAATGTCACATGAGAGATTTGTCCCTCTTTAAAATTTCCTGTTGAATAATTCATTGTTTATTTATATTTATCTGGTCATCACATAAAACGTCAGGGATGGAAAAGGAGCATTTTTCTGTTATCTGTTGAATATTTATCAGATGCATCAAAGTGTAGCACTCTCCGTGCATGCAAATTAAGCATCATAATGCCTTTCTTGTGTCTGATATCCCTCCTTGCTATTCACTCTGGGTGGTGTCTATGTATGACACAGCACCGCCACACAAGAGCACAGTCTCTTGACCCATTTCATCAGCCAGGCTGTGGGCTGTCCACCACATAGAACTGATACTGAGATGTGTGGAAGTTTTGCACATGTGACCGTTGTCAGTTTTTACAGCTGTTATGCCATCTACAATGCTTAGCACGTGGACAAAGTCGTGTTTGCGCACGTGTTTTGCCCTCTAGATCCTATATCGCTGTATGGTCCTGTGGCAGCTCTGTGTTTTCTCTGAATCGCACCTGTGCCATCAGACAGCATAACACTGACAGGATGACAGGACATAAAGCTAATTGAAATTTCTGTAACTTGTCACCGTTTGCTTTGAATTCAGATTTCAAAGTGGAAGCAGAAGTAAGAGCGTTCAGAATGACTCCCTCACAGACTGAGGGCTGGTCTACTGATTTGGTGTAGAGCCCTGAGAAATGTATACTCATACTGGGATGTCAGCCACCAAATGAATAGAAACTTCTCAGAACTACAAGCGTAGATGATATGTTTCTATTTTCACTACCTGTTTCTGACAGAACTTACTGGTGGTTGTCCAAAAAAAGGTTGATACATGCTGATCAGGGTCATGCTTTTGCTTTTGTGTCAGAAGCATGACAGCGGTCCAGATACTCTGCTGTTTGCGTCTCAGTGTGCTGCTGTGGTATCTGCCCAAAGTATGGTCTCAGTACTATTTACAATGTCAGCATTTTGCTAATGTTGTCAAGTTATGATAACAGGTTCTGGTTTTACAACCTTACAATAGATGTGTTTCAAATGGCTTGTAAAATCCCAATCCCAATCAAAATAAACCTAAGACCAGGAGTAGTAGAAATGTTCAGATATGCAATTTTGTTACAACACTCAAACCTGCACATTAGCAATATTGGGAGACCATGTTTTCTCAAAGCCATGACTTCCACAATGAACTATACATTTCCTGTTGTCACAGTCAATGCTGGAATGGAGCAAATAATTGCACAAGGGCTGTGTTCTTTATAATCGTCACAAATATATATCATGATATTTTGTAATACTGTACATATTTTTTATATTCTACTATTTTTTATATTCACTGAAAATGAAAAAAAAAAACAGAGCTGATATACAAGATGCTGTGTACAATCTGTGTGGGTCACATCACTCAATTGACTAAATTTGATTTCACTGTATGGATACAATATCACCACATCAAATTTTGTAATATATTGCTGTATTGATAGTTTCTAACATCCCTATATGTTAGCACCTCTTAAGTAATTCGAATGACATGCACTTTAGTGCATGTTGGATAACATTAATTTGATTAATTAGGTCCCTGATTAGGATTACTAATGATATCATGCTTTTGACAATAACATATGAGAAGTGTGAGGGACCGAGCAGGCAGGCAGGTCCCCAAAGAATAATAAAACAGCTCACAAATATTAGTAAGGGCCCATAAAAAAAGATCAACAAAACCAAAAAACTTAAAGTTAAAATTTAACCTACCAGATTTAACACACAAGGGAACATATATAATAGCTAATAAGACCATTAACGACAAAAACAAAGAACACCTACAACAATCTCTAGACAACATACCCTATCAGGTGTGAGTAAATTATCCTAAATCACACAATTTATAAACAAATATAAACCTATATAAAAACATAAACAAAATATACAAATACAAATTGCCCTGTCCCCTGACTGTCTTTCCTATTTTTGAAATGTGTAACGTTAACATTAAGAAAGTTAATCACATAAACTAAACCAAGGGTTTTCAGTGCATGAGGTTTACCACTGTTTGACTGGCCGTGTGGCAGCAGATGTGTCCATCACAGGTGTGTCCAGCAATATATACTTAAATGAATACACTTAACCTCACTATCTATCAGTGTTTATACTTTCAGACCCTTCCTGGCAATGTGCAGCAAATTTCCTCCTGCATAATTATAAGCAGGTATTTACCTCAAAAGCTCATCTGTATCTCTGCCTAACAACAACAGCTTATTGTAATTTAATACCACTGACGTGTACCCTTCCTTTTGACTCCTTTTGGAATTTAATGATGCTCACTGATGAGTCGTCCTCGTTGCACAATTATATGAGTTATATGAGGGATGTTTGGCCAAATACACAAAATTTAAATGAGTGGTGAGCACCCATTTTGGAACAAAAAGGCCAAAAAAAATACCCCACAACATTAATCACAACAGAATTGTGTCTATAATTAACCAGGAAGAGCAGATTTGAGGATTCAAATTAAACTGTAATAGAAAGGTATATGTCATGGATCCAACACTGACAAGACACAAACAGGGTGTATTTATACATAGTCATGAAAAAAATTACCCTTACCCTTCATGTATTATTGCATCATTTTACCCACAGCCAGTTCATTAGCTTTACAAATCTTTAACAACCATGGGCACAGTCAACTCTGATACTAGGATTTGTCCTGGGCTCATGGTACAATACTTTTTGCACATTTAAAAGTCAGAACTACAATGGTTTCACTGCATTGCCTTTGAGCCCTGTGATGTCCGTCCACATTCCTGCATTGATCCAGTGGATTGGCCGCTTCCGTTGGTGGAAACCAGCAGCAGCAGTCTAAGTGTTTGCTTACGGAATGTTTTGTCCAGCAAGAAGTACATGATCGGATCCGTGCTGCAGCGCAGCACTGCCAGACAGAGAAACAGGTTCTTCACCTCCACGTAGCTGGACAGTGAGTGGCATTGTTCTGCTGTGTCTTCCGAAGAGGTGTGGTGGAATGCCATTTTCACAAAGATTGCCTTGAAGACATGGTGGGGCAGCAGGCAGGTGGCTAGCACCACTTGGATGACCACAATGTTGCGGTAAACTCTGGCATAGACTCGGTGACTGTTCGAGATAGCGCTGCACCTCCGCAAGCGGCAGATGTGCCTCATTACTGCAAAATAGGAGCTTAACACCAGCAGGAAGCATAAGAAGAAGGCGATGATACCCACAATTGCTGTCATCTGTGACTGGTTGACCCCAACCTCTGCAGCCTTATTGTAGCATGGCAGCCATGATTCCTGCTCCTCTGTGGTGTTTGCAGAGTACATTATGGTTGTGGGGATTAGGATAGCAACAACCACCAACCAGGTTGCCAAGCAGGCCATCCAGGCAAAGCGCTTGTGTCGCAGCTGCTGCAGGAAGACAGATGGGAGGATTCTAGTGCAGCGGCTTGGCCGGTTAGAATGGCTGTGCTTGATGAGGGTGGCTAAGCGACTTAGTGCCAGCCAGGTAAGGATGGACATTCCCACACAGATATTAGCATGCAGGATTGGCATCAGGCCATTGGTGGCCACCTTGCAGATGAGATGGTTTGTGTGCCAAGAGTGGCCCCTGGAATAGTACGCCACCAGGAATGGCATGACGAGGCACAGGAGCAAATTGGACAGACCAAGGTTGATGATGTAGATGTGGGTGGGACTCTTCTCTGAAATTTTGTACACAAAGACCCAGAGAGAGAGCACATTTCCAGAGAGGCTGGTCAGGAACATTACAGAATAGAGTACAGGTAAGATCAGGTGGGTAATGGAAGTTTGACACAAGGAGGAGGCATTGTAATTGAGCCCACAGTCCAGTGATACATTAAATGTGAGGGCGTTTTCCATGTAGATGTCCTCTCTAGATGTAGACAAGAGGATATACATATATAATACACATATAATATGATATAATACATTTCATTCAAACTTAAATCTCACATAATTTTCGAGCTTGGAACTGTATATGGCTTATTATGGTGTTCTGTTTGGTTATTAATGTATTAATTTTTCTCAAATGTGTTATTGATATTTAAAGACAATTTAAATGCCATGTTTAGATGCATGTCCATTTAAAACAGGTAATCCTGTTTATAATGTATTTCAGTTTATGTAGAGAGCTGTTTCTTACCGTATTACTGCTGCTGGTTACCCTTTGGTTACTCCTTTTTCTGCGTGAGTGTCTCTTGTGTGAAGTAGCTCATAGATGATCTGAGTATATATAACCCCAGAGGAAGTGGACAATTGCTCTGCCTGGGGTGGTGCTATGCAAGCAGACAAATGGAAGCCACTGCTGCTGTGTATGGTCCTTTATTTCACATGCATAACATATTATATAATGTAAAATATTGCAGAATTATCTTTCTTTCATCTTTCTGAGTTTGATCATGTGTCAGGTGAACTTTTCTCTGTCCTCACCTCATATTATAAGGTTACACCAAAAAAGGAACTTTCTGGAGGTTTGTTGTCAAATTACAGCATTTTGAGCCATACTGATCTGTGGAACCACTTCTTCCTTGTCATGGTTGTCCTATGCAGCCTCTGTGGAGCCTCTAGTGCCTGACAGGGTTTGTTACAATCAGAAGCCTCTTTCAGGGCAGTTCTTGGATAGAAATATTTTACAGTACAGTTACTCAGTAAATGAGAAAATACAGAATACATCAGCCACATTACAGTATCTTCTGTTAATACATAGAAAATATATCTTCCTGTTACTTTATCACTTAATGTATCAATTCTTATATCAGTTAAAGAACACAAACAAAATTTAATTTTCTGGTATACCTGCAATAGCCTGAAACTGTATGATTACCAAATATGCTCAGATTGTTTCAGGTGCTGTTATATCATGTTTTCCGGGGTCTTGGTTACATCTGGAGTTGTCAGCAGTTACATGTGTGACTGGCCGCTTTTTCCTACAAAACGTAGACCGGATGATAAGGTACAGGGTTGGGTTCAGACAACTGTTGAGCGCCGCCACCAGGACAGTGATGCTGTGTGTGTAGGAATTCCTCTGTTGTTTGACACAGTCACCAGGATCCGACTGTATAATGATGGTCCTCTGGATGTGATAGGGCAGGAAGCAGGTGATGAACAGCACAACCGATGCCATTATCTTCCGACGTACCCTCAGTCCACCACCTGGTCCCAACCATGCTCTTACCAGGCTGGTCCTGTGTATACGCTGCAGGTGGTACACTAGAAGGCCATAGCTGGTTGACATGAGAGCCAGGTTTAGGAAGAAGATAATTATGCCTAAGATGTGTGAGGATTTGTATGTTGTCTTTTTGTTGTAGACTTGATCAAAACAGGAGCCCTGAATTGCCTTTGTATTCATTTGGCTGTAGAACACGTTGCCAAAGACAGCCAGAGTGAAGATCAACCATGTTGTGATGCAGATAAGATGGCAGAAGCGAGGTTGTTTGAATACCTGTAACAGGACGTTGTGCGGCTGGACAACAGTGGCATAGCGGTTGAGGCTGGTCCACAGGAGGAAGCACATGTTACAGTAAATATTGATGTAGAAGATGCCGATTATGCCATACTGTGACAAAGTGCAGATTGGAGACCCACTCTTCCACTCAAGATATAGCCGGAGATAAGCAAACCTGAAGAGGAAGCTACAGCACAGGATAATATCAGACACAACCATGTTGACAGTGAAGATCACCATCGGCTTTTTCTCAGCCTTCCAGAGGTCCAGCAGGACAAGGCCATTGGTCAGGAAGCCCAGAAGAGCCAGACAGAGATAGAGCCAGGGCAGGACTTCAGTGTGGATCTTCTCAGGGTGCAGTTTGCAGAGTAGGCTGCTAGAGGAAGGAAGACTGATGTCAGAGTTCTGTCAAATTTGTTGGCTGGTAATTTCCTTTATCTACTCTTAATACCCCTTTTAAGGTATTGAAATGTTGAGCTGACTAAACACCCCTCACCCTTGCATGCAGTTGCAAAGCAGTAGAGCAGATGTAAGATGAACAAACTTCCGATTCGTCAATTGTGCATAATTTAACGAGTGACACACTTACTTTCCATCAACGGCAAGAGAATAAGAAACTTGCCTCACATGGTGCTAAAAATATAGTCTTTTTAATTAGACAAACCAATATTATAAAATATGCATTTAACATTTTTTAGCATGATAAGCAAGTGAAAATGTTGAATATCCACGTGTTGAGCCCTGTGGTGTCACTGGCAGGGTGAATTTTTGTAAAACAAAACAAAAATGTCACATGGGAATCATTCAGTTTGAAGCGTATCACTACTTTTAGTATTTGTAGTGATGGTTGCTTGACAGTAAGTTTCCCTACATCACAGAAAAAGGTATATAATAATATACATCCTACCTTTTGTTCATTTCTGCTTCCTCCATGCCATGAAACCATGATAATCAAAATCCTTATCTGTCAGTCTCTGCTTTACATTAGCTTTTTACTTCAGTGCCATCAGTGACATGCATTGAAAGCTTTCCCTTTTTTATATGTGAGGATTTTGACCACTTCCTCCCACATGTGTGCATATTGCTGCCCTCTGCAGGTTGTGTTGCAGCAGTGCATGTGTGCTGTTTAGGTTTTGACCATTGATATTTAACATTTTAGGGCCTAAAAATTGGTGAGGCACTGTTGTTTGAAAGATAAATAAAACATAATTCCAGAACTCATAGTGAGGGAAAATGCATGAGAATAGGAGACGATGTGAGAATACATGGCTTTTACCTTTGGTAATGAAACCATTTTTACACTTATCAAATAAAAAAGATAAAGACTAATTCTATACAATTCCTTTTATCACAAATCTAAATACAATCATGTAATATACAGACGAAAAAGTTAATGTTATTTAGTACATATATTATTAATACAGTCCCTGACAAAAGTCTTGTCGCTTATCTATTTTGTAGAAACACCTGCTTACACATGCATTTCCTTTGAATACCATCATTGGCTTACATCTAAAACCTTGCCTATTTCAGATAAGAACATTACTGTAAAGTTTCTGATTGCTTCTTTCACCCCAGGTGCGGGAATTGGTGCCCTCTGTAGGTTGTTCTGCAGTGCATGTTTTTCTTTCTTTGATTATATACAGCAGTTTGAGAGTTCAGAGGATAAAATTTGGTGTTTTAATTTTTGCAATTCTGTTCCACTTGGGGGGCTGGACTCGGAGTAAGATCAAATCTATGAGAATGGGGGAGGATGTCAGACTCACTACTTCCTCTAGATACCACAAAACTACAGGTTATAGAGGTTTATAATAAGAGTTCCCTTATATCTCAAATTGCTCCTATAAAATACCAATTTTAATACACATATACATTAGAATAATCATAAATGAATCAATCAGACAAATCAAAACATGTTTGCTCTTTTGAAATTTTTGCTTTATTTTAACTGTACACATTTTTGTTCAGCTGCGAGGAAGTGGTAGTTATGGTGGCAAGTTGTGTGGTTGATGGAGCATTAAACAGCAGAATGAAGAGCACTATGCCTGGAAGCTCTTAGTGCTTTTTTGCTTATTTATAAAATTATTTTAGGTAACAATAATTATCTTACTAATAATAGCACTCAGAGGAGGGATGAAGACACAGTATGTCCAACTTTAGAAATACCTGCACTGTCTTTGGGACTCATGAATGAAGACCCATGGAATTTTTTGAGAATAAAAAAGTGAAAAAGTTTTTTTTGTACAAAGCATAGGAAAATACTGCAGTACTTAAAACAGCATTGTAAGCAATTAATGTACATGTACACTTGAAAAGTAATGAAATAGGTTGGTTCAGTTGTCATGTTATTTAATAATGTTATACATCTGCCGTCACTGCGAGTTACATGAATTCTGTATTTAACTGTAAAAGTTTCATGGAGAAGTCTAGAGAGCGACTGTGTTTAACCAGACATAATTATAAGAGAGGGTTCAGTCATTTGCTAGTTCACTTACTCACTTACACCAGGAGGGGGTGCATTGCATTTATCATAGGAAGAGAAATCTATGTGGTGTCTTATACTCATATTTCAATGATGGTACAATGACATTCTTAAATGATATGTTTTAGCATTTAACACAATATTAATTAATTGTTTGATTATTATTCCTCTCAAAAAACTATTGGATTAAATGTATTGACCCTCAACAGTCCCTACATTTAAGTAACATTAACATTGCAGATTGCGTTTTTCTCCGGATATAAAAAAAGCTAAGTAGTTTGTTACAGTGTCTTTCAAGTGTGATTTGAATATGAATTGCTTAAAATAATGTTAGTGTCATAAGGTTGTATGACATGCTTTTTTGGCATACCATACTGATCTCTATTATGCTAGCTGTGCTCTGAGTTGAAAAATCCTCAACTTCATTGTTAGGAAACTTATCTTTCCAGCGATGAATGCCAGAGATTAACAACATTTCTCAGTTATCTTTGCTGTTTTGATGACACTGAGCTGAACACATCAATGCATAGAACATCAGCTCACTGAAAATAAGCATGAGAAAATTGGTCACATCTTCATATCTAAGGTCTCAGTCTTGACGTTGGGATTACAGATCATGCCCACAGACAACCTCCGGTCCTTCAGACTCTTCCCTTCACTGCTATATGTGGTGGTTGTGCCCTTATCAAGCTGCCAGAAAACTTTTTGGAGGGCTTCTTTGGTGGTTCGCCGCACAGAGCTGCACAGTAGGAAATACATGGCTGGATCTAGGCAGCTGTTGAAGGTGGATATCACCAGTGCTACCTCGTTGGCTTTATCTGCCACATTCTGCCAGTGACAAGTCGTCTTACTGATTTGTGAGATGATGTAGAAGATCCTCACAATGTGGTACGGCACGAAGCACAATGTGAACAAGAAGAGCACAAAAAAAGATTTTCGTGCAGTCTGACTGTACTTGTGTGCGTTGGGGAGGTCTGGTTTCTTCTTCGATGCCTTAGATAGCCAAATAGTGATCTTCCTGTAGGAGACCACAAGGGCAGCATAGACCAGCCAGAACAGGATTACCAGAAAGATCTTAATCCAGGTGTCCATATTGAGTTTTTCCGTCTGTCGGTAGTGGAAACACTTTTCCTTGTTAGGCATTTGTTCTGGTGTGGAGATCATGACAATTGTGCATCCCAGAGCCACGGCCCAAGTAATCCCACAGATGACCACGCTCCAGCTGCCCCTCAGGAATTTCCTCCTGCTTTTGCAGCGATGGATCTTGAGGTAGCGGTCAATGCTTATCAAGCCCAGCAGGGTAATGCTGATGTACATGTTCATGTAGAACATGTTACCGATCACTCTACACAGTGTGGGGCCCAGACTCCACTTGTTGCCTCTCAGGTGATATATGACCCTGAAAGGCAGGCAGACCACCAGCAGGAGGTCGGCCATGGCCACATTGACGAGTAGAAAGTAAATGGAGTTCTTCTTCTTGTGGATGCAGAGGAACACCCAGAGTGCCAGAACGTTCCCAACCAAGCCGATCAGGAAAATGAGGGAGTAGAGCACACCCAGTGAAATTCCCAGAGAGATGTCTTCTACTGTACAGTTGGTGGATTTGTTGGTGGTGCCGAAGGAGGCTATGGTGCTTGTGGTGTTCAGGTTAGTCATCATGCTGTTGGGATTTGATTCCTGGAAATAAAAAGTTCATTAAAAAAATATCTTAATTGAACAATTGAATTACAATCTTTTTCTATCTTGGTAAAATGGCCCTCTACCAGCTGTACGTCCATGAAAATAAAAGATCTACAAAGAGTAAATATTTCATTAACATAATACTAAATACCTTAATTGCATATTAATACCATTTAGTATTTGGTTACCTAGATACTGTGTGACAGATCTCAAGCACTGAAGCTCAGTCATACAGAAACAGAAATGCTGTAAGGAGCCTCTCACCCACTGCATACCCTCTGGTGAAAAGCCGTGTCTGCCTCTCAGCAACAGATGAAGAAAAGTGCCGCTCAGCATTTTCTTGCATGTGCTTAATTGTGTGGAGCCCTTTTCTTTAGCCTAGTGCTGATTGCCCAACCTAACTAACACACACAGACAGATATATACACACAGGAAGTGCAGTTGCATGGTCACCACATCTGCAACACACTCCCTCTCTCTCTATCTCTCTCTCTCTCTTTTTCTAAATGAGAAAAAGTGTGGTTAACACAGAGGTAGCGTTGTTCTTTACTGTGTTAATAATAAGGTCAGAGATGTTGTTGTGGGGTATTTCAAACTATTAAACAGCCTCTCTTTGTTCTAAAATAACTAATTTGGTAGGAGGAGAGGTGTGTTTGTGTGTGTTTATATGCATTCATTTTCAAGAGAGTCAATGTCTTTGTTGTCAATGCTACCATATACACTGTATACAGTGTATTTAAAATACTGTTCCACCCCAAGCCCCCCCCCATGGTGCATTTATAAAAAATATCAAAAAATATTCTCAGGATTTGTTTTGCTATGAAATATGAAATGTGAAGATGCTGATATGATTGATGTCAGAGTCATTTCATAAACAGAAAGTGTAGTTTAATGTTTGTGACTTCATCCTCTGTCTCTGATCCTGTAGCCCCACTGTGTGTTACTGGCCTCTAAGGAGAATTCGGCGCCTGTGAAGCTCGGAGGGTTTGGAGTGGCCATACAGTTAGGAGAATCGGGTCTGGTGGCTGGAGGTACAAACCACATGTTCACAGACATTGAACAGTTTAATTAATGTTATAATAGTACAAATAAGTATCATTATTATTATTATGTTAAAGGTCCCCTATTATGATTTTGTTTTGCTTTTGTAATACTATATCTGAAGTCTCTTTCTGAAATTCAGCCACTTTAAATGATAATAAGGAGAAGAGAGGCAGGACGAGGGGCCTATAAAAGTGAGCGGGTATTCGCGGAAATTACATCATCAACACCAAATGTTTGCCACAACCAGGAAGTCGTTTCTGCGTTTTTCCAGTAAAAAATTAAATTAGCCCACTGTTTCTACAGCTGTTTCAATTTGTGCTCATTTTCACTTCCAATCATTGAGCAATTGGAATGCTTTGCATGTTTTCAAGCCATGACGGTCGCTGGAGTTCCTTTTTTAGGGGAGGGATGAGAAATTCTCTGGGTTCTGGGTTAAATGCGGACAAAGCATAAGAAATGGAAGATAATCTTTCCCCTTAAGGGGACAAATTCCAGATCCGACCGTCTGAGCTGATGCTCTCTGACCGGCGAAGCAGAATGGCCAAAGCCAGGCTAGGGGAACTCGTATTCATTTTAAATAATCTTAAAGTGAAATTTTCCTAATAGGGGATCTTTAAATAAACTGAAACATCAGGTGCATCGAAAGGGACTTCCTGTTTCAAATACAGAAGTGAGCCATGCACAACAAAATTGTTGTTATTTTAACCCATTTTTGAAATGCACTGAAATAAAATATATTAAATAAAAAAGCAGGAACCCACATTTTTTTTCGCTTCTTCACATATAGATCCATAATTATGGGGCTGGAATGTAATAATGCACAAAAAAGGCGATTTATTGTGTTTATTTAATGTTTGCATGCCTTCTTGGATGTTAGTGTATGCATATTTATTTGTGCAATTTCCTGTGTGATAGGGAGAGTGGGTACCCCTCACTTCATGGCCCCAGAGGTGGTGAAGCGGGAACCGTATGGGAAACCTGTGGATGTTTGGGGCTGCGGGGTCATCCTCTTCATCCTGCTCAGTGGCTGCCTGCCTTTCTATGGCACCAAAGAGCGACTGTTCGAGGGCATCATCAAGGGGAAGTACAAGGTATTTATGTACATATGGGCTTCCCCTGACCCAGCCATATACAGGGTGGAAGTAGCCTAGTGGGTAAGACACTCGCCTGTGAACCAGAAGACCCGGGTTCAAATCCCACTTATTACCATAGTGTCCCTGAGCAAGACACTTAACCCTAAGTTGCTCCAGGTGGACTGTCCCTGTAACTACTGATCTGGATAAGGGCGTCTGAGAAATGCTGTAAATGAAAATGTATACGTCATGAAAAACCTGGATCAGACACAGCACTGTCTGTGGAAAATCGTCACAATATCGTTTGGCACAATGTGAACCGATCGTGATTCCAGATAGTCAAGCAGCTAATATGAACACATTTTAAGTGTGAAGAACAAGGGCCATTGTAACCACTTTGTGCATAATCTTTCCCTTTGTGACCTCTGACCTCTAAAGATGAACCCTCGGCAGTGGGGCCACATCTCAGAAAGTGCCAAGGACCTGGTGAGGCGCATGCTGATGCTGGACCCTGCCGAGAGAATCACTGTCTATGAGGCTTTGAACCACCCCTGGCTCAAGGTAGGGATGGGCAGGAGACATCAGACCACACTTCCGAATGTGCTGAGTACTGAGGTGCCTGTACCGTTTGAGTAATGTGTGCGAGTGTTGTTTGTGTATGTGTGTGCGTATGTGCGTTTCACAGGAGAGAGACCGTTACGCCTATAAAATTCACCTGCCTGAGACGGTGGAGCAGCTCAGGAAGTTTAACGCCCGGAGGAAGCTGAAGGTGAGAGCAGCTGGCCACCATCTCAGACTTGGTGTCATGTGCTACACACATGGCAGGTTTTTGTACCGTGTGTGTGTATGTGTGTGTTTTTCTTTGAAGGGGGCAGTTCTAGCTGCAGTCTCCAGTCACAAGTTCAACTCATTTTATGGGGACCCACCAGAAGACATACCAGACTTCTCAGAAGACCCCACATCCTCAGGTTTGATTTTATCCTTTACATTCATTGAAACTGAATGTATTTTGTGAAACTACTGTTTTACATTAACTGTGCATTTCTGTCTTGTACTCTAAACAGGGCTGCTTAGACTATTTTAACCATACAGGATAACACATTCATGATCCCAGTAAAGTGAGGTTAAGTCTACACTACACTACATGGGGCAGTGGTGGCCTAGCGGTTAAGGAAGTGGCCCCGTAATCAAAAGGTTGCCGGTTCGAATCCTGATCCGGCAAAGGTGCCACTGAGGTGCCACTGAGCAAAGCACCGTCCCCACACACTGCTCCCCGGGCGCCTGTCATGGCTGCCCACTGCTCACTCAGGGTGATGGGTTAAATGCAGAGGACAAATTTCACTGTGCTGCTGTGTATCACATGTGACAATCACTTTACTTTATATGTCAGTACTCTGTCTCCTTAGCTGTCACTCATGATGGAGCAATACCACAAAAACTGTAGGGTAATACTATGCACTAGTTACATTTCCTGTTAAGCCGAAAAGGTATTGAAGTATTTGCTGCCACAGACCACCTCACAATATCCAGAAATAGTCATTATAATTATAAATAGATTAATTAATTCAATTCTTATTTCGGAATTATTCAGATATCAGATATCATTATTTTTTTATTTAAATCCCTCAAGAATTTAAAGTCAACTGCATAGCACAATCTTTACAGAATTATTATTTTGCTTGAATTATTGAATTATTGCATAGATTATACAGCAACATTTGGGGTATTCGTAATTTTAGCTGTAAGCACTTTTTCTTCGGTCTTCAAAATAGTGTGAATATTTGGATATTTCAGCAAATGACATTTTATGTTTATTGCAGCTTGCAGTTACATTATGACGTTTCTCTGAAAGTAAAAAATGCTCAGTCCCTCCTTTGTTTCCATATCAACTCTTCTTCCTTTTTCTTTGAATTTGCTTGAGTTAAACAGCCAGTTAATTGAAGATAATGCACTCTACTGCCTTCCTGTTTCTGTTCAAACGTGTTTTTTTCCTTCCTCTTTTTAAACTTATCAAACCAAAGAGGATATATTTTACATAGAATTTTTGTTATTTTAAAGCGTTCAGTGATTCACTGAACTAGTAAATATGTGGCATAGTTTAGTGCAGGAACACGCCACTTGCTCCGCAATTTGCACCCATTTGCACGCCTCAGTTTAGTGATCTAATCTCACCTTGTTGCATTGTTTTCTTTGTTCTAATGCTGCCCTCGCCACAGGACTACTCGCAGCAGAAAGTAGGTATCTCATCACATCCTGTAACTCTGATGCCCTGCCTGTGTGTCTTGTCAGTCAGAGGTTCTGCGCATTAGTGCTCCTGTGGCATATGAAGTGCTCTCTGAATGGTCACATTTTATCAGATGAAATACTGAAAAGCATATGTGACAGAGGTTTGCGATGCACATACTTGCTATTTGTACATTTCACGCATAAAGCACAAATTCTCTTGCGTGTGTGTGTTTGTAGGGGCTGTTTCACAGGTCCTAGACAGTCTAGAGGAGATCCATGCACTAACAGACTGCAGTGAGAGTGACCTGGACTTCTTGCACAATGTATTTCAGGACCAGAACCTTCACACACTACTGGATGTGAGTGAGGTCCCATTGTCAAATTCTGAAAAACATCAAAGTTGCATGAGTGTTTGTATGTGAGTGTGTGTGCAATCTGTTTATTAGCAAAATGTACTCATGACATCCTGTGTGAACTGGCTATGGATATACACTGTGCTCCGAATTATCCTGCATATGCTGGTTCCATTAATTTTTCTGATGCCACTGACAGAGAATAGGATATTTTTTATCAACAATTATATTAGGTTATATAATAATCTGTATTTGAACAGAACTACCAACAGTATTTTAGCAAATTACTCAATATAGTAAAGTGAGTAAAGTGAAGTGATTGTCAAATGGGTCAGTGGTGGCCTAGTGGTTAAGGAAGCGGCCCCGTAATCAGAAGGTTGGCGGTTCGAATCCTGATCTGCCAAGGTACCACTGAGCAAAGCACCGTCCCCACACACTGCTCCCCAGGCGCCTGTCATGGCTGCCCACTGCTCACTCAGGGTGATGGGTTAAACGCAGAGGACAAATTTCACTGTGTGCTGTTCTGCTGTTCTACATGTGACAATCACTACAATATATAGTGTTCCATATTATTATGCATAATGGAAAAATGGAAATCTGTGATATATTTGCTTTTCATAGATCATGTTACTTGTTAACAAGAGTTCTTCTTTGATGTCACCTTAACAACTCTTTCATCCATTCAAAAGTCCTTGGATAGTTTCTGCTTATATGTCATTTCGATGCCAGAGCTGATGTAGTTGATGTTTGGAGTTATTCTTCCTGTTAACGATTCTTCACTGGTTCTCAATTGGGTTGAGTTCAGGGGATGAGGGTGGTCACACAATACATTTTCCCCCCTTTATACCCATAGCAGCCAAAGATTCAATGGTATTTTTTGCAGGATGAGATGGTTAGTTGAAAATGATATGATTTTTTTTACAGTTCTTTTTCTATAGCACAGTTCTTTCTTTTAATACCATGGAAAATATGTGGCCACATAATTTGCAGAGGTAATTTTGACACCTTTAGGGGCCTACCATCTCACTTTCCATTATTCTTTTAATACAGTGCAATTGTTTGACTGAAACAGTCCTTGATTTGTATTTATCTGAACAAACTTGTTCTCTCTCTGAATCATACACACGGTTTTTAACAAACCGTGACAAACTGAGTAATGTGGAAAACCTTCATTAAGCAGTTTCCCTGAAATTAGGCTCACCTGGGAACCTAATTATCAAACCTGTCTGTGATTGATATCAGTAATCAAACACTTTATTATCTCTTACAGGAATTTTGGAATTAACACGCGCGCGATGTGCGTTTGAGTCGATTTGAGTCTTTGAGGCTAGATAATGTGTTACTTTTATTTGATAATCTGAGGGGGGTGGGCCTGGAAATATTGATAAAATTTTATATTTTCATATTTGACCTGCGGTTGTACAGTTTTGGTCATTTTGAATTGGAATTATATTTCAAGACATTACATTTTATTTAGCTCTTATCCAGAGCTCTTAATGAAGGCGACAGTCTCCTCAAACCATCTTACGTACATGCTATGGTTGTAAGTGTGTTTTGAACCTGTGACTTTGCAGTCATATGATTTGCCACTGCAACTGTGCTGGTGTTGTCTTAATCAGTGCAATTAGTAATGCTGGAGATCGCCACGCCTGCTCAAAACTTAACAAAAGTCTTTTAGTCTGGTCTCTCTCTTTCTTTCTCTGTATATAATGTGAATGTGCAAAGTGGTGTGAAAGGGTGTTTTTGTGAATCCGAGTGTATGGGTACAGCCTTCCTTCTGAATCGGATTAGTATGGAAGTGCAGCTGTGGAGTTGAGTGTGAATGCAGGCTATTTGAATTTGCCCAGTTTATAGCCTGGCAGATAGGGGGGAAGGGGTATACAGTAAGATTCCATGCGTCTGTGTGCAAGCGTTAGTTGAAGGTGTCATGCACTCATGTACTCTTGAGTACGAATGCAGTCCCTGTAGCGAATAATGACGCCTATTGTCAGCGCCTGGCCCCTTTCACAGCCCTGGCCACAGCCGTTTCCTGATGTTTAGCCCCATGATATGTGAGTCCAGTGTACAGTAGATAGATTTTCTAGAAATTTCTTTTATGCAGTAATTTAACCATTGCACCCCAACTGGTAAGTGCTATACAGTTTATATGTCTCTCTGTGGGGGTGTTTCATTATTTCATTATGCTGCTGTAGATGAGCATAATGAAGCGACGCAGCTAGAGCAGTGATGTGATAAGCTTTATTATCTGTAATTTCCATTTCAGCATTTGTTTTTTGAGATATGTGCACTTCCTTTTTACAAGCTATTTTTGATATTTACACATTAAACGTGAGTGTTGGAGCTTTAACAACCGCAGCAGCAGCAGAATGGTCTGTGATGTTATCTGTGCCAACAGCGATAATGTTTACTTGCAAATTGTTGCTGTGATAGAAGTACATTTAGCCAATCTACTGTTCAATCAATCAACTGAAAATGTCCTAGCAATTCTTCTGTTTGTATAGATGAAGGAAGATCTCCTAAATATGTATTTACTTTACACTAAGTGTTTTCTTAGGTCCTGCACAAAACTGTACTTATGACTCTACTGTACTGGTTATTGGCTAGAAGGACCTCTGATATCTGCATTATGTGGATGCATTATCTATGTCTATCAAGGTCAGGAGGCAACATGTGAGAGCTTTGCATGCGCAATTTCATTCTTGTTTGATATGTTTTGTGGTGCATCTGTGAGCACATTTGATCTGTAGGCCATCCTGCTTTTATTGTGCAATTCGTTTTTGCACTCTTTTTTTCCCCTTCTCTACCATCTTATACATGGTGATGCGTATAAAAATCCTAAAGATAATGGCTTATATTTTTTCAGTGTGATGGAAATTTTCTCCTCTGTGCTGCCATCTTACTTAATTACTCACTCATTATTTCATCACGGCTTTACAGATGGCCTTTTTATTTTCATGAGTTGTCCCCTTGTTCAAGGTTCCTGATTCACATGTGGGTTGAACACCCCCCACCCCAATCCACCCCCCTATTTTTCCCTCTTTCAGCTGTACGACAAGATCAACACAAAGTCGTCTCCGCAGATCAGAAATCCCCCAAGTGATGCTGTGCAAAGAGCCAAAGAGGTAAGGGCTCCGGCATGCATTGTAACCCTTTTTTTTGTACATAGACAATGTCAGTGATCATGCACAATCCATTTCTGCCTTTAACGATATGTAATCATGTCATTTGTATAGCCTTAAAATAATGACCTGTGTCAAAAATAAGGATGTGTCTGTAGATGCAGCCTTGGAATTAACGTGCACATGACTTTACTTACATTATGCACTTTAGACCTTAATGCACTCTGGGTGTTGTTGTGTTGTGAATTGTGTGGTGATATGTTCTGATCATGGCAACATCAACACTATAGCTTTAGCGCACTGCTGTTGGAGGCCTCAAATCATTGCATCACCCTGTTGCTCCTCACATCCTCAGCTTGCACCTTTATCTAATCTTTTTTCTATTTATTTTTTTTTTTTTTTGCATTCATCAGTGAGTCTTTTATCACTTCTCTGCCCTGATGGCTTTCCCAATGTTAGGTTGGCTTGCAGCACTGAGGCCAGGTTTTAATTTCTGCAGAGGGTAGGCAAGCCTGTGTCTTCACAGTGAGGTGGTGTTTTGAATGCAAACAGAGAAGCAGAAGAGGAGGTGCATGAGAACGTAATACTTGATATTTCACGCAGACACTTTTTTCATGCCATGAAGGTTATGTAGGTCGCAGGCTTCCTGTTGAGTCACATTTATGTGGTGTTCTTGATAAGTCTGAGGTGTAGTTTAACTTGGTCATTTGACCTTCTGAGAGCAGCTCTTACTGGTAGTATTCTATCCCTGTCACCACAAAAGTTAAGTTCCTGAAGGGTTTCTGCTTCAATAACACACTTGACTTTTTTTCCACTGATCACTGGCAGCACTAAAATGCTTTAGGCAAAAATTAAACAAGCAGCTTTTTCTACATGGTGCAATGGGGATTTTCACTAACCAATCAGCCTTCTCCAATCTTCCCTAAAAATGACCAGCATGTCCCGAGGTGGTGGGATTTCATCTCTAATCACTTCTTAAGTTGAGTAAAAGATGTTAGTTCTATAATAAAAGAAAAGGAAAAAATGTGTATCTCTCCTGTGTCTTCTCATGCAAAGAAGCCAGCTGAAGGTGAAGCAGACACGGCTTTGAAACTTCTGGAAAGTGTAAGCCGAATATCATTCATGTGATAAATTCTAGTTGTTGATGCACTTTAAAGCATTTTGGTGCTTCGACCGAGGGACCAGAGAGCCTCAGCAGGCACCATCCCACTCACCTGTGCAATGCCACACACTGACCACACACGCACAACCACTGGCTGTGTGGCAAACACTCCATGCAGCGATACTCTCATTCCCTGGAGAGCGCTTGCTGTTTCTAGAAAGAGCGTGCAATCCTCACTCAGGTGTGTTGTGGCTCCACGGCTAAGCATTCAGCAGTGAGCTGCGGTATGTGTGAAGACCAGTGGGGGCAGGAGGGGGCAGATTCAACGTAGCGTTTCAGTGACTGGGGGCCGTACATGGGGGTTTTTATCTCCTGATTATTCATGTGAGATACAGCTGATAAAATAAACAGATTGCAGATGCCGTCGTGAGAAGTTGTATGACAGGACACAAATTCTTTGTGTGAACTCAGGTGCTGGAGGTGATCTCTTGCTACCCGGAAAACAACACTGTCAAAGAGCTGAGACAGATCCTTACACAACCACATTTTATGGTGAGTAAGCCCACCACTGTTCCGCGTCCATTCAAATGTTCTGTCCTCCTCGGGCAGCGATATGAACATTCAGAGTTCTTCTTGAGTGCATTAGGTTATGTATACCGGTACAAAAACAAGTAAATACAACAGCTTTTCAGGATATATGAAATTGAAGTAAGCAGTTCAGGAACAGTTAGGAGGGGAATATACAGCTCTGTGAAAAAAGACCACTTTTATTTTAAATTTCACACTCTTGTATTAGTTTGAAATACATGTTCTTTATATTCACTAGCAATGGCTGAAACTGGTCAAATAGAAAAAAAAACAGTGTGAAAGCAATTTTATACACACTATTAAATAATATACAGGATGAAATAGGTTCTCCTAAACGGAAGGTTGCAGGTTCAGATCTCAAACCACCAAGGTCCCCTTGAGCAAGGTACAGTCCCCACACCATCAGTCAGTTCTGACCCAGCATCTCTCTGCTGGGTCTTTTTTTTTCCGCTGTGAAGAATCAGGGCTGTGATGGAGTGAGAGAATCTACAGTGGGATGGGCTGGAGCAGATCAGAACAAACAGACGTTTCTGATTAACGGAGAGCAGCAGCAACCCTCCCTCTTGAGTAATCCCATCATTATAGGGCCTTGGGTATCAGTCTGACAGTCAGGCTGAGTGAATTACACAGTCCTCCACTCAGGTCCCTGTTTGCCAAAAAGGGCCATCTAATAAAAAGCCTTTAATCAGTTGTCTTTTTTTCTCTAGATATGAGAACGAATGATTGAATTAATGGGAGGTGGAGAGAATGCTGTTTTGTGATTTGATTAAAGAAAATTGGAGGGTAGAGAAGTCTCCAATACAAATACAAAAATTTATATAAAGTAAATTTCTTTACTAGTTGCTTGCATTTCATTTGGGATGGCATTTTAAAATTGCAACAACAAAAAAATCTTAGTCCTGTTGAGATTTTGGACCAGTTTATACGCCATGTCTACCACTTGAGGGTGGTACGGTGCGGTCCTTTCAGCCACACATAGTGCTTCATCTCAGCTGCGAAAGTGGTCCAAGGAGAAGGGAGGGGTGCCAAGGAGCTGTGGGGATCGTGGCAGGAGGGAGAGAGGGAGTGAGTTTGGAGAGGGAGGCACCACCAGGTACAAGCTGCTAAATTCCCAGCGTCTTGGTGCAGCTCTTACTGTCTAAGGAGTAGACAGCACTCTCTCTCTCTGTTTCTCTCTCTCTCTGGAAATGTCAGCCTCAGTAAAGCAGGTGAGAATGAGTGTTTATTACTCGTTTTTTGGTGTTTGGTAGGGTGTGGTTTTCTCCCTCAGGACTGGTCTGAAGTGTTACTCTTCTTGATGTTTTAAGCCATGAGAGCCTAGGAGTTGAAAAGAACCCATGAGGTCATGGACCCGTCAACGGATATATATGAAAGTCTCTCTCTGAGCTGTAAAGTGTGCTATCTCCCAGTGTCCTTCAGACATGGAGCCTGTAGTCTGTAATGCCTCTGGGTGGGCAGGCATGTTGGCCAGTCTTTGTGTTGTGTCTGTAGCTTGCCATTGCTGTAGTTAGATTAACATGCTACCGCATTTACAAGTTTCTCCTCTTCTGCTTAGAATGGATGCAGGAGAGGATAAATAAAATAATACTTTTTGTTTGAGTATGTGTGTGTACATGCATGGGAAGGGTTGGCAAAAAAACTAGTGGAAAAATTAGTGATGGACACATAAAAGAGCAAAACACACTTTGCTAAACCTATTTGCAGTCCACAACTAATCCAAGGGAAGTACCGTGTGGGACTATCCAATTTAGCCCAAAAAATGGGATGTCCCTATGTCCCGACAGTTCTGTTGGCAACTGATAAATCAGCATGAATATGAATAAAGCATCAACATTAATGTTTACTTTTATTGACTGTAAACATACACATTTGAGTGCAATTTTTTATATTATAGCAGATGTGTAATAAAATGTGTGTGTGTGCGTAGGTGTATGTGTATATATATACATAGGAGCACAGAGGAACAGAAATAGAGTTTTTTTTTACCTCTTCCTCATGGTCTGTGAGCTTGTTTCTGATGAAGAGAAAAAGGTGAACCACCAAAGCTGATGTGAAATGTGAAAGGTCGGGAGATTTGACTGAGTCAGACTGGTAACCTCAACAGCGGTTTACTTTTAACCATGCACCTTAATGCACCGCTTCAAGCCTCTTTCCAGCTCCGTCAGCTAGTCTTTTCATGGCACACTTAACTGTGTTACAGGCCTTGCTGCAGACACATGACGTAGTGGCTCATGAGGTCTACAGTGACGAGGCTCTGAGGGTCACGCCCCCGCCCACCTCACCTTACCTGAACGGTGACTCGCCTGAGAGCACCAACGGCGACATGGACCTGGAGAACGTGACGCGCGTTCGTCTCGTCCAGTTCCAGAAGAACTCTGATGAGCCGATGGTGTGTGTGCTTCTCAGGCTTTTCACACCAAAAACACCGAAACCCTGATAACCTCACAGTTCCTTGTCACCTGTCAGTGCTGTGCACGCTGTTTAAACCTTATATATTTATATCTGTGTTGCCCTGTAGGGAATCACACTGAAGATGAATGACCTCAACCACTGCATTGTGGCCAGAATAATGCATGGAGGCATGATCCACAGACAAGGTACTTCAGACCCATGATGCAGCAGTTTTTGCTTTTGAGTTTATAAAAAAACATTTCTCTAGATACAATTAAAAACCTTTTCAAAAATGTGTAATTAATGTAAATTTAGATATTTTCTTCAACCAACGAGGCACTTGAAAATGCTCAAATCTCCTCCAAATTATCTGGTTACATAATTGGTCTTTGTGCTTATTTCAGTCTCTCACTATGTAAAATATCAATGTGTTTAACGTTCACTATTTTGAAATACACAGGCATGTGGTCATTTATTTCCTTGAGTAAATTTGTTAAGATTAAGGTCGGCCACATCACCACAAGAAGCACTGATATATGCACTGAGGCTGTGTGGTTTGATGTTTTCATCTAAAACATCATTTTACTTTGCTAAAGGTCTCCAAAATGTGTCACAGTTTCACTCTCCGTCAGCTTGAATGGTGAGAACGCCAGGATCCAAACAACCGTGTGTGCCCTTTACATCCCCTCTTACCTGCCCTGGCATGAGCGTAGTTTCATACGTTTCAGACCACAATCATTTTACAACCTCAGCCTTCAAAGCATACCTGCTGCCTGAAAGTATGTGGTGTCATAATAGATATAAGCTGTCAAAAAGTCCACACAGCAAAACCTTCACAACTCACACTGCCCACATGTAGTGCACCAACCTTCCACCCAAACCAAGTCCATTTTACATCTTGCACC
Organism: Denticeps clupeoides; assembly: GCF_900700375.1. NCBI lineage: Eukaryota > Metazoa > Chordata > Actinopteri > Clupeiformes > Denticipitidae > Denticeps > Denticeps clupeoides. The sequence goes on from NC_041715.1 coordinate 7,056,095, forward strand.
CACTGTACTTTTCAGTGAATAAGGTTTATGAATCATATACCTAGTTTTTATGATTACATTCTACATAGATTATCTAACATGCACACATGTATTTATTTTAGGCTCTCCAAACTGTGCTGAATTTGAATCAGGAATGCAGTGTTACGAATGTGTCCAGAATATATGTGGGCATCTTGTCAGGGTCAAAATGTGTAGCAGAAGCAGGAGGGCTGGGAGTCGCTGGATCTGGCCGCTTGGGCAGAGAGGGAAGCACTGGTGCTTGGTGGTAGAAGGCAGTTCAGGGGAGCGCTCGGCGGCGTGGTTACAGTGGAATCAGGCTGGCGAAAGTGGTGTCTTCGGGCATATGTTGGCAACAGCAAGGGTGGACTAACACGAGGGCTGGGCAGAGACAATCGGTCAAGCACTTCAGGGTCAGAACGAGAAGCAGGCAAGGGTAAATCCGTAAGACTGGTCAGGCGAAGGCAGTTTACTGACAGGATCAGTCAGTAAACGGCGAGCAGCAACAAAGGGTGGAACCCCCATGACGAGCGGGCTTCATGAACAAGATGGCCGACGGATGGTTATACCGGACACCGACCCCAGCCTTGTGTTTCAGGGGATGGTGGCTGTGACACATGTCTATGGCTTATTGTTTCAATCTTGATCACTCTTAATCAATTCAAAATAAATTCTGGCTTAAGCTCCAACAGGCCTGTGTTTCCCATTTCAAGTGTGAGTGTAGTCGGGTTGGTCAGAATAAAGGCTGTTTGACTTACGAGGGATTGAAGTGAGAGACGAGTGTGTGCGGTGTTCCGTTGCTAAGATAAGCTGCTCAAATAAGCGTGTTTTAAAACCTCCCGTCTTGTGGTGCAGGAACATTGCACGTTGGGGACGAGATTCGGGAAATAAATGGGATCAGCGTAGCTAATCAGACAGTGGAGCAGCTCCAGAAGATGTTGGTGAGTTTGTGCATTTTTTTTTCTTTTTGCAATATTGGATAGCACACTTGTGTTGGAAATTCATTTTTTTTGTCTACACAGAGAGAAATGAGGGGGAGCATTACTTTTAAGATTGTGCCAAGCTATCGAACACAATCTTCATCCTGTGAGGTAAAAGTTCCTGTAGCACACATAGACACACACACACACGCATACACACCTCCTATGTTTATGAGGCCACAACATTATAGCTTTGACCGGAATTTTCTTTCTTTGTCAGGACACTTGATACTCACACACATACACACAAATAAATGTGTTTCATTTTCTCTGCTGTGCTTCCCTGCTGGGTTTGAATTTGTACTCAATCTTGTGTGTGAGATTTTGTGTTTGTGTACATGCGTGCGTACGAGTGTGTGTCACTAACCGCCTGTCTAGTGGCCGTGTGTTAACGCTTTCTCCTGAGAGGCTGTGTTCCGCCGGGGGTCTTGGCTGCGCTCAGGCGCCGCACACCAATTTCACAACCAAGATACCGGAACGGGAGACCAGACCCCTGCCTTACCCAGAATGCAACCTGGTCTAGATCACATCCCAGTGAAGCACATGTTGTCTGTCTTCTCTGTGTAGCTGTAGCTGTGTTCATTTGTAACTGAAGACACATGAAGACCCAGCGTTTCTTGTAGAGACAGAAGATGTCCCACCCAGGTCGCTACTGACTGGTCCTTCTTGTGGCGGGTGTCCTTCTGTCTGAATGCTGTGTGTCGCTGACCTGTGTGTCTTATTTCAGACAGAGTCCCCCACCACATCCAGACAGTCCCCAGCTAATGGCCATGCCAGCGTTAACAGTTCTATATTGGTAAGGACCCCCCCACTACCACCCCTTTACCCCTAGAGCACCAGTTACCCCTTCTCCAATGTTTGAATAGGATTTAAAGGCCCTTTTACCCCTCAGCTCTGTCATCACAAGATATTAGTACAGTTACATTTGTATGGGGAGTGTCATGATTTTTTATTTTTTATTTTTTTCTCCGTCGGTCCAACTTGAATGTGATACTTCGATATAGCCTAGTTTCCGTTATCTCCGTTTACAAATTGGTGTGCTCTGTACCGTTGTGCCCCCCATCTGTTCACAGTCTCCAAAAAACTCACAGCAGACATACCTCATACTCACATTCTCGTCATGCATTATACACTCACATTGTCACATACGAAAGACTGTCAACCCCACATCCAGCCTTGTGTGCAGCATGCCTTTTACTGGAGGCGAATGCTCTGGAACGAAACTAACTCAGCTCGGGTGAGGTTTAGTCCCATCCCTCGAGTGGTGGGACCCGTGTGGTGGCTGACGTCACTTGCTTGCTCTCTTGCTTTGCCTTTTGCTTTGCTGTGACCAGACACAGACTCCCTCTCCAGCCATGGGTGTGCTTTTCTTTTTAACACCAATCAAAGCACTTTCTCCACCCTGTAACTCTCCTCAACTAGTGTTTTTCTTCCTTTCATAGGCCACCTAAAAGAACTGATGTTTAAGCATGATTCTGTGTTGCTGGTGAATATTTTGATATTCTGAGACGTACTCAATTCTTCAGTTTCAAGCAATTAGTGTCTCCTTTTCTCTCCCTCCTCCAACTGGACGTTACTTTTCAGGACCTGCCGTTGACCATTCAGCCCAAAACACGTCAGGTAAATTGCAGCACCTTCAGCTCATTTACATCTGTAGCCTTCATCTCTGTACCATAGCTGCTCATCCCTTTTCCCGTGTTTTTTTGCAATTGGCTCAAAATGACATGCTTCTTTGTATTGATGCTTTGTATGGATGGGTGACAAAATAAAGGACCAAAAAAGGCATGATGCACCATTATTTACAGCATTTTCAAACAAATTTTCTATTTTATGACTCATGTTCCTATCCCATCAAGATATAATGGATATAATAATATCACTGGATAAAGATAGGGCCCAGACCAGATTTTCCAACACCTTTATTCAGGTTTCCCTATAATTTGTCACCCATAAATGCCAAATGTTCTCTGTAAATACAGTTAGGTCCATAAAAATTGGGACATTGAAACAATTTTAATCTTTTTTTTGGCTCTATACACTACCACAAATGAAAGACTGCAGACTTTCTGCTTTAATTTGAGGGGTTAATTTGAGGGCAGAATTGTGTCAGTGTCCCAATGGAACTAATTGTAATGTACAATTGTGATCTAATGCATTATGAAAACTGAAGGCTGATAACTTTTTGAGAAAAAGTCCCCAAAATCCTATTCTCTTCCTGGCCCCCTACCTTTCTCTGGGGTGCAGAGTGCTGCGTGTATCTCCTCTGTCACAGATGTTTTCGTTGGTCAGTGCTAAAGAAAAATGTGGAATCCGAGTGAACTGAAAGAAAGAACAGTCACAGGCGTTTCTTTTTTTATTATTAATCTAAATCTGTACTTATTCTGCAGGCATTTATCTGAAGTGCAGAGAGAGTTGCTCTGATAATACAAAAGACGAGAGATGAAGGGGCAGGAATTTAGTGACCAGAAGATGGCGCCCTTGTCATTTTTTCTTGTTTAGCTGGTTTCATCTTATCTTTTGTAATGACATCACAGTGACTGCAACTAGAGCGTGACAAAGGGCAGAAAAACCACCCTGCACATGCAGGGTCGCACCTGACACCAGTGTCAGGTTCAGTCTCCGTCTTGTTTGTGTCTTTCCGTCCATCAACGTAGCTGTAGCTGTAGCTGTAGACTTCATCCCATCCCCGTGCAAACCACACCGTCCGATTTTACTGCATGAAATGTGTGCTACTCTCAAATTCTAGATGCCCCGACCTGCAATCAAGGATAACAAATCAGTAAAGGTAAGATGTTAAAGCTTAAAATGCAGACTTGACCGATTAAAGGTGTGGTAAAAGGTCCTTAATTTAGCTGAATAGGTGATTTATATTACCCTAGACAGATTTAACAGGTTTTAAGGTTTTATCCACTAATACGTAGCAGAGCTTAATCAACATGGCCGTCCTCAAGCAATCCCTGTGTCATGGTTAAGAGTAAACAGAACTCCCTGAGGAGAGGAGAGACACCATGTCACCACTCTGCCCCTGCTCAGAGAAGACACACTTACTGTCGCTGACTGCTGTTCTTATGCCACCAAACGCACTCACACATACACACGGCATACTGGCTTCAACTGAACATGCCAGTGTCGTCAGTGAGGGATCTCTGCCTGTCTGCGGAGACATCCATTCCACGGCACCTGCGTGTCACCCCTGACATCCTGTCTGTGTCTCAGATCTACGTCCGGGCGCAGTTCGAGTACGACCCCGTCAAGGATGATCTCATACCCTGCAAAGAGGCTGGCATCCGCTTCCGGGTTGGCGACATCATCCAGATCATAAGTAAGGACGACCACAACTGGTGGCAGGGGAAACTGGAGAACACCAAGAATGGCACAGCCGGCCTCATCCCGTCACCGGAGCTGCAAGAGTGGTGCGTGGAGCAAGCGCCATGTTCCTAAATCAAAGTTTTTCCAAAAATTCTATTCATTCATTCACCTAATGAGACCAGAATGATGTTCAGAACCATCATGAGATAGCTGACCCTGCACTTTTAATATCACTAATATGCAATAAAGGGATTCCAGTTCTAATAAATGTTAAAATATGATCGTTGTAATTCAATATAATGACTGTGAATTCATTGTTCATTCTTTTTTGGTCTGAAGGCGAGTTGCTTGCATTGCAATGGAGAAAACCAAGCAGGAGCAGCAAGCGAGCTGTACCTGGTTCGGAAAGAAGAAGAAGCAGTACAAAGATAAATACCTTGCAAAGCACAACGCAGGTAAGGCTTCGCTTCTCTGATAAAACTGTCTCTGCCTTCTCTCACACATTCTCTCACAAAAATGTGGAAGCCAGCTGATTTCCACCCTACAGGCCAAGTGTTTATTTTGTGTTCACAACAGATGGAGGCAGGGGCAACCGGGTCCATCTTGCAGTGAGGCAATACGCACACAGGCCCTGCCTTATAAGTGTCGTCAGCTCCTACTGCTGAGTCCGGTGATGAATCCGATCACCACTAGCATGCAAAATATCAGTTACAAGTCAGACGTGCTGGTCTAATGTCTTCTGTTTCATGCCACCACTGACATTCCGCTCGATCAACAGGGGTGTTTCTTTTAAGTGAGAACAGTCTGCAGGTGCATTACAGCTTTAGCTTTTTAAGCTGATAAAAGAGATTCTAGTCGCTAGTTTGTGTGTTAAGTTGGGTTTGAGAGAAACAGGTAACTGTGTCCTGCTGCCTGTGGCTCATATGACCTCAGGACCTGAGCTATCTATTCCCCAAATAGCCCGTAGATACGGTGACATGCAGCCCTTGGGGGATTACTGCTCTTTGTGGTCTGGTGTGTGTGTTATGGAATGACCGTTTTTAATTTACTAAAAAAAAAAGGACGGGTAGAGGTCACGTGATTATTACTCTGGACCTTTGGCCACTGACCTCTCTGTTTTATGTACTCTTGTGTCTGGGGGAGGAAGCAGCGTCGGTATGCTTTCTAGAGCTGAAAAGCTCAATGGAATGGGGTGAAAATGTCACATTCGCATGAGAGACACCTGGCCTTCCAGTTAACCCAGTTGTGACCCCGTTCTGACCACCACCTATGAGCAAGTGGCATTTTTCATGCCTCTATTATCCTTGGGAGTTTGTAGGGGATTTAGAATGGACTCCTGGGCTGTTTCTGAGATCTGTTGGCTGTATACTTCGCAGAGTGCTGAGTACTATCTCTGCCAAGGCCTTGCTCTAATAAGCTCCTTAAAGCTCTCCCTGCGTTTCTGTTACCTTCACTAACTGCTTTTAAATGCATGTGTGAAACTGATATGGTTAAGGTTTGCCTTGAAGGACTATTTTAAAAATATGTAACATTGGACACAAATTATTTTTGCATCTGGTCTTTTTTTATTAAGTGGTGTAGTGTTGTACAGTGGTAATGGAAATGTGGCTATTGTTAAAGGTGCATCATGTAATATTTCGCGACCTGGAGAATATAAATTCAAGTAAGTCAGGTAAGTACAGCTAGTATTTCACCAAAAGAAACAGGGAAATGCACAGATCCCTCTTCTCTTTGGATTCCTGCTAAACACGGCCATTCTACAAAAAAGAATCAACCAAAAAAAAAAAGTCTAGATGTGGCCAGCACAGACTGGGTACTGACGGTGTTTACTGTCTCATTAACTTCCTAGTTAGTTACCGGGGCAGCATGGTGGTTTTTACTTCATAGGGTGGGCTGCTGCTAACATGTTTTTAAACATACGCTTTGCCTTTTAATTTGTTAACTAGTGACCCTCACAACTCAAATATTTATGTAAGGGATTTTTAGCGTCTCAGTAATTACTGTATGAATCATTCGGTTCAGTGGTTGCTGCTCGGAAATGGAATGACCCGTAAATGTGGCACAATACAGGGCCATCTTTTTGATTACTTTTATCTCCATTTTTATTTAAACGTTATTTTTTTTGCAGCAGAAGCATTTGGCCTAGTTATGCATCACACACACACACTCATGCACACACAGCACTCATTTAGACTTTGATGAGGTCTGCCCCTTTGCCAGCCATAACATTAATCCTTTCTGAGCTCCGTGTCCCACATTACTGCCTCCGATTAGAGGGACCCAGTGAAAGGGAGAGGTTTTTTTTGTTTATTTGTCTGTTGGTGTATTATATCACTCAAAATCTCTACTATTTAATTGTATGAAGATGCTTACACATATCTGGTACACGCTGGATGTTTGGGGTTTTAGGCTGTTCAATTAGGACTCGATTCAGGGCAGTTTTTCTTTTTTTATTTACAAATCTATGCACATTATTTGTTTCAGTTTTAATGTCGCAGCTTTGCATTAAAATTCTGTATTGTGCTGTTGTTTTTTCTGTTAACCTGATGTTCTGTAATTGATCTTCATTTCACTGACCCCACCCCCTGTCCATTTTTCATGCTGTCTCCCTCCCAATGGCCTCTCTGCATGTAAGTAACTGAGGGTGACAATTGTCTAACTTTCCTCTCCAGTCTTCTAATATCTTTGCTTTATTAATTCCAACAAACAGTATTTTCCCCAATTTTCATGTTTTTTTTTTTATGTCCCATAATTAATTTAGTGTGACGTGTGTTTATGCTGCTTTGCTGTTTTGCAAACATTGTCTGAGATGTTGAAAGTGTTCGGTTACACACATTAATTTTCTTTATGGATCCATGTAAGCATCACCCATATATAGAAGAGGGCTCCGGGTGTATTGAGTTCCACGTAGCCGGCTTTCGGGCTTGTCTTTCACACCCGTGTCCAGCACCAGCTGCACAGTCAGCGTATCGTGCCCACCCCCCATCTGCTCCCACTCACGTTTTTACCATCTGCCCGTATGGGCCAGTCTGCAGCCTCCACACTCGAAACCTCTACTGAAGGTTCCTTCGCTCCATGGCTGCTCTTTTCCCATCTTTATTAGTGTTTGTTGAACAGCCTTCTGATGTTTAGTCTCTAAGAGCAGGATGTGTCCCTCGGCAAACCAGCGGTGTGAATCTGCAGGCCTGTCTGAGCTTTAATCCTGTTCTCTTGTAGTACAGGCCTGCTGAGTACCCAGCCTCACATCCTGTGTCTTTGCACATGTCTTTCTACCTGCCTGTGAGTGCATGAGTGCTCAAATGTCACTCAGCAGAAGGAGCTACTTTGTCAACACAGTACTGTTCCATAAGTTATGTGCACATGGAAGGTTCAAGCGCTCCACACACTCTACCTACAGCCCATGGGCCCAAATCATGCATCCATATATATGAGTCATGTTTGTTGTGTGAAGTTTTGCCTTTTATAATCTCATCACAATCTTATTAACCCCCTTTCTGATTTTGCAGTGTTCGATCAACTAGACCTGGTCACGTATGAGGAGGTAGTGAAGCTGCCGGCCTTCAAGAGGAAAACACTAGTCTTGTTAGGTGCGTGAAAATGCCTGTGATTGTCTTGATAAGATTATTGCTACGATGAAAATGAACTTAACGTCCTGTTAATGTTCTGTTTGCGTGCAGGTGCCCATGGTGTTGGGAGGAGGCACATCAAGAACACGCTCATCACCAAGCACCCGAACAGATTTGCGTATCCCATTCCACGTAAGAGAGCAGCATGTTTACATCAATCATTTATCACTAGACTAATATTAAAATAGTTATAATACTGTAATAAGATGGTAAAACCCTTTGGAAGACCATATTATTTTATTTAAAATAATTAATATATACTTTTAATTATGAACTTTTATTCTGCTTATTCACAATGATAAAAAAGCTCATTCAGTAGCACTGTACAAACACATAAACCTATTACATTTACATCATGAAATTATTCATGATTTCAGGTTATGCTTGTGTAGATATATGATATTGTAATTCAGTGAATATAAAGAAAATGTTAATTCTTTCAGACACAACCAGACCCCCAAAGAAAGACGAGGAGAATGGAAAGAACTACTACTTTGTATCACATGACCAAATGATGCAGGACATCTCAAACAACGAGTACCTGGAGTATGGCAGCCATGAGGACGCCATGTACGGCACGCGCCTGGAGACAATACGCAAGATCCATGAGCAGGGTCTCATCTCCATACTGGATGTGGAGCCTCAGGTGGGATGCAGGTGCCGTTTTTTGGCCTTTGTGGATGAGGGTCATGAATCTGGTTAATATGTGTGTAACCTCTGTGTGACTGCAGGCTCTGAAGGTTTTGCGTACTGCAGAGTTCGCGCCATACGTTGTCTTCATTGCAGCTCCCACCATAACACCAGGCATTAATGAGGTGAGGCTTCCACTGATGCACACACAAGCCCGCTTTAATCTTAATGTTCTGCATGCTGCACGTCTTTTCATTTCTATTTGTGCTTCGGTCTGTGGCACTCAGCTGCCCAGGTGGTGCAGGAAGTTGCCCGTAAGTAAAAGCGCTATTCCAAATTACAGACCAGCACCAGCTGTATGTGAACCGTTACAAAAACACTACGAGGGACTTAGAGCCCAAAACACTGCTCCTTAGCGCATAGAGTGTAGGTTTTAGCGCGTATGTCACCCCCCCCAGTGAACCCCACATCTCAGACTTCTGTCCCTGGCTTCTGTGGCTGGTTGGATTTCCTTGCAGGATTATAAATGTAAGCCATAGAGGAGAGAGTCGTTATTTTTGGTGTGGCGTGAACTGTTGTCCCCTCATGACCCACACAAGGCACCGTAGAAATGACAGACCGAATGGAGGCAGTATGTGTGTAGTGTTTACTGCATTTTGCATGTAGGTACATTACTCTGAACTTTATTGGAGCTCTTATAAAGGCATTTAATTTTTTTCTTACAATACAGCAAATGTCTAATACTAGTACTATTTTATTTAATAAAGGTAATCATTACTTTCAGATTCATCTTTGACATTATTTTGTCCATTCTGTCCTTTATTTCTATGGAGCACTCCTTCCATGCAGAGTTCTCTGCTCCCATTTGCCTTTCACCTGGTTTATGCTTGCTCCACGTAGGATGAGTCTCTGCAGAGGCTACAGAAGGAGTCTGACATCCTGCAGAAGACATATGCGCACTACTTTGACCAGACCATCATCAACAATGAGATCGACGAGACCATCAGACACCTGGAAGATGCCATAGACCTGGTGTGCACCACAGCACAGTGGGTGCCTGTCTCCTGGGTGTACTAGACCACACACAAACTCTCTGACCCCCTCAATGCCCAACCAACCCCAGCCCCACGCCCTGCAATGTGGCTCTTCATCATTCCAGAGGAAGGACAGCACCTCTGATACTCAAACCATCTCCATGGCCATCTTCTTGATCATCTTCTTCTACAGTCCACTTCGACCCTTACAGACTACCTAGATGTAGTGTTGTATTTAAAAACAGAGGAAAAAAATGATGAGTAAAGTAATATTGTCATGTTCTTATAGCTAGGAGACATTTTGTAGACTTTTGTTTAAAGAGACAGTATGTAACACCCACCTCAACACACAGGCATTTTATCTGATGCTGATGCAGGCAGTAATCGGTATATTGGGGAAAAGCACAGAAAACATGCAGCAGCAGCATGGTCACACCCGACGACCCCACCCAGATGTAGCCTTGTTGTAAATTATTCTCCTGCCTTACAGTAAAATCAGCTGCACCTTCTCTCCTCCTCAGATACTGTCTCTCTAAACAAAGACATCAGTGTTTAGAGATATGAATGAGGTCTTCTGCATGTGGACGTTCGCGAGCCTCCACAATCTCAATGTAAGCCATGTCCGTCTACTGCCGGAGAGGAGAACATTCCATTCATCTGACCTACAATGCCGCCGCCACCGAGGGAAGACTGAGGAGTCCAGAGAAGACAAAAAAATGACCTATGCACACACCTTGCATTCTGGGGAAGTTTTTATCAACCACATAGTGAGATATGTTTGTTGAAATGTGTCTCTGTTTTGATTTGTTGGAGGGGGATGGGGGCGGGGTTAAAAAAACGTTAATGCTGTTCCAGATTTACCATTTCAAGAATGTTGTCTGAGAGTATTACCACTCTAATTCTGTTGAATCACAGGAAAATATTGCGGATTTCGTTTCGAAAGGGGGTGCACACATTTTTTGCAAAAGTAAGCCACATTCTAGAAAAAAAAGTCCGAAGCAGTTTGTCTAAATGAATAAATATATACTACATGACAAACTGTTTCCTTTCAAACTGCCCTGTGTAAATTCCTCTGCTGATGAACAAGCGGTTCTTCAGTCCTTTTTAATACATTTCCTTTTATGTGTTGAAAGAAAAAAAAATAACAAGTCTGAATGGTCTCTCAGTCTGTGCCGGATTGTTTTATGTGTCTGCAGTTAAACGCCTCTGGCTCAAATGAAGGGTTAGCTGGCAGAGCCGCAGGAGATCCTGCTCTCTCAGCCATTTCAGTTTTCCATGCCAGCTGTGGAGGGTCACATCTTGCCTGTCTGGGAGCAAGTGCTGCTGGGAAAAATGCCCAGGTGTGTGTGTGTGTGTGTGTGTGTGTGTTTGCCCCTGGCCTGAAAACAGAGTGACTCTAAATCTGTGTTGGCAGGGCAGGTTGGTGGATGGGCCCAGTCCTGCCCCTCTTCTGACTCAGACCACAGAGCAGCTCGTGATATTAACTCCATGCAGGCTGTGTTGCACACTGATGTAGAACAGTTATTGGCAGGGGCCTACAATTTATATATATATATATATATATATATATATACACACACACACACACACACACACACACACACAGTGTATCCTGAAAATATTCACAACACATAACTTTTTCCACAGCTTAGGTTACAGCCTTATTCCAAAATGGATTAAATTCATTTATCCTTTCCTGGGGCAGTGGTGGCCTAACGGGTAAGGAAGTGGACCCATAATCGGAAGGTTCGCGGCTTGACACAGAGGACACATTTCGTTGTGTGCACTGTGTTGTGCTTGCTGTGCTTCACAATAACAATCACATCACTTTCAGAATTGTACACCCCATAAAGACAACGTGAAAATACTTGAGGCTTTGGAAAATTTCTTAAAACTAAAAAAGTATTCACAGCTTTTGCCATGAAGTTCATAGCTCAGGTGCCTCCTGTTTCCCCTGATCTTCCGTGAGATGTTTCTGCAGTTTAATTGGAGTTCAGCTGTGAAAAAAACAGTTGACTGGACCTGATTTGGAAAGGCCCACACTTGTCTACACGGTCCCACAGTTGACAGTTCATGTCAGAGCACAAACCAAGCATGAAGTCAAAGGAATTGTCTCATGACACAAATCTGGGGAAGGTTGAGACAGAAATTGAACTCTTTGGTCTGAATGTCAGGCATCATGTTTGGAGGAAACCAGGCACAGCTCATTACGAGGCCAATTGAACAGGCCAAGTGATGGGCTGTAAATACTTTCCAGATGCACTGTGTATATGTTTTTTTTTGTGTGTGTGTGTGTGTATACACTTCTCAAAAAAATAGAGGGAACACTTAAACAACACAATGTACCTCCAACTTCTGTGAAATCAAACTGTCCACTTAGGAAGCAACACTGACTGACTATCAATTTCACATGCGGTTGTGCAAGTGGAATAGACAAAATGTGGAAATTATAGACAATTAGCAGGACATCCCAATAAAGGAGTGGTTCTGCAGGTCGGGACCACAGAACACTTCCCAGTCCCTATGCTGTCTGGCTGATGTTTTGGTCAAAAGTGACTGGCGGTGCTTTCACTCCAGTCGAACCATGAGACAGAGTCTACAAACCACACAGGTGGCTCAGGTAGTGCAGCTCATCCAGGATGGCACATCAATTCGAGCTGTGACAAGAAGGTTTACTATGTCTGTCAGCGTAGTGTCCAGAGCATGGAAGCGCTACCAGGAGACAGGCCAATACTTCATGAGACGTGGGTGAGGCCGTAGGAGGACCACAACCCAGCAACAGGACCGTTACCTCCGCCTTTGTGCAAGGATGAACAGGAGGAGCGCTGCCAGAGCCCTGCAACATGACCTCCAGCAAATGTGCATGTGTCTGCTCACAGTCAGAAACAGACTCCACAGGTGGGACTTCACTGTACAATTTTCAAGAAAGACACCATGACTAATCCAGGTAACTTCTAAGTGTAAAAATTCATCAGGACTTATACCGGGGGCCCTATAGGCTTGTCCAGTTTAGTCATGGGAATAATTTCCAAATGCTGAGCCTCCACTGGGAACGTTGTACATGTGGTGAAACATGTTACCAGTGTTAACCCAGTACTGGGGCTGTGCAGTAGATTTCAGATGTTCCTACACGGCTTGAAAACCGATATGGTACCGGATGGCGTTCTGTGTGAAAAACCCACCCCCATTTCTACGGAGTTGGTCGTTAACACATTAAGTCAAGGCTAAATAGAGAAAAAAGGAGTATTAGGGTAAACAGATTGAGTGTTTATTTTGGCAGATGGTATTGATGTGCAAGTGTTTTGATGCAATAATCACAGTACATAAAAAAAGAGAAGCCAACATAACAGATCACAGTGTAGAAAGCTGTTTGAAGCATCTATTGAGAAAGTGGTGATGTCTGGGAGATAGCTGTTGTCAAAACCTCTCAATAAGAGGCTATTTTTAGGACTACAAATATATGACAAATGTACATTTCATCATGACAGACAACTACAAAATGCTACAGACATGCATTCAGGCAACAACAGTACACAAACAATGGTGCTGCACTCAAAAAGTGCAATTTCTGTCACACGCTTCGCTGAAGGTATTCCCGTAAGGTTCAAATGCAATGATATAACCATTCCATTTGCTTACGATATGGAGGAGCTTACAGGGCCAAGAGCAGATCAGTCCGATGCCACAGCAGGATTAATGTACTCATGAAAAGCTGAAACGTCTAAATTCTATGAGTTAAATGAAATCAAACAAGAAAAGGGAGCACGTTGTGTCATCTGTTGAAGCAACAGCAGCAGAGACTTGGCTTTATGTTACCAACATGTCTCTGCACCTTAGTGATGGAATATTACACAACAACGAGCACTCATGTGTGCTCAACGTTATTCTGCCTTTAAAAATATCTCTCATATCGGTGCTTAGGGTAAACAAACAAGAGCTCAGGGTTCGGTGGGGGTGGAATATAATGCCACTTTTCAGTTAATGCACTCAACTATTGACAGTATGACATGCTGGTGCAATCTGGTGTATTGTTTCGGACGTTGCGAGTCCTGGTTACGTAAGTCTTTTAACAATGTTTGACTTACGTCAGACCAACATCTCGCCATCTGTCGTAGCTGCAATTGGCGAGGCAGTGCAATCACTACTCAAGGAAACCTTTTTCTAACTTAAGGTTTTTCCAGTGCCAGAAGGCCATCATTTCTTTGCTCTGGTTTCTTTGAGTTCCGAACTCTTCTTCAAGGTTAATATGTAGAACTAGCAAGCGGGTCTTTGGTCTCTGATTGGCTCAGGAGGGCACATATGAGAAGGACTAGCAGCAGTTGGGGAGATGACATCGGGCGGGGCACGGCCGAAGTTTGACTCTGGGCCAGGTCCAGCAGCGTCCCATTGCGCAGGCTGTCGGTGGAGTTGGTGACCTCCTCCTTGAGCTCCTGATGCAGAAGTTTGGAGATGAGGCTGTTCAACTTATTCTCGGTGGTGGGGGACTCGGGAGTGGATGTGGTCATGTTCAGCTCTGCCGGGTCCACACAGGTGCCATTTAGGCGGGCGTACACAACCTCGCTGAGGTCCAGGCCGGCCACAGAGGATGGAGAAGCACATGGGATGTCCCTCACCAGCTTATAGTTCTCCATCCATTCCTTCAGCCACTCCAAGCTGCAATCGCATTCCCAGGGATTTCGGAAGAGGTAGAGGCGGCCTATGAAGTAGATGGGCCGGAAGACATTGAAGGGCAGGGTGGTGAGGTTGTTGCTGTTGAGGTGTAGGGTGATGAGGCTGGTGAGGTTCTCGAACGCGCCCTCTTCAATGGAGATCAGTTGGTTGCGGTCGAGGTAGAGCACCTCTAGCTCGACCAGGTCACTAAACCAAGTCTTGGACACATTGGTGAGCAGGTTTCCCCCAAGGTTCAACATTTTCAGGCGAACAAGACCCTTAAATGACTGCTGGGGTAGGTCTGCTATTAGGTTATCATTGAGGTAGAAGTTCTCCAGCTTCTGTAGGTCCTGAAAGGAGTTGTCGTGGATAACATTGATGTGGTTCTCCTGCAGGTTCAGATACTTTAAGTTGGTTAGGCCCAGCAGGGAGTTGTATGCCACCGCCTCAATCTTGTTCCGCTCAAGATAGATGTGAGTCAAGTTCTCCATGTCTCTGATGGCCCCTGGGATACGCCGGAAGTTGTTCTGGTAACAGAGGAGCTCAAGGAGTGCCACTTGCTCCAGAAAGATGCGGTCTGGCATGTTGAAGAGGTTGCAGTTGGACAGGTCCAGTCGCACCAACCGCTTAAGAGAGGTGAAAGTGCGCGTGTGCAGGTAGCAGATGTACTCGTTGTGGGCCATCTTTAGCTCCACTAGGTTCGGCAAACCCTTGAAGGCCCCGGGGGTGATGAAGGAGATGTTGTTGTGGTCAAGGGAGAGCGTGCGCAGGGACGGAAGCGTCCCGAAAGCTCGCTCGGACAGAAACTTCAGGTTGTTCTTGTCCAGGTTGATGGAGGAAGCCTCACATGGGAACTCTTTGGGCAGGTCGGTCATGGCAGCACGGTCGCACAACACACTGCAGCTCTTCTCCTGCGTGCACGTGCACCCGGTAGGGCAGGAGCGCGTGCATGCCCACAGAGCAAGGGCATGAGGCACGAGGAGGAAGAACACTGAGGAAAAAAGAATGTGGAATGTTAACTCATTCTCTTTACTTTTCTGTCCGGCTAACTACATTAGTAATACGGTCAGTCTGAATAACCAAAGCAACCAACAGACAAGTATTAAAGCAGATCTGCTTTAACATTCCTTTGTCTTTTAAACTATATCCCCAAAGACTTAAGGGTTGCTTAATACCACAGATGATTGGAACTTGGCGTCATGACTTGAAAATTCAAATAACTCATCTTACACACTGTGTCTCATCTTACACACTGCTATAGAAAAGTAATTTTTGAAGCAACATCCAGCCAGATTTGTTCAAGGGTGTTACGTCGGGATCAATTATCCCGTCCAGACTGAAAGCACGTAGCCATTCAGGCAGTACGATTACTTTTTCAGATGAGTTCAGCCTGTGTCCCAGAAACCGGGGACAGATTAAATGAACGGTGCGAGGACGCAGGCAGAAAGCAGGAGCAGTAATTTAATCTGAGAGTCACGTGGGCCTGCAGGCAGAAAGTCGGGACCCTCCTCTGCAACACTGCTGTACTGCCAGTTATGGTGATTAAGGAAAACCAGATTAGAGATTTTTGCAACATAATAGACATTGTCTCTGCGCTGGACTTGGTGTTTATATGAATGCAGGGTACTTAAAAGACATTTTAGTATGATCAATCGCTTATAACTAGCAAATGAGATTAACTGATGTGGAGCCATGTATCTGTTGAAAACATTCACATGAACAACCCGTTCCCAGTGCGGGCCATCTGTTTTAATTAATCATAAAAACCTTTTACTCTGACCGCATTTAATATTATGCTGACTGTTTTAGAGCCATCTGAGGTGCTCGGCACATCTGCATGGGTTTCATTCAAACTGTCGTAAACCGATTGGCTCCATTCAGTTGTTCAGATGTGATCACCTACATAAGCACTTACCGCCTACGACTGATAAAAACATTGCTGATGTTATATGCCTGTTGCATGTCAGGGACAACTGGAAGATCTGAAAACAAAGCGAAGAAGTGTGAAAGGAATAAAGTGAACAGGATAATAAAAAGATACCATATGCGAGATATTGCCACAATATCATCATGTGTGTAAAGTGTAACCAATTACATATCTGTTGTGTCACATAAGAGATAGAAACATCAACATGAAACCCACACATAATTTCTTTTACCTAGATGCAACTCCAGAGACGGTTCATGCACCCATATGTGGGTGATGAGATCAGACAATGATCTGAAACTGCATTCTAGTCCATAAAAAAAGTTATATTTTATAAAATTCCTATTCCCATCATAGCAAGAAAACCCCAAAACAAACACCACAGTTGAAATACCTGTCGAACCCCAGCGCTGGTGCCTGCGTCTTACATCCTGAGGCGACGCACCCATGGGTTCACGCCACTGAGCGGTCCAGACAACTCATGTTCAAGAGCATGACTGAGAGGATTTCAGCTTGCATCCGAGAACTGGGGTGATAAAGCGTGTGTATCTGACCTACCATTAACAGCGGTGACCCCTCCCCCTCACAAAAACCATCACTTAATGGTAGCAAAATCCTCTAAAGTAGGTGCGGGATTACAGATGTGACGTGAAACTCTCAGATCAGGCCGAATGGCAGCAGTGCTCCTCTTAGTGACCGAAGAGAACTTTCCAGTCTACTGCCAACAAAATCTCTTTATAGTGAAATGCACACTGGATTTGTACATCTTTTTAGGAAAAACATCCTTTATTTTTTTTTATGCAGTCATTGTCACACACACCAGCACGCACATACACACACACACACACACGCTGTAGAGCTCTGCAAATTTCCCTAATAATTAAATGTCTTAATTTTCACTGTTTGATACAGTACATGATGATACAACTGGTGTGTTCAAGAACCCGGAGTACGTAATACTGAAAGTGTGCGAAAAATAAATTAAAATAAATTAATTCAGTGAAAGGTGAATTTTATGAAATATTTATAAGGCAATAAGATGATCACTTACAGACTATTCTCAAAAGTAGCATGGTTACTCTTTGCCGTTCATAAGCAATGCAGGTGCACTTCATCCAGACACTTAAAGACATTTTATTTGAGAAAAACAGTCTTCATTTTTATCTTAGGAAGTTGAACTAAAGGGTCTTCTGCCACATTTACAGCAGCAGTTTTAGGGCATAAATAAAAATCATGCTTAACATTGTGTGTTAATTTGCATTTCAAACTTTTATTTTGGTAAAACCATACAATAAACACACAGCCGAGTCCTCTCATGCAGTGAATCAGCATCTAAACTACCAAGGAAAGCAAACCCTAAATCTAAAAGAGCTCTGGCCTTTCCCCTCAGGACATTCAGCGAGCTTTGTGTGTGTTTCTTTTGGGGTCTTTTTTTTTTATAACCCATCTTCTACAAGGACGTTCAGTTCAGTGTTGCAACTGCCTGTTTATTGCTGGAGCTGAAACTCGCTAAACGCTCCTGAGAGAAGCGACTGCAGAGGCACTGTATATTCAAATGCAATAATAAGAGAAGAACCACATGTTGAAGATTGCCATGTGCCAGACATTCACCGAAAAAAAAAAAAAAAAAAAACACCAAAATCAATCTTTCTTTTTTTGTTTAAAAGAAGAAAAAAAAAAAAAAAAAAAGAAAGAAAGAAGTAAAACAAAGCATCTTTTTGGAGAATCTGGACACTTTTACACTGATCCATTTTAGGAAATTGATAATCTGTTTGGTAACTTAATTCCAAACCTTGGCAGGTTGTCCCTCCCCCATTTTAGAAAGTCTGGGGCCAATTTTGTCATTTCGACAGAAACGTACGGCCTTTAAAAAAAAGCCTTGGACAGCTAAGGATACTGACCGAGTCCAATGTGATTTAAACATGAAAAAGCTCACACTACCCCGAAATATATAAATTCCATGCATACAGGTGACATTCAACATTCAAGTGCCAGTGTTTTTGTATGGTCTTTTGGTCAAGTTTCTTGTAACTTTCAAAGAATCACTTTGAGGCTTATAAAAATAAATATTTCTCAGAAAAATGCTCAATAAATTACACAAAACTAGCAGCTAAAGTAGAATCTAGAAATCTGTGTGCAAATAGCTAAATTCCCCACTGCTACTTCCCCTGGTCCCAAATAAGTCCTGGTTAAGCGTCGAGAACCCTTTCCCCCTTTTGTAAACAAGCTGCGTTTTTCACGATCTCCACACAAATCTTTTGGAAGTTGGAGGACACGCACTCAAGACACTTATAAAAAACATTACATGTGCAATAAAACTTGATGGGCACGGCACACATAGGCCTACACCTTTACTGAAGTAGCACCATTCAGTTAAGTACTCAATACTGCCAGTGCATCAGCATTTCAACTTCATGTTTTTTGTTTTTTCCTCTTTTTATTTATTAAAAAAAAGGCAAGGCACAACTCGCTTGAGAAGAAATCTATTGCACTTAAGAAGTTAAATGCCCATTTTCTCCTCCTCTCCGGGTGCCCTACTCTGTACGAGGAAGGCGGGACTCTGGACCTCAGGCCAGGGCTGTGGTTCGTGTCGGAAAGGCCGACACTAACGGACCAGTGGGAGGAAGAACCGCCCATCTTTGAGGGGTCAGAAGATAGAGAAATAAAAAATTGAATTGCGGTCTGCGGTGCTTTCTGAGCCTGACCCTTATCAGCTCTCTATACCCTCCCCGTGGTACTGCTGGTTCTATCGGGCGGGGACTCAAACAAACGAATAAATTAAGGAGCCATGCCTCCAACGCAGCTTGGGAAAAAAAAAAAAAAAAAAAGAGAGAGAGACAATAAAAAAAAATCTTTGAAAATAAAAGGTAAAGCCTGCGATTGAATTCGTTTTTGTCTTTTATCTCCTTGACCAAAAAACAAAACACTAGCATGCGTGTGAGACCGCAGCGGCCGTGGCTGAGCTCAGAGCCGCTCCGGTGCTGTGGTCCTTTTTTTTTGTTTGTTTTTTTTGAATGAACATCACTTATCGATATGGCAGGCATTTTTTGTTTAGTAACGAAACATTTCGGTTTTCTCCTCCCCCCCGTATACAGACACCATCCAAAAATGTTTCAAGTAAAAACAATTAAACAAAAAACGCTGCCCACTCTCAGTGGCTAGCCCATGATGCTTACTAGCTGCCGTAACACTTTCGAGTCAATTATATGTAGTGGAGTAACACGTTATTCCATCCAGCATCGTTATATTTTGTTAGAAATCTGAACTGTGGCGTCCGCGCGTCCAGACACTCCAGTTTATGCCTGTTTTGTCCTAAATATTAAGATCACAACTGGAATGACCTTGCAGAGTATTACTGTATCCTCGTGAGGTGCCTACCCAGGATAGAGTGAGCAAAAGAAGAAAATATTACATTTTTAAAAGAGAACTCTTCATCCTTACAACACAGTTGCCATACACAAGAAAAATCCTCCACCACCTTCACAAAAAAAAAAAAAAAAATCTAGTTTTCTCTAGATGGTTTGACGAGTTGGCCTATTCTGTAGGCTTACATAATATCCCTGGGACAATTTGAATATTCGAATGGAGCCGTGACTCAACCACGTCACGCCCTCTGAGCCAAGGTTTGATGAACGTCTTGAGGACTAGAAAACGGAACCGAGCTCCATGCCCGAGCTCATTTTGCTGTTATGACAGAACACCGAAAGAAAGAAAAATCAATAGAATCTTGTCTAAGTTTTAAAAGGCACAGAACATTAACATACAAATGATCTTCAGGTTTGCCTTAGTATTTTTTTTTGGGGGTTGGGGTGCAGTTGAAAACTTAAGTCCCCAGATTCTACGTCTGATGTGTATGTCGACATCCAGGTCCGGTGCTGGGTCAGACGTGCATGTCGGCATCCATGTTTGTGACGCTCCGGCCCTTGGAGAATCCCAGCTGCGAGTAATGCACTGCGAGTTTGTGAAGCTACGCGGGGCGGGAGGTGGGGTTGGGTGGGGTGGGGTGGGGTATGGGGTTACAGTCTGGCTATGTTAACATGTGGTTTCCACTTTTCAGCTAGTTTGGCATGGTGACCCGCTGCAGTCGACGCACGTCTAGTTACCCCACCAATCCACCTGGGTGTAGGTTCCACCGTAACTCCCGCCGTAGTTTCCGCTGTAGCCGTCGTTACCAAAGCTTCCAAAGCCTACTGAGAAACAAGGAACAAGGGTCACATGAACACAAAGATGTCCAACTCATTCAAAAAGCAAATGTGACCAAAGGAAAACAACCTTTATTTCCGCCAAAACCTCGGTTTCCTCCATGGACGCCCATGCTGCGAGTTCCACGGTTGCCAAAATTACTTCCACCACCCGGCATCTGACGGTAATCTCTGGCTCCAAATCCACCAGAGAACCTGCACAAAAGGAGCAAGAGTTGTTGAGCAGACCTCTGCGAAGTAGCATGACCCGCGTGAACAGCGTATGAAGCTTCACCTCTTGGAGCGTCCGCGGCTGCTACTCTTGTGCTGATGCTCGTAGGCCAGGCTCTCCAGCCAGGATGGCACTTCCTGTTTCGACTCCACCAGGATGTCCAGCAGGTCCTTGGTGATGTTGTTGTTCTTGTCGTTGTAGAAGGACGTGGCCAGACCTGCACATCGTTCCAATCGTGAGGATTCACTCTCGGTTCAGAACCTTCCGATGTTGAAATGCTTCCCAGTCGACTCACCAAGGTTTCCAACACGGCCAGTGCGCCCGATGCGGTGAACATACTCTTCGATGTCACTGGGCAGGTCAAAGTTAATCACATGTTTCACGTTGGAGATGTCCAGTCCACGGGCAGCCACCTGAAGAGAGATGAAGTCGCGGTGAGGGTAGCACACAAATGTTCAATTCTCATGCTTGGAACGTTACAGAATACATGGAAGTTTTTACTCCCTAAATGTGGTTGGTCAACAATAAATAATATTTATGTTTGTGTTATATTTAATTTTAATGCCGATATGCCAGATCCAGATGTGGATGTCAATCAATGATGAATTATATTTAAGTTGATGCTGATTTACACAAAATAGGCAGATTTTAAGGAATAATGGGAATGGAGAGTGACATGATTGCTACATACTGCTGTAGCAACCATAATGGGGCAGCGCCCAGAGCGGAATTGGTGGAGCGCCTCTTCGCGGTCCCTCTGAGAGCGGTCGCCATGGATACTGGTACAGGCATAGCCCTCACGGTAGAGGAAGTCCTCCAGGGCATCTGCGCCTTTCTTGGTCTCCACAAACACCAGCGTGAGGGAGTCCTTGCCTGCAAACAGAGGAGACGCATCAGGGGAAGGCTGCATATTCACCAAAAATCTGCAGTTCTGCATCCAACTCAAGTCAAGCTGGTTCCGTCTCAACGTAAAAAGATGCAGATGCAGAAGGGAACGTGCCAAACGGTTATATTTTCGGGTTCAATGTTTGTCACAGGAGGCTCTACATGGTGTTCTGTTCACGGGTGCAGCAGTGAGGGGAACAGGAGGGGAACGAGTGAGGAAGAGCATCCTCAGAGTACCAACATGTTGGCATGGAAACTGTCCTTACGAAATGCATCCGTGTGCATTTCCTGCACGGTTCTGGGTTGCCATGGTGAGCCGCGGAGCATGAGCTGAGCCAAGCATCGTTCCATTCCAATGTTGGGCTTAGCGTGTTGGGTGCTGGTAACCATGGAGACTGCACATCTGAGCCAAGTAGATAGGTTGTCATCCTTTATGTTTGAATAAGGGTTACAATTTCAGCATTTAATTACAGCACTGAGGCCAGCGATGGCTTCAGGTATCTAATCTGTGCATCGTGGTCACAGTCTGAGCTTCCGAGATACAGGCTCAGGAGACAACCCTCCCCCGGCTTCAGTCTACATGGTGACTACTCCCAACAACCAGGATGGAGACAAGGAAGGGGAGGGGAGGCAATATTGTGATGAGTACTGTACTGGAGCTCACTGCAGTACTGAAAGATCTAGAAACATCTGCATCATGCCACAAGACAGAACCCCCTTCCCAAAAAAAAAAGCAGGCAACATGGGAAATGGAGGTTTTGGGGAACTTTCTGAAGAAGCGCCCACTTACCAGGTCTCTCTGGGGCTTCGCTTGTAATTTCCTGAACCTCACTGGGAATGACTTCAAACAGAACCAAACCTCCCAGTAAAAGGAATGTCTCGACTGGTTCAGTAGCATCATGCTGCAGCACTTTCTGCCATGTTTCTTACGTCATTACAGAAGTAGTTCCAGTAAATTATGGAATTCTAAATGAGGAAAATCTACATATATCTGAAAGTTTTTTAAAGAACCAAACCCAATTCTGCAACAAACATTGAACCTTCACAACATAAGAAGGGTTCCACAAAAACCAGACATGATGCATGAATTGTGTTCCTGAGTGGGGAATTGTACAGATCTATCAGCCTTTACCTGTGGCATTGAGCAGGTCCAGGAGGAAAGAGCGCTTGTCACTCTCCTCCACCCACACCACCTTCTGGGTGATGTTCTCAGAGGTGGAGCCCACGCGGCCCACGGCCAGGAAGATGTATTCCTCCAGGAAGTCACGGGCCAGGATCTGAAGACACAAAATTAGACCTGAAGCTATGGAGACCAATGCAAGAGTATATAAACACGCTCCGATCACATCAGATCAACGCATATGCTCACTGGCCACTTTATTAGAGAACTCAAACCAAATTTATTAGGACCACTGTTGGACTGTATCATTTAGCTGATTCTCACATTTGGGTAGACGCAGGAGGTTTTTTAACCCTTTCTGACGTGATTAAGACGACACGAGATGCAACGTAAATGCTGGTCATGTGGCATTATTTCATCATAATTTTTATTGATGAAAACAACAGTACATATTATATAAAGGAGGATATAAAGTGGCCGGTGAGTGATGCTTGCCATATACTGTACCATATACATGGCCTATGCACCTGAATCTCTTTGGGGAAGGTGGCACTGAACATCATGGTGTGCCGGATGCCTTTTTGAGGCATGGTGTCCTGCTCCACAATGCGTCTGATCTGAGGCTCAAAGCCCATATCCAGCATCCGGTCAGCTTCATCCAGGACCAGGTATCTTGAAAAAGGAAATTATGAAATTATGAAGAAAAAAAAAAACACCCAGACTACAGCACTTTCCAAAGATGAATTTTCCGAATAATAAATTATTCTAATAATTGACAAGACTCACTTGCAGTAGTCCAGGCCAATCTTTCCCCGCTCCATCATGTCTACCAAGCGACCGGGTGTGGCGACCAGCAGGTGGCAGCCCCTCTCCAGGTCACGGATTTGCTGACCGATGTCCGCGCCACCATACACCACGCACGGGCGCACCCTGGAGCGGTAGGCAAACTGGAAACAAAAGGCACCATTCACAGCTCGGCTTTCAGCGGAAAACAAAAAACCAAAAGCAAAGGGTGGGGGTGGTGGGCGGGAGCAGTGTTGTGGGGTTGTTCTGGGCGGCTCCAAGGCCGCCGGAACCTACCTTCCTCGCTTCGTCGTAGATCTGGAGAGCCAGCTCTCTGGTAGGGGCCAGAACCAGAGAGAGGGGGTACTGCTTACGCCGCCCGTATTTTCCGTTGTCCTGCTTAAAGAATAAATAGATACACGTTTCAATCGGTTTTGCACATTAAGAAAATTGTTTTTCGTAGCCTAGCGCGGCGCTAGATTGTTTTGCATACAAACAGTCGACGCCTATTACATGCACCAACTGAGTTAAGACTAGAATTCCCCACTGACTGTCAGTATACAGGTTGAATACAGACTAATCATTTCCCATGGGACACTGCAGAATGTTAGAGATATTTTGACAGAACTTCTTTTACTGTGCTTTAACCCTTATATACACGCTGTTTTCTGAGCCATGTCCTGCGCAGACTTGTGGAGGTCACTGAGGTGCTTCAGGCGTGGTACCTGGGCACTGGCCTTGGCAGCCTGCAGAGCCTCTCCAGGTCCTTCAGTGTAAATCTGACTCAGCACGGGCAGCAGAAAGGCTGCAGTCTTCCCAGAACCTGGCCAAACGCAGAGGGCCATGAATAATAAAACACACACTCAGACAAACCAGGCCTTCACGACGAGTGCTGCTGCTGCTTCAGCACAACACATATCGGCGGGCCGAGGAACGCAGCACGTCGCCCACCTGTCTGGGCACAAGCCATCAGGTCGCGTTGGGCCTTGATGATGGGAATGGCGTACTTCTGCACGGGCGTTGGCCGTGTGTAGCGGCTGAGCGTGATGTTGCCCATTATGATCTCACCCATATCTACATCATGGAACTGGAGAGGCAGAAGAACAAAAAGAGGAACTTAATTTCACAGTACCAGGTTCAAACCCCACTTACTAAAATTGTGTCCCTGAGCAAGACACATAGGTGGGACTGTCCCTGTAACTACTGCAGCTGTGAAAAGGTCAAGACACTCACGCTCTCAATGTGGGGAGGGGAGTTGCTGCCAGTGGCCTCCACGGGAATGTCATCATATTTCTCAAAGTTAATCCCGGTGTTGCTGCCAGAGAACAGCTCGCTAATAAGAGGGAGAGAGGGAGGGTGATGCCGCAACAATGAGGGCTGGGAGAAGACGAGGTTGCCACATGTCTCAACTCACAGCTCCAGACGCTCATTGGGGGACAAGGGTTTGGACCAGTCCTCCTCATCTCTGGATTCCTCCACCCAACGGGTGTTTCCCGCAGTGCTGAAGCCTCCACATTCAAACCTGTCACATCAAAAACACACCGATCACAAACAGATGCCACAAAATATCTTCTGTTTTTGCCCCATCACATAAGACTGCATTGCAGTTGGAGACTAGCTACAGTTCAACTGATGAAGATGATCTCTTTGAAGCTCCTGTAGTGATATCCATTTTAACTAATATTCTGGAGTGGTAACAGATATCTGTACATCTTGTGGCTTTTAGGCATTTTATACCATGTTGGTCATAAAGCAGATTTTTGTTGATTACCTTGGTCTTGTCCCTGCTCCTCTGTCATTGAAGAAAGCAGACTTCCCTCTGTCAGAACGTCCTCCAAAGCTGGTGTAGACATCTCTGGTGGCTACAGCGTTCCAACCACCATCTTTTTGGTCACAATCATATGCCAGTGTAGGAAGATTGGCAACGGGTGTTCTTTAGTTTGGCCTTAATTAGCCAATGAGGTTTAATCTGTATTAAGTGTATGAATTTCACCTGAACTGTGAAGTGGCTGAGTAAATGAACCTCCCCGGTTGCCCCGGAAACCGCCACGACCACCTCTGTCATTGCGAGGCAGGCCACGCCCAAAGCTGTTCCGGTCTCCATTCATCCGGTTGTCATGGTAACCATTCACAAAGCCGTTGCTGCGTCCACCGTCCCATCCAGGAGAGTCTTGGAGAGGATAAGAAAGGGAATGAGAGCCGATGATGAAGATGAGCTCTAAGCATCAATAAACTGTGACACACGGAAATCCAACAGACTGTCAAATCTGTTCAAATTGTTTGCCAAGTATTTGCAATCAAAAGGATCAGATTGCCGTTTTTTTCTGTACTCATTAGGATTAGAGGTGAAGAGCGAGACACCGGTCCCTGCTGGAAAAAGGCATGATGGGAGATTGTCAGCAAACCGGTTCAACCAAAGTTCCTAGTGCTGCGGCATGGCCGACAAACAAGGAGAAACAGAACAAATGAAGCAAAGCTTTGGCATGCTACACTACAACCATCTTACACCAACACAGAGGACAAAGAGTCAAATCCAAACCGATCAAGCTGCCTAAAGAACAATCTTTCAACCTTTGGTTGCGCGAACACTCCTCAAGAACAGACAAAAGAAAAATCTGCATAAAAGGCACCACCCCATGCCACGTTTGGACATTTACCACAGCGATCTGCCCAGCTGAGGACGCTGGCAGTGTCCTCGTTTCCGTCTGAGGTCAGACTGCTATGAGACCGAGGAGGAGGAACTGGAGGGGACAGAGAGGGGACAGCTCGAATCTGATCTCGTCTAATCCTCAAAAGGCATCTGAGCTCATCCTAAATGGCTCAAAATCAGCATGTCATTCATCAGAAGACATCGGGTCTCCATCTCCAGTCACTCTAACTTTGTGTTAGGGTAAAACCTACGCCGTGCCTCAGCTGAATAATTGGAACATGAAGAACAACAAGGAGTTGTGGTCTCTAAAAGAGAAACAGAGGGGTGGAATATCTTCCATGATTTCTGCGCCGAATCCCGACGGTCAGAGCTGACTGGGTTTCATCGTCTCAAAAATCAGCCGCACAGGAAACCCACTATCATTACTGGGCAAGGAACTCGCCGCCGCCGCCTTGTTGCCCTCTTGAGACCAGGGTCGGCCTGTTGCTCATCAAACCCACATACAAACCCACCCACACACACACACACACACACACATTTTGTTTTCAATGCATGCTGACTTGCTTGTTTGTTATAGGTCTTAAAATGCTCAAACCGAGCATGCCAAATGGTGGAGAAATGCAACACAAAGCCATTTTGTTTCATCTGGTCAGAGGGATACAAATCCAATTCCTCGCTTTTCTTCCCCCTCCGCAAAAATGCTCTACACGCATTCCAATTCTTTATTCAAATTGTTGCAATGAAATGTCATGATGTAGAGGGCTATTAACGACCAATCGAATGCTCAAGCACACATACCCACTTCAAAAGGTTCTGCACAGCGTTTCTTGCAGCTGTATGTATTATTTGAACATTGGTTTTGACCACATTTTCTTCTCTAAATTAGGGAAATATAGTTGTGATGCATGTCACAACGGACACACTGCTTTAAACCTTAAAATAGTCGCAGGAAATCTTCGTCACGATTAGAAAAATTAGTAATGAGCGATTGAGTTCACAGGTCATGGCTCTTACGGATAATTATTCAAATTCACAGGTTAGCAAGTGTTCAGAAGTATTAGAAACACCGCGTCTCAGAAACATGCATCAGTGAATAGGTTTTAGGCAGAGAGTAAATGGCCAACAAGCATTTTCCATATTCCGTGCCAACACAGCTCTTATAAATAAAGAAGTAAGCAGACGCTGGAGTGAAGCCAGCGCGAGCCGGTGTGGGCGGAAGGCGCGCAGATTAAAAAATCCATGCAGCGGTCCAGGTAATACCACAAGAGTCTGGCCAATCGGCACCGTAGCTCTGATAACAGGAAAACTCCTGGGTGGTAAATCTTGAGTAACCTGAGCAAAAGTACAGTGCACTTCAAAAAATTAAAAAAAAAAAAAAAAAAAAGGCCTTTGGGTTCGATTTTCATAGTTACCAGTTCTACAGTCATCCCATCCAGCAGTACAGTCATTTCTCTGTCTGGGGTTTCGGTCATGTTGCCAAGTGTTTGGGGGCTGTTTGGAAGAAACTTGGGAGACATTTTTGTTTCGCTAGGATAAACGAGCCTCTTCAGGAACACAAGCCAATATCTCTACACACATTTTTCCAACATCTAGATGCACGGTGTGCTATTAGATCTAGAGCACCCAGCCCGTCTGGGGTTTCTTATGTGCTTACGTTGAATTACCAACATAGCCAAGTTGCTCCAGAAATGCATGTTGTGCACATAACACTGCCTAAGCTTGCAAATTAGCAAAAAACAATCTGTTAGCTATGTTTGGCGCAAGTTTTTTGCAAACTATGACCTGAAGCTAAAAAGGAACATAAAAATTCTTCAGTTAAAAAGGAAACCACAATGACTATAAAAGAATAAAAATGTGTACAGCTACAGCCAGTGTTGCCTGCGCATTCAACACAGTTGAGATTGAGGAATGGACGTGTGGTTTAATACATCCTGTAATGTTGAGTGGTGAATGCTTTGGCAGTGCGGTGCATCATATGTGCACTTCTGGTGCAACTAGTAGACCCGCATGCATTTCCGAACTGGTCCGCATGATACACTCCACGCCGGATTTTCTACATGCCGCTTTATGCAGAGGCTAAAATTGCCTTATAGAATTAAATAGCGATTAACTTGTTTTTTTTTTTTTTGGTGGGGGAATGCAGAGCAGCCTCAGCAAACGTCGGCAGGACAGACTTACAGTTCCTTATTGGTGGCACTGAAAAAGCACTCTGTCTAGCAGAAGTAAAAGCACTTCCTGCTGTGGAAGACGAAAACACATCTCAGTCAGACACGAACTCTGGTGCAGACGGCAGGATCTGCAACGCCACTACTTCTGTGTTTTTAAAGGGAGACGCATGGGTCGTTCACTCCTCAAAATCACACGCGCAAGCTAATTGGTTTTATTCATGTCAATTGACAAAGTTTAGTGGGCAACGTGTGACTGAAATTGTTTAAAATAATAACTAGTGACTTTTGATGTGAGGACTAATCTCACCTTTACTAGGGATCTGAGGACAACAAAAAGAACTATAATTTTTTTTTTTCTTTTTACATTAGACTTTATGGCCCATGTGGAAGAACAGAAAAGAGAGTGGATGTTACGTTCTCCTCAATTAAACTTTACATTACAGGCCAGGCATTTGGGGCTCAAATTCAGGCAAAATAAATAAAAAGATTTAGTCTGTAGTAACACATGCTGATGCTGAGAGCTCAGTAGGTCTGATCTCAACCCAAACTACACGTAAAAAACTGCCAGTTTACACATTTCGCCCATTTTTTTTATTTCGACAGAAGCTACAGTAATGACAATTGAGCGAGACTGAAGGCTCGGATTAGTCCATCACGCCCAGCGCACTCACCATTTTTGGAAGCTTCCTTGTTTCGCAGGTGGGGTGGAATGTAACGTCCTGCGGGAGAGAAAATTTGGGAGAAGAGAGCGTCACCAAGACGTGACATGCGTTTACTGGACATGCACGTATTCTTTACCCCTGAATGTACTTACTGCCGGTTCCGCCGCCCTGTACATCTGCTGGGTTCAGGTCTAGTGCAGCAAACTGTGGGAGGTTTTTATTATTTAAAAATAATAATAATAATAAAAGATTATTATTTTGTGTGTGTGTGTGTGTATCGGGAATATCGACTCGCAGGAATCAGTGTCTTTCAAACAAACATCACGTGGCCATTATAAACAGTCACGTGTCTCTGACGTCAGACGGGGGGGGGCCCATCAGCTCCGGTCCTTATGAGGCCAGGCCTCGGCTCGCAGCAGACGTCAGACTAAAGCGCTGCAGAGCTCCCGTCGGTCCGCGCTTTTCTGGTGCGACACCGACCCGGAGCGCCTCGTTTTGTCCAGAAACTCCGCGCGAGAAATGCGCGCTTCTTTTTAAAAAAAAAACTAAAAACGGGCCGCTTGGCCGCAGCTCCGCAGTGAAACATGACGCTCCGCCATCGCCGGAGCAGCCTGACGGGAAACAGAACTCACCTGCTGGTCCAGACGGTGCGAACTGTCGACGACCACATGACTCATAACTAAAGAGTGTGGAGAGGGGGGTCGCTTCTGCCGAGAAAACGCGCTGCGTCGTGGCGCCGGTGGTGGTGGTGGTGGTGGTGTTGTTTTCGTCCCTTCCTCCCCCTTTTTTTTTTTTTTTGCCAACGACGTCACTCGTTCCCGTTGTTTTCGCCCTTTTCGTCCCACTTCCGCTGCGATGTCGGCGTCGAGTCGAAATGGGTGCGAACTCGCCGCCTTTAACGAGTCGGCCGCGCCGCCGGAGAAGAATTACACGTTCCTCCGCCTGCACAGACAGACCGTGTCCCGGTTCGTCCGCTGTAGACGGGTGTTGTGTCGTTCGCGAACGAGTCGTTCGAAAGAACGATTCGTTTAGGGGAACGCGCCGAACCGAGTCACTTTCTCCACCGATTCGTTCGTTTCTCAGTTCGGTTGTGCTGTCAGCATCCTTGTGTTCTGTACTTTTAACAGAGTTAGTTTCCAGATTAACAAAACCCGAAACGTTAGAGAAGAGATTGAGCCTCGCCAGCTGTATCAGGCAGGAGCCAGGGATTTTAATTTATTTTTTAGAAACTTTTTTTAATCCCGAAGGAAATTGCTTGTCTGCTTTTAACCTTGGTGGGCAGTGGGCAGCCATGACAGGCGCCCGGGGAGCAGCGTGTGGGGACGGTGCTTTGCTCAGTGGCACCTTGGCTGATCGGGATTCGAACCGGCAACCTTGTGATTACGGGGCCGCTTCCTAAACTGCTCGGCCACAACATCAACATCATGGTTTTTAAACGAGTTTGTCAGATGCATGGTAGGAGCATGAGACCCAGACATCACTGGATAGTGGCTGTGGATTCTGCCAAACGGCATCGTGCGTGGATTTCTGCAATGACCAGTGTAGCAGTGACAGATTCCAGGATGGTGATTTAGATGAGCGCACCACAACGGTGAACATTCAGATGGTCGGGGTGTGAGTGTGCCGTGGGGGATGCGTTCGGTGAAGCCCAAGTTAAATAGCACACCACGGGACACTCACAGCACGTGATTTGTAGACGAGTTTTTTCTTACAAACAGGAAAGGAACACGGGGACAACATGCCACGCTCAGATCAGGAATATCTGAGTCGCAGGCTCGTCCCACCAAGCACCAGGGCCACCTCAGGCCAGCCCACTTTAGATCATGACCTGTTCTTATTACAATCATGTCACTTATAACCTTTCACATTATGACTACAATAGTTCACTGTTCTGTAAAGCCTTGTAATTCAGTGTCTTTTTCTAAAACGATTCCAATTCAATGCAAATTTCAACACGAGGCACATCTCCAACGTTATTCTTTACAACACATCCTTTTCAACAATACCAGAATCAGAAATGTTCAAATAAGTGTTCAGTCTTCATTCTATTAACTACACTTTCTACTTCCCACCCTTCAGAGCAGGTCTGTATTTGACAGACATCCATAGAACTTCACACTATGCTCTCTTGCTCATTAAAACAAAAACCTCTCGACTTCACAAGGTCTCGAATGTCTGTGAACTTACACACATGTTGCTGCAGCCCACAAACAAATTTGGAGCCCTGGGCCACATTTTAGGTGGCGCCACCCTTGCATCGCAGTACATTTTACTGCTGGTGTAGATATACTCAAAAAATGAAAAACTGAGCAGCTTTTGTCTTCGACATTATTTTACTTAAATAAACCAATAGCAAAAATTAGCTATAATTAGCTAACCCTAGTAGAGGCTAATTAGAACGAATTAATCTAAATTAAACTGTTGCCCGTCTTTCCAGTTGGTACTTTTATTTTGAAACGTCCCACACCGTCAAAAGCGCAAAAAAAGCGACGACTTCGTGAAAGTAGAGATTTCGATGTTTTCGTCAAACGAGTAAGAGAAAATCCAGCGAACTTCTATGAATGTATGTCGAATTGCAAAAAAAAAACAACAAAAAAAAAGAGCCGACAGTGGAGGGGTAGCAGCGTACGCGATCAACCCATAACCAACGTCGAAAATGAACTGCAAAAAAAAAAAAAAAAGGGAGAGAACACCGGTCCATGCGGCTCAGACAACGGGAAACGTCCCGGTCCTCCCAACTAGCCACCCGGGCCTGCCAAGCACCGAACGATTCATTGACTCGGTGAACGAGTCTTTTGAGTGAACCTACTCCGAAGATTCGGTTCGTCTAAAAGAGCTGCCGTGCCCATCACTTCTGTAGACTAGGGCCGACACCGCAGGTACCGCGAAATATCGCGATATTTCACCCCCCCCCACACGCGCCGAAACACATGAACGCGATGGCGGTTTCCGTCTAGTGGCGGTTTCTTGTCACAACACTGTAATGTTGAGCATTTCAAAGCTGTGTGTTCGTCTCGTAAACTCAGATTTTGTGAAGGAACTACCGTTTGTTTGTTTGTTTGTTTGTTTTGTGGCATTGGTTATTATTTCGGGGGCACACCTCCAAGGCTGTGATTTCACGTCTTAAACATGTGTTTACATTTGCAAATTTAGGAGAGCAAAAAATATGAATGTATGACAGTATGAGGAACATGGTCCAGACCACAGATCCTCATTGTTTGGTCATTTTGTAGACATAGATAAATTAAGAGATAACATATTTTGGCCACGCCCCCCGTGCTTTGAAACGCATTGACTTGAAATGTGAATTGTAGCGCAAAATGGCCACAAGGGGGCAATGCACTAAAATAGATTAACCTCAAAAGGTGAAAGGCAAGGTCCTGATGATTTTTATTTTTTATGTTTAAGTCACTCTAATTTGAAATTATAATGGACCGACCCCTTATTGGCTTGAGAGCAAATACAGTACAGGCCAAAAGTTTGGACACACCTTCTCATAGGGTGGTAGTAGCCTAGTGGGTAACACACTCCTCTATGAACCATAAGGCCCAGGTTCAAATCCCACTTACTACCATTGTGTCCCTGAGCAAGACACTTAACCCTGAGTTGCTCCAGGGGGGGACTGTCCCTGTAACTACTGATCGTAAGTCGCTCTGGATAAGGGCATCTGATAAATGATGTAAAATTTTAATGCAATGTGTTTTCTTTATTTTCATGACCATTTACGTTGGTAGATTCTCACTGAAGGCATCAAAACTATGAATGAACACATGTGGAGTTATGTACTTAACAAAAAGTGGAGACCTGACCTCCACAGTCACCGGACCTGAACCCAGTCCAGATGGTTTGGGGTGAGCTGGACCGCAGAGTGAAGGTAAAGGGGCCGACAAGTGCTAAACACCTCTGGGAACTCCTTCAAGACTGTTGGAGAACCATTTCAGGTGACGACCTCTTGAAGCTCATCGAGAGAATGCCAAGAGTGTGCAAAGCAGTAATCAGAGCAAAGAAACTAGAATATAAAACATGTTGTTAGTTATTTCACCTTTTTTTGTTAAGTACATAACTCCACATGTGTTCATTCATAGTTTTGATGCCTTCAGTGAGAATCTACCAACGTAAATGGTCATGAAAATAAAGAAAACACATTGAATGAGAAGGTGTGTCCAAACTTTTGGCCCATACTGTAAATCCTCACATTTCGCTGTTCAGTCCAGGCCGTAGCCAGCTTAACCCCAGGCATTATATTTCCGCTCCACATCCTAGCTGGGATGTGGTTTTGGTGTTGGCATGCAGTACTGTGTCTTGTTCCAGCCAAAACTGTGTGTTTATTTATCTGATCCTTTGCTCTGTCTTTTTTTCCTGACACGTAATCTTATGATTTATCTACATTTCTGCAGTTTTCCAGAGCTCCCGTCAGCTACCCGATCTTCCAGGTGTACATATATCACACAAAAAATCCAACCTCTTTGCAGGTTAGTGTGGAAATCAAATGTACATTAGAAAACAGTTTTTGAGGTATGAAAATGACGTACTTGTGGAACAGACACAATTTTTAGTTTTAAGGGAAAACGTAGACATGCATCGAATTTAGGGTACGAATAGCGAAAGGACGGTTCTAATGGTCGTGTTTGATGTTCTTTTGTTTTAGTTCGCATGGCTTTTAATTTGACACGTGACGTCATGTTTCCGGCCACCTGCCCTCCATTCCCCCGGAAGAAAATCTCCCTCTTCCCCCCGCGCTTCCTCTTTCCGTCAGCGGAGTTTAGGTATGGCGGTGTTGTTTTGTGCCTCCATCCCAAATCCACGTCGAATCCCGTGTGAAACGTGCCCATCCGCCTTCTACTGTCGCCGAATCGTTGTCGGCTGGCCGTCAGGCTCACGAACGCGTAGGATTATTGTTCTCCGGGCGATTAGTTTGCTTCCGTAGACGTTCGGTGGTTTGTGGCTGCGGTGCAGACATGGCCGCGACGTGTCAAGTGGATTATCATCATTATTATTATAATAATTATTATTTTTACTTCTTAAAAATCCAGTGACGTTTTAACCGAAGAAGAACCAACGTGTCGCTTGTGTGAAGCTTGCCGGGGTCGTTCGGGCCGCCGTGCCTGCTCCGGTTACCTCGCCGGTGTTTAAATGTACAAAATCGGGAAGAACGACCGGACGCTTTTACATTAAACCTTTTTTTTTTTAAATAATAATAATGAAGCGCAGCTCGAGCTTTACATTAAAACCCCGTGCGGCGCAGGTTTTGCATCTTGTTGGCCGGTGTCGCGGTGTGTACCGTGTGTGATTTTTGTTTTTATTCTTATTTTATTTCTTTCCTGGGGGGATTTAGGACGCCATGGGACGTGTGATCAGGGGTCAGAGGAAGGGTGCGGGCTCCGTCTTCAAAGCCCATGTCAAGCACAGGAAGGGGGCCGCTAAACTCCGGCACATTGACTTCGCTGAACGCCACGGATACATCAAGGGAATCGTGAAGGTAACTTCTGCCCAGAAGTCTTTTTTTTTTTTTTTTTTTTTTTTTATCCATCTTAACCTTTTATTAATTTGATTTTATTCTTTAAAATGCAGGATATTATTCATGACCCTGGCCGTGGTGCCCCCCTGGCCAAAGTGGCTTTCCGTGACCCATACAGGTTCAAGAAGAGGACCGAGCTGTTCATCGCTGCCGAGGGCATCCACACTGGCCAGTTCATTTACTGCGGCAAGAAAGGTATGGGAATGGAATTAAATCCCCCCCCTGTAATTAATTCACAAAGCCCTTACACAGGAGTCCAATCTCCCCTACAGCCCAGCTGAACATCGGCAACGTGCTACCAGTCGGCGGCATGCCCGAGGGTACCATCGTCTGCTGTCTGGAGGAGAAACCTGGCGACAGAGGCAAGCTGGCCCGCGCGTCTGGCAACTACGCCACAGTCATCTCCCACAACCCCGAGACCAAGAAGTCCAGAGTCAAGCTGCCCTCGGGAGCCAAGAAGGTCGTCTCCTCAGCAAACAGAGCTGTTGTCGGTGAGGAGTCATTATCCCGATCCAATTCCGCGGTCTGTTTATTTTCATTCCTCATTTATGCTGCTTTTCCGCCGCCTCTCTCTTTCTGTAGGTGTCGTTGCTGGTGGTGGTCGTATTGACAAGCCCATCTTGAAGGCAGGTCGTGCCTACCACAAATACAAGGCCAAGAGGAACTGCTGGCCTCGTGTCCGTGGTGTGGCTATGAACGTAAGTAGTCACTTACATTTCCTAAATGTGTCGGTGAGCATCTACTTGCTACATCGTGGAGGAGCATGTAATTCCTGGTATTAAAAAGATAATAATTATGCTGATGTGTCACTTTCATTGCAGCCTGTTGAACATCCCTTCGGTGGTGGTAACCATCAGCACATCGGCAAACCCTCCACCATCAGGAGGGACGCTCCCGCTGGACGCAAGGTCGGTCTCATCGCTGCCCGTCGTACCGGCAGACTGCGTGGAACAAAGACCGTCCAGGACAAGGAGAACTAATCTGTGTCTTGTTAATAAAATGTTTCCAGAAATGAATGCCTGTGAGCTGTGTAATTATTTTCTAATTCTGGGTTTGTCTCATGGCCTTACATCACCAAGCTCTGGTTCTGGCTCTAACATATAGTGGGTACAGAAAGTATTAATACCTGCTTACATTTTTTGCTCTGTTATACTGTAGCCTGTATTGCAGTTCATTATTTTTCTCATTTAATGTACCCACACGGCACCCCATATTGACAGAAATGCACAATTATTGAACTGAAATATTACATGGTCCTAAGTATTCGGACCCTTTGCTGTGACATTCATATTTAACTAAGGTGCTGTCCATTTCTTCTGATCATCCTTGAGATGCTTCCACACCTTCCATTGAGTCCAGCTGTGTTTGATTATACCGACTGAACTTGGTTTGGAAAGCCACACCCCTGTCTATATAAGATTTCACAGCTCACAATGCATGTCAGAGCAAATGAGAATCATTAGGTCAAAGGAACTGCCTGAAGAGCAGAGACCAACATTTCTGTTTCCTAAGAGCACAGATGCCGCCATAATTCTTAAATGGAAAATATTTGTGATGACCAGAAGCCTTCCTAGAGCTGGCCATCTGGCCATACTGAGCTATGGGTGAAGAATAGCCTTGATGAGAGAGGTATAGAAGAACCTAAAGATCACTGTGGCTGAGATTCCAGAGATTCAGTCGGGAGATGGGAGAAAGTTGTAAAAAGTCAACCATCACTGCAGCCCTCCACCAGTCAGGGCTTTATGGCAAGGTGACCCGACGGAAGCCTCTCTTCAGTGCAAGGCACATAAAAACCTGTGGAATTTGCTAAAAATGAGAAATAAGACAACTCTGTCACTGTTCTTGAATGGCCCAGCCAGAACCCTGCCTTAAACCCAATTGAGCATCTCTGGAGAGACCTAAAAATGGCTGTCCACCAACATCTACCATCCAACCTGCCTGAACCGGAGAGGATCTGCAAGGAGGAATGGCAGAGGATGCCCAAATCCAGGTGAGAAAAGACTCATGGGTGTATTAGATGAAAAGGGTGCTTCTACTAAATACTGAGCAAAGGGTCTGAATATTTAAAACCATGTGATATTTCAGTTTTTGTTTGTTAATAAATCTGCCAATATGGGGTGCTGTGTTTACATTCAGTATTTTAGCAAAAGGCTGCCATATAACTAAGACAGATTTAAGGGGGTCTGAATACTTTCTGTACCCACTGTATGTCCAGGGGTGGGGTCTGGCAGACACATTTTATTGGTTGTGACTCACAACCAGAGGAAGCATATTTCATTGTTTAAGTTGACTGCTGCAGTACAAACAAAATGTAAACCATACTGTATGTATGTACAGTATGTATGAATGTAAATATTTTAACAATGAGCGAACAGTTTCTGTCTTCACAGGCCATTAGTACTTTTACTTTACTTTACTTCTCGTATAGCTATCATAAATTTGTTGCCGATTGTGTTATTGTGTTCAATTTGAACTGTGAAAATCCATATGAAGACAAGTGATTCACAGAGCTTTTTAATTTGTTCATTTCATAAGACCCCCTTAAAAATGTGTCCAAAACCTGAAGTCCAAAATCAATCACAGTATGATGTTCATGTAACATGGGAAATTCCAGGTCTATGACGATCCCCCACTTTATCTCCAAGCTCTGGCCTTCCGCTCACAAGAAGTGTCACTTGGGTGGCAAAAGGCCAGCAAATGGCCTGAGCAGGCTGGATGACTACTGTATTCCTCATTCAGGCAGATACATCAAAGCACAATCAGATTTGTGGATTCAAATGACAAGTATAAAAGAGGTTCTCTTCACGGTTACTGTCTCTCCTTTAGTCTAAATGTAACCATAGCATGTTTAATAAGGGGAACAAAACCCATGGAGGTCTGGATTTGGATTCACACTCAAAATTGAAGTGGAAAAACACACTAGAGGCTGATCTGTCTTAATGTAATGTCCTTAAAACAAGTCAAAATGAGGCTCAGTAGTGTGTGTGGCCTCCACGTGCCTGTAGGACCTTCCTACAACGCCTGGACATGCTCCTGAGGGATCTTCATCCAGACCTGGACTAAAGCATCCAACTCCTGGAAAACATGGCGTTGGTGGATTGAGTGAGACATGCTGTCCCAGATGCTCAATTGGATTCAGGTCTGTGGATCAATGCCTTCATCTTGCTGACTGCTGACACACTCCAGCCACATGAGGTCAAGCATTGTTTTGCATTCGGAGGAACCCACAAGGGGTCTGAGGGTCTCATCTCGGCACCTAATGCCAGTCAGGCTACCTCTGGCGAGCACATGGCCCCCCAAAGAAATGGCACCGCACACAATTACTGAGCCATTGCCAAACTGGCCATGCTGGAGGAGCCGAACATTCTCCATGGCATCTCCAGACTCTGTCACGTCTGTCCACCTGTTCCTCCTTGCACAAAGGTGGAGGTAGCGGTCCCGCTGCTGGGTTGTTGCCCTCTCATGGCCTCCTCCATACGTCTCCTGATGTACGGTCCTCTCTCCTGCTAGCGCCTCCATGCTCTGGACACTACACTGACAGACACAGTAAACCTTCTTGGTGGTAGTAGCCCAGGGGGTGACACACTCGCCTATGAACCAGGTGTCCCATTTGTCCCTGAGCAAGACACATAACCCTTAGTTGCTCCAGAAGGACTGTCCCTGTCACTACTGATTGGAAGTCGCTCTGGATAAGGGCCTCTGATAAATTCTGTAAATGTAAATGTTCTTGCCACAGCTCGCATTGATGTGCCATCCTGGATGAACTGCACTACATGAGCCACTTGTTTGGGTTATAGACTCTGTCTCCTGCTACCACTAGAGCAAAAGTACCAGCAGCATTCAAAAGTGACCAAAACATCAGCCAGAAAGTATAGGAACTGAGAAGTGTTCTGTGCTCCCCACCTGCAGAACCACACCTTTACTGGGATGTCCTGCTAATGGCCTATAATTTCCACGTTGTCGAATGCAAAATCAGTGTTGCTTCCTAAGTGGACAGTTTGATTTCACAGAAGTGTGATTGACTTGGAGGTACATTGTGTAGTTTAAGTGTTCCCTTTATTTTTTTGAGCAGTGTATATTTAATGAGCACTACATATTTACAAAAATCATACAAAAAGGCCATTACAATGTCAAGGTTCCATTTGTTTATTCTTGAAGGGCGCATTGTGATTTTTTTTCCTTTTTGTAAATATTTCTGTGCACAAAAAAAAATAAAATAAAATAAACCTCACAAAGTGAAAGTTGACATCGCGACTGTAGCTCCAGAATTCAATGTCACACCATGGGCCAAAACAAAAGTCGGCAAAAACAGGGCGAAGAATTCTGTACAGTCAGTTATCTTCCTTAAAAATAACACAAGGACAAAATGTTCCTTTTAAACCAAATGCTATTTTTTGTGAAATAGAACAAAATAAATTCTATAAAATAAAACAGCAAAGTATTTAAATATAGTACTGTGGGCAGAGAGTTCTCATTTGCAGGAGCATTAGATTTCTTTCGTTTACGGCAAAAAAAACAAAACAAAAAGGTGCATTCAAGTTACCAATTAAATACAGTATTTACTGAAGCTTACCTTTACTTCTAAAGAATAGTAACTTTTTACTTAGATCAAAGTTACAACATGATTAACCAGCAGATGTTTTACAGCACAACTCTGGCTCCCGTGTGCGTTTGTGTTCTGGTAGCTCCTTCCTTCCTTCCCAAAGCGGGTCCCACCCAGCAGGTGAACCCAGGAACATCTGCTTACGCTCCACAAAAAAAAAAAAAAAAAAAAAAAAAAAAATCGGTTGCATATTCATTTTCCTCTTTAATTTTTTTACACTCCCATCAGGGCAAAAAAAAAAAAAACTTAAGCATTTATTCCCTCCGATTTGACAGTTGAGACATCTGTGGATTACATGTGCAATTGAAAAGCCACTTATTTCTTAACATTGGTTCAAAATTACAGCAACATATTAAGAGGAAATGAATTTCTGTCAAAGGCTTTTGAAAGTAGCTGTGGATGAATGGTCATGAAAAAGAAAAAATATCAGACTTTCCCTTCAGCTACACTAGTCTGGTGTGAAGCCATGCTAAATGTTATAGCGTATTAAGAGCAGAGCTTCCGAGTGATTGGAATTAATACCAGAAACAAAAGAAAAAAGGCGATGAGAAGATTCCAGAAGGGGGAAAAAAAATATGAAATATGCCATGTCCACGCCAAATCACACCCTAAAACTCTCCCTGAACCATATCAAGAGTTTACACTATCATCATGTCCTGCCCCAGAGTTGATTTAACATGGTAAACTGACAGAAGGGGGGGAAAAAAACGGTGAAGCTAAGCTCCTCTAAAGCCACACTCCCTCATCCCCAACTGCCAACCACCGCCGAATACAGTGATCAAGCAAAAGGGGGGAGGAATCGGGGCAACGTTTCTTGTGTGACGTATTTGTGGTTTTCCCACCCACCTTTGCCATACAATTTCCAAGTCTCCCAACAGCAAGCAAACTCGTTCCGTGCTGCTGGATTTATTTTTCGAACAGTCAAACATTAACATACTATGTACATCGTTTTGTCAAAACCTGACAAAGCGCTCCGGGCCCCAATAGTTTTTTTTTTTTTCTTTTCACTTTTTAAGAACAGAGCTACACACAATCCACTGCAGGCAGGTTAATGCTTGACAGTCATTTTGCAGGGCGGATGGTGAGTAGCCGCTCCACTTCAGGTTGGGTACGATGAGCTGAATTGTGGATCCGCTGGGGCCCGGAGAGGAGAGGAGCGCAGGGCCCGGCCTTCCTCTCAGATGGACAGATCTGACGGAAGATGGGGCTACTCCTTCGTCTGTTGGGGTGGCACCTCTTCGGGCGGCTCCCAGTTCTCTTGTGCTCGTGGGCCCGGGTGCTGTGGGTTGTTCATATGCTGTGCTGCTGGCCCGGTGTAGGGCTGTCCATGGGGGTGGTTGTTCTGCGGGGTACAGAGAAATAAACCGATTAACACAAACAGACGATATTATTCTTCCTAAAATCGGGGGGGTGGGGAGGGGGTGTACAGGGATTATGTGGATCTCATTATACTGGGTCACTTCAATATCATCTTGGACTGCCCAGTTTTAACTCCATTTTGGCTGGATATTCATAAAAGCCTGGAGTTTTTGTGATTGACTTGCCACTCAGATGTCACTAGCTATACCTGGGAAACAAATCACTTAAAAATGGGGGAGGGAAATAGAAAAATTAACACACAATCTCTAAACAAGCCATAATGACCATAGTTATAGTTACCTGTTGATACTGAGTGCCAGGGGAGTTTGGGTACAGGGAGGTTTCTTCAGGAGGGGATGAGTCCTGGTCATCTGGGGCTTCCTGCTCATCAGGCTCCTGAAAAAATAGAGAATTATTTTTTACCCCTCAATCACTTTAGTATAACAGTACAGTAGGCAACTGGTTTAATTGAATTTCACAGTTCAAGGAGAAATCTACAACTGGAATTGACTATGATATCCATTTAAAGTGAAATATTTCTTGCTCCTGAATATGCAACATGTTGGCTAAACATGAAAGTTTCCTTTTGCACAAAAACAAAAAAACATTCCATAAGATATTATGGACATCAAAACCACCACAATTCTATACACTATAACCAAGTTTTGCAGTGTGATGAGTAAGTGGCTTGAAGAGAATCAGGTATTTAAAAAAAAAAAATATATATATATATATATATGTGTGTGTGTGTGTGTGTGTGTGTGTGTGTGTGTGTGTGTGTGTGTGTGTCTCCTATCATGAAAATTTCAGTTTCTGAGATTATTGAACATTAATAAGTTCCCCTAGCCTGTCTATGGGGTGGTAGTAGCCTTGTGTGTGTGTGTGTATATCTATCTATATATATATATATAAACGACTCCTCAACTTGTTATTCTGAAGGCTGCCTCTAAATCAGTCACACCACAGCTAGATCACATATTACAAAATACACTATACACACACACACACAAAAAAAAAAAAAAAAAAAAAAACATTATAGCCAAGGCTTCGAGTTTTCGATCCTTTCAAATTGGGCCTGTAATAAAAGACCTGTCCAACCCAGGCAGAGAAACCACAGTATTGGTTGAGGAGACAAGAGATGCATGCTTCTTCGGATCGTGGTGGTTCGGGTGGGCCGGTTTTTGGGAGAGGCAGGGAGCGGGATGCCCTGTGAATGTTAAGATATTAGCGCAGAGGGCAGCAGTGGACTCTTACACTGTGCTGCTGCTGGCCTGCCACCTCTCCAGGCAAAAGCTGCTGAGGCGAGGACGGCTTCCGGACAGCATCCTCTTCAGACACCACCTCGTGCTTCGTTAAGTGACACTAGTTTGAAAGGGCAGTTAATAAATGCATATTAAATTAACAAGTGCCAACAAAACGATGCAAGTGTGGGTTTCCATTG
This sequence comes from Denticeps clupeoides, assembly GCF_900700375.1. NCBI lineage: Eukaryota > Metazoa > Chordata > Actinopteri > Clupeiformes > Denticipitidae > Denticeps > Denticeps clupeoides. Next base: position 7,097,850 of record NC_041715.1, read on the forward strand.
CTTTTAACTAAACAATATTTTAAAGGTTTGTACGTATGGTATTACTATACGTTCCAATAAATCAACTATATATTATATAAAAATAAAAAAGGGAACATTGAAAATGAAAAAATCTGCATTCTAAACAATGGAAACATAAAATGTCGAAAACTCAAAGCCCTACCTATAATAAAACAAGTAAAGCATTTTGGAACATCTGAACATCAGCATGACCTGAGGAGCATAGTTCTCCAGCTGTCCTGACAGCTCAAAATATGTGTCAAGAAGCGTTGTTTTTAAATAACAAAATAAAGCAGAATAAATCTGCATAATTGACAACACACCACCTCACTGGATTAAAATTAAGTTAAAATTGTCAGTAGACAATATAGGTATGATAACCTTTATGTAGTTGCATATAGGACAATTTCTTGTATAACTAAAGGGTGTGCACCGGGTTAATAAATATGCATTTTTATTTTTTGGACATAGATATTACCAAGAAAAAGCTGCTCCAGATCCATGGTTACTAGGTGAAGTGGTTGCATTTGACTCCACGCTTTTTGTGCACAATTTTTGTAAATCAAAAATACTTTCAAAATCATGCATCAAGAAATAAAACTTGCTCAGCACGCATGTGGCTCTACTTTGCACTTATTGTGAGGGAGCTTGTCTGGACTTACCTCCTCTGGGCACAGCTCACAGGCCTTGGCCAGAGTCATGCGTGCGCTGTGCGAGCGCTCCAGGAAGTAGCCATTGGACGTCTCGTTGCTCTGGACAGGAGGGGACCAGTTGTTGTAAGTGTACTGGGCATTGCCAGTGTAAGGCCTGCGCTCCAATTCGTCTCCTAGCCACTCCACAGCCCAAGTCCATTTCCTCTTCAGGTCACCATTACTCTACACAGACACACAAAAAAATCTGTCACTTAGCAACCAAAACAAACAATGATCATCAATGTGAATATTGGATGAATATCATGATTACCTGAAGAATCTGGTAAGCCACCGAACAATTACTAAATAGAGCCACCATGCATTTGATGCACTGGTAGGCTCTCTTTTGGTAGTGATTTTTGGAACGCTGAATGGTGTCAAAGAGCCCATCTCGGTCATCGGGAATCCCCTTCAACACATTGTGGATCCTGGGGAAGCAAAGGGGGGGTTAACATAAGTGCGGGTTAAATAAGTAAACAGTGAACTGTCTCTATTCACACAGATTACATGGATATGATGACCTGAGCAATGATAGGAAGGGTCACCTGTGGGTCTGCCAGGAGTCCTCAATCAGTAAGATCTGCAAGAGCAGGTCCAAGTATGGCCTAAGCTCGTAAGTGTAGGAGTAGGCCACCTAACACAGAGGTTAGGGTTCAGTCAGTTAGTTTTCCGCACTCAGATATTGTTATTAGCAGACTATAAATTGCAGAAGTGCTGGGGACATACCTGCCAGAGCAGCTCACTGAGCACAGTGGATGAGAACTGGGGGTTCTCCCAGCAGCAGAATCTCAGAAGTTTGATTGTTTCTTCAGAGTTGCTGCAGTCCTCAATGATCTTCTTGACGTAGCTGGTTCGCACAAACAGAATTTCTGCAACCAGTTGCTGCAGAGGCATGATGGGCTGGGTGATATTAGGGTCACCATACGGGTTTGGAAGAGGAGGGTTGCCTGAAGTGCACATAAACAGATTCTTTTACTATGCACTGGACAGGCATACAATATGAATAATGGGGATTTAAAGGTTGCCCTCAGCTTCAGTCTATGCCTACATGGCATGGAAGTCTGAAGATGACATGCTTGTCAGTCACTATATCCTGAGCAAGGATGAAAATCCTCACTGGGCATAACTACAGGATGCAGAGAAACCCATCTCTGATGGCAGGAACTGATGGAGACTCACCGTTGATTGAGGACTGCATGCGTGACGTAACGTCACAACAGCGCACCAGCTGAGACACCACAGTGAACAGCTTGCCCAGTTCTGCATACTGGTACTTGATGGGCGGTCCAGGACCTTCATCAAGAGCCACCAGCATGAAAGTAGCAGGAACGCTCAGCTTCAGCAGCTGAGTTTTCTCTGCCAAACCTAAAATGTAAAAAACAAAAAACAAATAAATAAATAAAAACACAAATAATTTTTTTAGGAAGGCGAAATTAAGAAGAAAAAAAAAATTGTAAAAAAAAAACTAAAAATAAAATGCTTACCCAGGTTGGCATACATGACAAACAGGTTGAAGTACTGCTGTAGGTGGCGACCGTGTTCAGATACCTCTCTCCTGAGCAGGTTTAGTACAGCACGCAAGAGGTGGTCACTTAGGCTCAAGTTATCACAGGCCTAGGAAAATCACCAAGAACAAGACATTAATTTTTCAATTATTGCCAGCTTTTAATTAATACCGTAATTCATACTACACACACACAAACAAAATGATAAAATAGAAATCAAATGCCCATGCTCAAGTTGGCTTGCGGATGGCTCATGATTGCAAAAAACTTTTTCCTATGCCGGGGAGGTGAGCAGGGGTGGGGGTGCTATGTATGAAACACTTTTAACACAACTTGTTGACCTCTGGGCCCAGATTTATAAAAAAGCTTGTAACCCTGATCATTATTGTCTGGTGAGGTCCATGGGTATGCGCCCTTGAGAGATCATTTTTAAAAATAGCCCCTTAAATGATTCATTTAGTGGAAAAAAAAAAAAAAAAAGTTTATTCAAAACAATTTGCTATTAAATAAAAGCTAGGATGTAAATTCCCAATAAATTTAAAAACAATCTGGCGAGATACTGTGTATAAGAAGAGAGTTCACACGACGGACAGATGTGAAAGGGCGGGTTTACCCTCCGCTAATTTCTTACATAAAGTGACAAGTGGATGGCCGATAATGACAGGTCATGCTCAGCAATGAAGGACACGCGACCGGTCAAATTAACATTTCATTAAAAATACTAACATGCAACAAAAATGGTTTACAACAACAGTTTTACTGCGTTAGCAGACTGCTCATTTACAGCGCGAGCTCGACCCGACCCCAGCCATATTTACAGCTATAACGTGAGGCATATGGCGTTATTCGGACTGCTGCTTTATGACTAGGGTCTAATTCATGCCGTGACCAAACTTTTCCCTGCTAGTTCTATAGAGCAGCTCCTTCGCGCACAAAGTGCAGAAGCCTGCTCCCGGTTCCTGGAGCTTTTGGCACTTGCTTCCAAAAGGCTTTTCATCACAACCCCCCTCCTCTTTCCAAGCCCAGCATATTCCTTATACCTTTTAAATCAACATCTTTGGGGCCTGCCCTGGCCTTATAAATGTGCAATCCATGACTTACGGTTCGCATTTCCAGAATGGGAAACACAAAGCAAATTCGCAGGTGGAGAGACTGCTGTTTGGCCAAGACCAAAGACCCACCCCCTTCCAATCTCTGATTGCACCTGATATACTGTCAGATCACTAGAGGAACCTGATTTTTATTTATTAATTTTTTTTTGCAGCCGCCGTGGTGCCTGAATGCCATTAGCCCTGATACTGAGAGAAAAGGTCCTGCAACTGAAGAACGACAAAGCAATCAAGAGCAGAGCAAGGGATGTCATGAATAATGGGGTCAAAGGAAGCAATTAAATATAAAACAGCAAAGGGAGCAGAAACTCTAAGAGTCTGACGTTAATAAAACATGGTTAAGAATTTTTAAGGACTGCTATTTCTGACCTATAGCATGGTATATGACCAGACTGAAAAACTTCCAAGAATAACTGAAGTTGATTTAGAACCACTTTGGCACAGCTGCCTTTCACTTCAGTGTATAAAATGTCAATAAATGCCCTCAGCTACAGACATGGAGATGGACAGCCTGGAGATGGCTGCTGTGTCAGACACTTGATACTAGAAAAGGATTAACCTAATCATTGGGCAAAACTGGATCACTTCACCACAACCAAATCACAACCAGTTGTAGACAACAAAATAGACATTTAATCTAATTTTTGAATACTGTTCTACATGTGTTTAGTAGTTATCAAATTGGTCAAGATTACCTGGCTAGAAGGTCCTGGTGAGGCAACTGGTGAGGGACATGGTCCGTCTTGCAGGGAGAAATGTGCAATAAATACAATAAGCTTTGCAAAGGCACCCCGGACCTCTGCGCTGGGACACTCTAGCAGGTACTCTGAGAAGCGGTTCGTGTAAGAGAAGAGGACGTTGTGTGCAAACCAGTAGCGTACATTCTTGCTGTGTCGAAGCAGGATGCACAGGGCATCATACCTGGCATAGGCGAGACAAAAGGATTACAGGTTGAGCGGCAGCAGGTCGCAAAACGGAAACGCAAAACGGAAAACAAACAAGTGCAGATGCGAGTACCTACCAATCACTGGCAGGGCCACGCACTACTTTCTTGGTGTGGAATCCTGTGCTGAAAAGAAACCTAGCAGCGAGCTGTATGCTAATCATAGCAATCTCCTCTGCTTCAGGCAAAAGATGATCTTGCCCTAATTGAGTCAAAAATAATCAGAATTAAAAGTAATACAGCTGCCTCACTGAACAAGTGCATATCTGAAACAGTGAACATCGGTGTGGTTTCCAAGCGCTGAGTCCTGTTCTGATTTAAGCCTGCTTAAGCCATGCAAAGAACTGGAAAAAAAAAAAAAAGCCACATGAATTCATTTTCCCCTGCTGAGAATATGGGGCCGCTTTTTCATTAATAATTCATTGGCACATATCAACTAGGCATAAAAGAGGGGGTGCAGTTTTAAAGCAGCCCATATGCTGAATCCCTGCTCCAACATATCCCACACTGCAGTGGGTTCAGGAGAATAAAGTGAGATTTGCTGAGACTGAAGGGACTAAAGGCAGATGGGGGAAAGAGTTTAAAGAACTGCTAGAACTTGAAGCTACATTTGAGATATACACTAATATATTGCACACTATATGAACCAAACAGGGCTGCTAAAGGCCCAGTAGCCTGCTCAGAGGAGACAGGAGTAACACTCTAGCTCTTGGAGAACATACCTGGAGGTGGGTTTAAGTAGACGCTGTTACAGGTCAAGAGTTTCTTTATAAACTGGAAATATTCCAAGCTGTACTGCATGCGGTTGTGCATGAACTGCACGTTCTGCTTCCGCACGCTGCACTCGATGGCGCCGGGCATCTTCACCTGGTGTGGCTTGCTGCTGAAGGACAGTTCGGAGATGTACTTGACCAGCTCGCTGTCCTTGTCCAGAGAGTCTATGCGCTCGTAGAAGAGGATGTAGGCATTCCACCAGCGCTTCTGCCGCCGGTAGGACATGCGCTTCATCATGTGATCAAACACCTCACCCATGTACTCCCCGCCAAAGCACTGGTTCTTCATCTCTTCGTCGTCATCCATTTTGCACTCTGTGACCTCCCCATCGTCAAATTTGTACCACCGGTTCCTCTCGCCCTCACTTCCCCCACCCTCCCCTCTCTGGATGATGTAGGAGTAGTAGTGACCACCGCTCGCCTGGCCTGAGTGTACCAGGACCCCCACTAACCGATAGCGAGAGCTGCAAGGAGGCTCAGGGTCCGAGGGCTCATTCTGCTGGATCACCTGGTTCTCAGGATTCACGTCTGAGCCCTCCAGCTTTGCCACACCAGCCACAGTGTAGGGCTCCATGTCCAACTCGCGTGGGAACTCAAAATAGTCATTGAACTTGATGGCGCACTCCCTCTCCCAGTCGTAGTCAAAGCGCTTCAGCTGGATCGCCAAGACTGGAGGCAGTTTCTTGATGAGCAGACGCTTGACCGTGTCAACCTAGAAGACCACAAAACATGATTAGAATCTTTCTCTGCATAACATTGAGATTGTTTCAGATTGTAGGCCACATACAAACCTTCTTGTTGCACTTTTCACAGTGGTAGGCATTGGCCCCCTCAAGTAAGTCTCCTTTGACATACTGCTCCATTGAATCCAGGAGGTTCTGATGGTTTCTGATGTCCACATTAAGTGTTGTGAAGGACTCCTCACATTCATATCTGAAAATAACGTCTACAGCGGTCAGATGGAAACCGTAATATAAATGTTGGCCCTTGTTGAATAAAATTTTTTTTTTTTTTAACCCTGACCTGTGAGGACAACCCTGGCAAATCTTCTGATCTGCAAAAGATCCCCCCAGAACTTTGCTCAGCATGGCTGGGTGGCCAAGTGCCTTCAGAGCTTCATCCAGGCTGTCCACCAATGAGTTAAAGAACTCGAGGGCATCATGCTGTTCACGCAAGTTCACAGGTTCACCCCACAGTCTGAAGGACAGAATGGAAATACATTTTAAATAAAAAAAACACTGAAGTCTTCCTTCAATGAATGGCAGGTAAAAATTACATTTTTTAAATATTGGCATATAAAAACACATAAAGCCACATTTTACTCCTGACCTGAACTGCTTCCAGAAGCCTCTGGGCACATAGTACTGGAGTCTGGAGGCTGCCAAGTGGCCAAAGATGACCTGAAGGTGCCGCAGAACACCAATATTGTACTCCTTCCGATCCTCCGCTTTGCTGAGCGATGGCTTATCGAACTGATGGTGGTAGCTGAACACTTCATCTCGTGGATCCACATTGTTCTGGAGTAACAGAAAGGAAAAGCTGAATAAAAATTCTAAGACAAATACCTTTGCTACAAGCACTATTTTCGCAAAATGCCCTCAGCTCCGGACAAGGCCTACATGACCCTGGAGTCTGGAGATGGCTGCTTTGTCAGTCACTTCATACTGAGAAAGGATGAACCTCATCATTGGGCAACAAAAGCCACAGGGAGACTTCTCTAGACTGCAAGTTCACTTTGAATTGAGTCATAAACACCAAAATAGCTACTATTGCACATTGAACTGCACCACAGAAGCATTTCATTTGACCCACCCCTGCATAAAAAGATATCTTGGGTAGGACACAGAATGAGACAAACTTGCTGAAGAGCTAGAACATGCTTACCCAGAGTGCATGTGTTAAATGATACTCACAGGCTGGACTTGCTTAAAATCACATTAGCCACACCCTTAAAGAAATTATGAACAGCTGGGCTAATGGGAGTGGCCCATTAGCGAACTCTCTGTTCCACAGTATCCAGATAGTTAACATTCATTAACAGCAAAATTACCACACATCAGTGTTAAAAGCAATTTAAAACCCCCAAAATGGTCATGCACTAATTAACCAGTTCCTGCAAACATTCAGTTGGATTAGAGCCCTGTACCCAAAAGCCCACCATCTACCAGGTTTCCATTTAAACTCCGGTGCCTACATGATACACTTAGTCTACACTCCATAAGCCGTCTAACCCCAGATAATCAATGATTGAAAGCCTCAAAGAACCCTGCAGAACAATTAAATTCCTGTTATAACTCTACAATGGTTAGCCATTAATTGGTCACATTCCTACACCATCAGTTGATCTCTCAGGCAGACGTGGCCCAACAGTATTACACTGACCTTTGCCTTTTTATAACTGTGTTGATCTGGTTTGTGTGCTAGAAACTGGTATTACTCCAGTCAGGAAATTGCTCAAAAGTCTGGCCAAGGGGCAACAGGATTACAGAAGTACCTCATTATCCTGCTTCTCATCCCCAGACATGTCATCATCAACATCACTGCCAGTGCCCTCGATGGCCAGGATGCCGTTCCTGATGGGTGGGATCATGTAGAGCTGCTGGATGACCGAGTTCATGTAGCATGTGGCACCAGCATTCTTCAGTCCCACAAACCCTTTGGTGGGTCTGGGACCAACTGGTGGCAAGTATTCCCATTCAGTAAGTGCTTCACAACCTAAAAGTGTACCAAAGGAAGAGTATTTTTTAACCTTGTTACCTCCAATTACTTTTTGTCACCCAATATGCACCATTAGCTTGTTTACTTTCAGATTCAAAAACTGCTCTTATGTTCACAGGCAGCGTTATTTGTACCATGAAATTTCACTTCATACCCGTGTAGTACATTTCAGTCAGCACATCCACAATCTGCTTGAGGTTGCGCACACAACCGACAGCAAGTGCTACAAGGAGCTCAAAGCCGGCGTTAATCGTGGCAGGAGTGCTGCACACAGGGATGGCCTGCTCTGTGGGGAACTCGCCACTCTTCATGTACTGCAGATACACATTAGATGCGGGGAAAATGAAGTCATCTATCAGTTCCTGCAAATGCCAAGTTAGGCAAGGGAAGGACAAAAACAAAACAAAAAAAGTTAACAGCTTGCATTAGCAAGACAAATTCCCACATTTATACACAGACTATTAATAAATTAGCAATACTTCTGAAAGTGTGGGATGGCAAACACACAATAAGTTTCACACACACCCTTATCCAGAGTAACTCACAATCAGTAGTTGCAGGGACAGCAACCTTGATCAAATTTTTAAATGGTCAAGCACATCTTATAACATGCCATTCAGGTTACCTTGATAAGGTTGGCTCCTCCCTTCTCACAACCAATGTAGAACTTCTTCTCAGGGGTCTGAAAGGCCAGCAACTCCTTGGTGACACCAATGTGACCTTCCAAAATGGTCTCCTCTACTCCTGTTTCTCCAGTTCTCTTTATCTCGTCCTAAAGAGAAAATGAAGTGCACACAATGAAATGTGTCCTCTGCATTTAACCCATCACCCTTGGTGAGCAGTGGGCAGCCATGACAGGCGCCTGGGGAGCATCTTTATTCCGTGGCTCCTTTGCGGACCGGGATTCGAACTGGCAACCTTATGATTATGGGTAAGTTTTCTTACCTTCTAGGCCACCACTGCCCCAACATATTGAATCCTTAACTTTAAGAGCAAAAACAACATCGCAACGTCTGAAGTGATCCAGAAGAACGCACCCTGATTCTCTTTAGCCAGTCAATTTCATTGTTGAGCAAGACTTCAGCGTTAGGGAGATTGATGTTGCTGTTATAAGCGTAGTTAAGTAAGTGCCTTAGAAGCGTGAAATAATCTCCAGCGTGCTTGGCCCGCTCTTTTGCGGTACTCTGGAAGGGGAACAGAAATATGAAGCAGTTTAGAGTCAATAACTAAATTGGGTAGCTTTAGACAAAATCTCAGAAATCGTCTACTTACACCTAACACTGTGAAGAGGAGGGTGATGAAAAACAGAAGTGGCCTGTGCCCCATGCAACACCTTGTGGCCATGAGGAAGAACTGCTCTTGGGCCATCTGACGAACAGACCTGAAAAGCAAAGAGCGAGGTTCAGCAGTCAGAACCCACTGATATGCACAGTTCTGGTTCAGTTATGACTTGCAAAAAACACTAGTGCCACAGACTCACTTGCTCTGGCAGTGAAGCAGAAGGTCTATGATGAACGTCTGCCAGGCCTTTTCTTTACTCATTGCATCTAGAGCAGTAGGCATGAGGGCAAAACACAAGGTCATGACCTCCAAGGCCTCACAGCAAACCTGCTCATCCTCCATATCTGGCTCGTTACCAGCGTTTGTCTGTGAGACGGAAGAAAAAGAAGGTCAAGGGCTACACATCTCAACCTCGTAACTGGGGCGCTTGGGGTAAAGTGGGGTAAAGCGACCTTCTCATAGATCTTGCTGATTTCTTCGTTGGAGCTGAAGACCAGCTGCACAGAGCCACAGCCTGAAGCCCAGATGATCTTCTGTACTGCCCGGATCACGCAGATGTCAGGGATGTACTTTGAGGCCTGGAAGAAGTTCTGTGCAGGAAGAAAACAGACTCCTTAGATGAAAGTCAACTGTCAAGTTGCTTATTTAAAAAGGCACAATACACAAACAAATCTACACAAGAATATGAAGAAAAAGAAAAAAAAAATTTCCACCTCATCCGAGATCTGCTGTGCAAGGTGGATGGAGACATTGCGTAACATGCACTCCGATGATGGGTTGGGGATGTTCTGCAGGGCATTCTGGAGCACCAGTGCCTGGTCATGCGTGGCCTGGTTTATCTGTTGGAGGAGACGGAGGTTAAATGAGAGCGCAATATTCCCATTCTTTGATATAGGTCAATAGGCAGGCGTGTCTGTCAAACAGCCTAAGAATAACCTGAGACAGGAGCTAGCTGTCTGCAGTGAAAGCCTGGCTTTCTTTTCTCCATTTCTGCCTTGCAAGACCTTACAATTATTCAAACACAATTAAAATGGCCTTCATTATGATCATTTGAATGGTAACAGAATTTCCTACTGAAATAGGAAAAGTTCATTCAGAACCTATTAAGAGAATTTCACATTGATGTTCAAAATAACCAAATTGCTGAGGCTATGTGGGAATTTTGAAATGTGCAGGAAAGCCTGTTTGGAAATTCTGTACCGACGTATGTCGAAGTATGTCTCTTGACAGAGTTTTGGCGAGGGAGTCTGATTCTCTTGGAAGTGGGGAAGGTAACTCTGATTTAAAAACACTACACTTCATTTAGATGCAGTATTTTTTTCTTAAGTAGGACAAACCAAAGTCTACTGTTTTATATGACTGTTTTATTTTTGCATCGCTATGATGTGAGACAATTCTGCCTGTGTCCTCCTGTATTTGCACAGAACACACTTCTTGCCAGACACCATACACCTCTGACATTTGCCGAGCCAAGGAGCCCAGTCAGAATCCTCTTAATGTGATTGATGAGTGGGGTGCACAGTCTTGGAGGGGGCCACAGAAGGAAAGGTCAGGATCTCTGCCTGAAGCAGAGTTTTCCTTTATGCTACAGCACGGAATAAACTGATATCTCCTGAATGCTTATGTCTGTTCAAAAGCTGCATGATTAGGGTGATTAGCTGAGTTCTTGTGGTACACAGCAGAAATGATCTGAAAAAGAAACTTACTGGTGACACAGGCACTGTGCCTTCCGTTGGCGGCTGGCAGGCCTCAGCCACTGCCTTCACATGCCCGAATCCCACAGCCGTGAGCAAAAGTTTGGCTATTTTTAGGGCATTGATGTAGGCACCCCTCCGTGTCTCCATATCAGCGTTTGGCAGGAAGTTATTTCTGGTGAGCATGCTCAGAACCAGCTGCAGGCCTCCGCTCTTCAAAAAATTGTACTGGAAGTCACTGGCATCTTCTCCTAGGGTGCCACTGGCTGGCATTAGCAAAGCATATACCACCTGTGACAAAATAAGGGCGGCGAGGTTATCACACATACTGTTGCAGTTAAACGGCTCTTAAAAAAAAATAACTACACACACACCTCGATCAAGTAGAGCACTTGAGAAGGCGACGGGCCGAAGAAACGCGAGTCCAGGGTTGGACTAAGACTGTTCTCTCCCAGTTTGGCATGGTCCAGGCACACCGCTCGCAGACTCTCTACTGTACTGCTGTCTGTAGAACAACGCGTCAAGACTTTTATTAACCAAAAGCAGGCAGGCAGGACTAGGATGCAACACAGGATTTGCGCATTGGCGGGGTGGAGCGGAGGGAGTGAATAGAGGGAATACCTGGTGGCATGAGCTTCATGAGGACCCGGGCACCATCGCGTAGGAGCGGCATGTTCAGATTGCAGCCCAGGTCTGCCACTTGCCACAGGAAGGAGATGTAACGCAGATGTAGGGACATGATCTACAGAAGAAGTGAACAGCATTTAGAGGAGAACCACACACACACACTTCCTGCACAACTAACACCACATTTACACAACCAGAATTTTCTTCACAGCTTGATTATATGACCTAAATATCGACATGAAAGAATAGTTTAGATATTTAGTTATAGATACATTGATCAATTAGATTACCTCTTCACCAATATTTTCAGGGAAAATAACTGCAGCAATTTGCTCATACATTTACGGTCAATAGACAAAAGGATGATCACATCAAAATATTTTATAAACAAAGTTTCATTTAGTTTTTTAGCCTGCTTTTCTGTTTTACTTTCTCTAAAAGACAAACAAAAAATGGAAAACTATCCACTGATTAACTGGCCCTCTTCCTACTGTGATTTAAATGTATACCAGGTATGTACAGTAGTGTTAAGTCCAACACTAAAAGTGAAATATGATAAGCGTTCAAGTTGTCCAAAGGGGACAACAGCTGCTAATGGCATAACCATTAGAACAGGGGAGAAGGGGGAGACAGGGACAACAGGTTTTTTAGCCATTACAGCATGACGGGACGTGGATCTCTCCTCACCACTCCAGGAAGACAGCTCTCCACTTCAGGGTTGGGCCCGTCGCTGTAGTGGTTGCCATGGTTCCCGGGGGAGCCCGTAGAGGAGTCAGAGGAGCTGTCAGGACTTGAAGGCATGTTGGCGCTGACTTGGGTAAGCTTGGCTGTGATGAGCTGGGGTGAGGTGGGACAGAACATGGAAGGGTTGTGGAAAAACAAAACAGGATTTTAAAAATGGAAAAGGTAAAGCAAAGGTTAATTTACAATGTTAAATATCAACTCACCGTTTTATCCTTGAGGTTGAGCTGCCCTATTAACTTCCGGTCATCAGCAGGGTCGACAATCTCCCCTCCGATGAACAATTCGATCTTGGTGTGTGTGCTGTTTGCTTTTATGCGATTGAGGATGCTGCGGCGCACTGAGCCGATCGTGTCGTTGGTATGTGACCAGATGTCCAGGTCATCCAACTGGCGACCTTGATTTGGGAAGCGCACGATGAGGGTTATGTGCTTCCCCCTGCATGCTCTGAAAACACAAACAAAAAGGGGCAATTTAAGTAAAGTGGACTTTTTAAAAAAAAAATTGAAAATTAAAGAAAGGATTTACAGGAGTCCTGGTACCTGGACATGGGCAAGATGGTTCGCTCCTCATGGTAGTCGCTGTCACACTCAGTGATGTACTCCCGCAGAACAGTCAGCACACGCACCATACGGATGGCCTCTTGCCTGGCACAGTTAATGCTGTCCTTATCCCCGTCCAGCACACACAGAGTGTCATAGGATGCCTTCAGCCGATCAAAACATGACTGGATAAAATCTTCATGAATCTCAACCTACAGGGTGACACAGGAGAAAGAAATCCTAGAACTCACAGAAACATAGATATACAAATTTAATGAGTGATAAAAACCTATCAGCATGTAGGACATTACCTGATTGGCTTGCAGTTTTGGTCCAAGGTTTGTGTAGATCTCTTTTAGCAAATCTATTGCTCGGCTAGCAATGTCATCACTTCCTTGAATCACAACCTGCTCAGTACAAAAGCAACAATGTCAGTATTGTTCAAACACAAATCACTGCAACTCTTGCAATCTGTTGGGTGTTTTAGGGCATAGCGTGTTTAGCTGTATGAGTGCCACACTTTACACTGTAATACAAAAGATAAGACGAGTTATGTAATTAAAATATGCAGGCTGAACGCAAATGAAATGAAATGCCCCAGTCTAAAGACATTAAAAGAACCATTATCATCCAAAACCAAAGCAGTCGTCCATCTCTATAGCAGCTAATTAATACATGATACAAATAACGAAAAGTCCAGTAATGCATTAAACAATTTCACATGCAGCTTTAATGACTTACATCATCTCTTTGTCACCCCATTTATATAAAATATAATTGATAATGGAGTTTAAAACATCTTCCTATAAAACATTTCATGTAATAGAAATCATGAAGTATGCAATTAATTAAAGGAAAAAAGATAATGTGGACAGTGTTTTTGTCAGAAGCTCACATTTTAAGAAAATGAGCTAAAACATTTAAAAAACTAATTTATCTGTGGGAGTAAGTGGAAAACCGCTGAAATTGTTTATTACATGTACGTTTCATGCTTCACTTTTTTCTTTTTTAAGTGGGTCACAAGCCTTTTAGCCATCTTCCAAAACGATCACCTTCATAGTGGAGCACAGACTGGAAATCTCTCAACCTTTACCGGCTTCACCAGACTGTTAAAAGCCAGGCTGCATAAGATTCTTTATAAAATAATAACCATCAACCAGCAACAATCATAATCAAGTAAAAAAATATAAGTAAAAAAGGAACAAAGTACAAGAGCTACAATGCTCGTTGGTGTGATTCAACAATTTTGGTTACTGGAGAAATGGTATGATGGTTGGTGATCCAAATTATTGAAATGATCTGCAAATTCTTACCCTCCAAAGATAGTCCAAGCCTATGAGCTCCAAGTCATCCATCATGTAGGCCCGGCGTTTGGCCACCAGCTTTCCTTCCCTGCAGTTGACTGCCTTAAAAAACCGCTCAAAGCACTTCATGCCATTCTCTGTGAGCAGTGAAGGGTCCAGCTGCAGCACATTGTTCTCAAAGAAGTCCTTATTGATATCTGGGTCCAGGTCGGGCTCATCTCCCATGAGTTTGGAGTACCATTTAAAGCAGGCCTCTCTGTCACACAAGAACACTGCATTCTCCGCCAAGCACTTCCAGATCTGCTTGGCCTGAGGAGCACACAGCCACAGCTGGCCATCCTTCAATAGGAACCTAGGGACAGGCACAATTATCTAAGATTCCTTCTTCACAGCCCATATACTGAAATAAAAACAGACCCACGGGCGTGTTGAACGCCTAATAATATAAATAGACCATACCTCAAGAAGTTGAGCCTCTCCTGGACCTCCTGCACGTGACTATATCGGCTTCCTGGCCTCACGGTCTGTGGGTCAAAATCAGCATGCTCTGCTGCAAACCAGAGAATGCAGAGTGAGACTGCAGATGTCTAAGTTGACAGATTAACAAGTCATTCCATGAAACTTGAATTTCCAGTTGGGCACTGGAGTGCACTGTTCCAGTTACCTTGACAGTGGGTTAAAATACGACGCTTAAAAGGTCCCATGACATGAACATTTAGCTTTCATAAAGGTCTTAGTTGTTCCCTAATACTGTATCTGAAGTGTCTTTCTGAAATGCAGCCTTGGTGCAGAATTACAGCCCCGTTTATCCAGTCACAAAATTAGATTTCCCCAGGCCGCGCCGTTTTGGTGTCTGTAGCTTTAAATGCTAATGAGGAGGAGAGAGGCAGGACGAAGTAACGTGACAAATTCCAGATCAGACCGTCTGAGCTGCTGCTCTCTGAATGGCGAAGCAGAATGACCAAAGCATTCTTTACACCTATAGTTATTTCTAGACACTGAAGACCATAGACAGGCTAGAGGAACTCATATTGATGTTAAATGTTCATGTCATGGGACCTTTAACAGTGTTTGTGTATCAAAAAGGCAGCACTAACCTTTGGAAAACTGCCTCATGCTCTCCATGTATGCAGACAGGTTCTCAGCCACCAATGTGACCAGGGCATGGTTGTGCTGCAGCTGGTTTATCAGGTCATGGCGATAGAAGACATGGGGGCTCCTTTGTGTCTGGCTGTAAATACAGAGATGTGGGGGAAAGACAGATGTGGAGGAGAACAAGGATGAGGAAGACTGAGGGCATGGGAAGCAAAACTGAAAGCAAAGTCTGGGAAAGTGTGTGTGTGTGTGTGTGTGTGTGTGTGTGTGTGAGTGAAAGAAACAGTCTTAACATGGTCTTCGAAATTATTTTAAGCTCACACTCCTGCACCACAAGAAAGGAGGAAACAAAAAAGGGATTCTTGATTTCATTAACACTCCCAAATGACAAGAGTGCCTCATTAGGCAGAACTGGCTTTTTTAGCAAAAGCATCTGTAATGCATGAGTGTGTGTGTGTGTTTGTGTGTGTGTTACCCAGACACATAGCAATCTTCTATAAAGCCCCTTAACCCGCAGACAGTATAGACAGCTCCCCTGTTCTCCTAAAGAAGCACCATCGTCATAAAGGCAATGAAGGCAGAGCTTTCAGAGAAGGGGGGGAAAAAACTATATATATAACAACAAGTATATATATATTTATATATGTAAATATATATTAAAGACGCCGCTGAGGTACAGGGCTGGAAAATGTGAGTGAAGCATCCTAGGACCCAGACAGACCATCTGATATGTTACAGTGAATTCTAACATCAAAAGCTGGCGCAACAGAGATACAGCAGGTTTGCAGAAGCATATTTAAATAAAACAAGAACATAAATGTTTAAAAAAAAAAAAAAAAAGAAGCAAAGAATTGTAACAAAATCTTAAGCACAACAGAGCTAGATTTAGGATCTGAGTGGAGACAACAGTCCCCAGATTAGCTCTAGACTTACCCCTCTAAGCTCTTTTGTATGTTAATAGGTATTTTCTTTCTGAAAAACAACAGGCATGTGCACTATGTTTTTTTTGTCTTCTGCTATAAAACAGTAAATATTCCTTTAGATGCACTGCATTTTGTTAACCGTGGCATTATGGTTAATGGTTAAAGCCTTTAGCATAAAAATGCTGCTACATGTGATGTCAGTCCACAGGGAGATCATGCCTTGTGTGTTTAAGAAACAAAACATTATTAGGTGGCAGACGCAGCAATGCCTAGAGCTATGTGCTGTGCTGTCCTGCCCTGTGTCAAGCCTTTTTTGTAGCAGTCACCTATTCGGTTACCATAGTTGAAGCGGGCCTTGTTACCTCAGATTCTGAGGAGCCTCTCCAAATAGGCTGCAGATCTCACGTATCTGCTTCAGGGCAGGGATCACCCACTTGTCGTTGGTTCGCAGCTCTTCGATGAAACGGTCAATCCACTGGATTTTCTGTGTATCTCGATCCTACAGTTGCGCAAACAATTCAATTGCACTGAGACTTAATTACATTAACGAATGCAATTAACAATCATGCAATTAACATCATGACTGTTGCATTGGCCACTATATGCTACAACAAAGTAAAATAGGAAAATGACAACACAGTGATCGACACCTGAGAGCAGCTGTAGTCCAAGATCTTAATGTGAGCACTAAGTGCCTGGTCCATGATGTCAACTGGGACGTCATCACTGTGGGCCAGGTTCCACAGCAGGTTCAAAACTTTGTGAGCCATCACTCCATCCTTATCGTCTTCTGCCAACCGACGGATCAATTCCAGGAGCTTCTCTCTCTGCTTTTTACTTGCGTTGGTCCAACTTGCCTGTCACATCACACACACATTATATTTGGGTTCATTCTCAAGAACTAAAATCTGTCATTCTAGTCTGTGTCTGTTCACAAAACATTGTAACAGCTCACCTTAAAGCAGTCAAAGAGATGATCCAGCTGCTCGGGGGAGAAATCCCAAGCCAGCTTTGCCAGAAGATCATGAACATTTTTTACAATAGCCTCGTGCTTTCCCGCCTGATGACAAAGACAAAAATGACATATCAAAACTGCCAATGGACCCTAATTACAAGTTCAAATTACAGTTTTAATATATTGTTATTACCTGGGCTGCCCAGATGTTGTCCAGGTCCTGCATTGTAAGGGCCTTCTCTTTTATGACAAAGCGCAGGATCTTCTCAAGCTTTTCCACATACTGAGGTTGGTGCAGGCTGTCCCGCAACACAATTGACAGAATGTTGTTCTGCTGAATCCACTCCTGGAAGGCAGAGAACTTGGTTCATTCAGTACAGACACAGAAAAAATCATTTAAAATAAAGGTTGGGGAAAATAGCTTGATAAAATTGACTACTACATATGTACAGTACAGGCCAAAATTTTGGACACACCTTCTCATTCAATGTGTTTTCTTTATTTTCATGACCATTTAAATTGGTAGATTCTCACTGAAGGCATCAAAACTATGAATGAACACATGTGGAGTTAAGTACTTAACAAAAAGTGGAGACCTGGCCTCCACAGTCACCGGACCCGAACTCAATCGAGATGGTTTGGGGTGAGGTGAACCGGAGAGTGAAGCCAAAGGGGCCAACAAGATTTAAACACCTCTGGGAACTCCTTCAAGACTGTTGGAAAACCATTTCAGGTGACAACCTCTTGAAGCTCATCGAGAGAATGCCAAGAGTGTGCAAAGCAGTAATCAGAGCAAAGGGTGGCTATTTTGAAGAAACTAGCCGAAACTAGTTATTTCACCTTTTTTGTTAAGTACATAACTCCACATGTGTTAATTCATAGTTTTGATGCCTTCAGTGAGAATCTACCCATGTAAATGGTCATAAAAATAAAGAAAACACATTGAATGAGAAGGTGTGTCCAAACTTTTGGCCTGTACTGTATGTAACAAGTGTTTTAATTAAAGTGGTCATTTATACAGGGGCCAATATGGCATATTATATAACTGTAATAAAAATCTCCCCTAATAAAGAATCATGCTTAGACCAGTTCAAATCAATGATGCCTACTACTGTCATCAGTACGTACCGCCATCCGTTCAGCGGTCAGCCACTCCTCCTCCTCTGGATTACCATGACGATGCGTGTAGTAGGACACGCTGGATATCACCTTGTTTACTTCATTTAGTGCATTCATTTTGCCATTAAAAGAAGAAATTTGCAATAACCTGTTGGGCGGTAAAAAACATAAGGTTATAAATTCAATCTACCAATAAACATGTTAAGCAAAAACCCCATTTTTGTGCTTACCTAAGAATCATTTTTAACCTAAAAATTTCTAAATTCTTCACTGTGTCCTCCTGCCCTGGTACTCGCGATGCCAGGTTCTTCAGAGATTTGATTATCATAGACAGAGCATCGTTTTTGGCTTCATTCTTGGCCTCCTTTTTCAACTCCTCATCTGTGAGGTTTTCTAGGAATTGAGGAACCATTTCTATAATGGGAAGGAAGTACTTCTTCACCGTGTGCAATGTGAGAAACTCATAGCACTGCCCGAAAGGCCTGGCAACAGGAACAAACAGAAAATCAGAATAGGCAGTGACATACGGGAAGAGACAAAGCCAATTGTGAATGACGGGGGAATCTGTGACCGTCTTACTTGATGAGTGCAGCAATGATCTGAACATTCAGCGCCTGGCCACTCATAAAGCGGTCGTGCAGAATCTGAAACCCGTTTAACGTGCCAAATTTGTTTATTAAATCCACCAGCCAGCCCTGCAGACAGAGAGAGAGAGAGAAAGAAACAGAAAGCCACACGCGGTGGTGACATCAGACCGTGACAGAATGGGCCTTTCAGATAAGATAGGCTTCCTACGCGAGCGACAGCGTCAGAGCCTGCTCTCTTCTCAGGCAAAGGACCCGGGTTTCCTCAGGCATGCTGCTGCCCACACTTCACTTGGCGAACCAGCAGCTCGCCCAATCTCTGGCTGAAGTCAATTCTTGTGCACGGCAAATTCTTTCAGCATTACTCTGCATCTCAGGTACGGCTTAATGTGATGTCTGAGGTGTTTTTAAAGAGACACATATGTTCATGCCTGTTCAAAACCCCTAACTGAGAGCTATGTCAGAACAAAAATTACAACCACGTTCATTATAATTGACTGCTTTCTGATAAATGCCATAAATGTAAATGTGTAACTGTGCAAACAACTCCAAGAGCATTTACCCAAGTCAGTCAGGTATATAAAATAATTTCCTACAGATTAATTATTCTTTTCAGAAATACACACGTTCAAAATGCTAACAAAAAAAACCCACAGTCAAGGCAGACAGGAATACAGACATCTCACCTTCGGAGAGCGAGGATCAGGCGGGCGAGCAAACAGCTCGTCTTCGGCCAGCTGAACACCCGCGGGCACCGTCTCGGAGGGCCTGGTACCATTGTAGATGTGGAACTTACAGTGGGGGTTGGTGGCCATGGCCAGCAGCTCGAGAAGGGGGAACCAGTCCTGAGAGAGCTTGGCCACACACAGCTCCACCAAACGGTGTGTGTTGTTTATGATGCATCTCTGAGGGGTTGGACACACAAAAGCCATGACTGATTAATCCGCTTTTTTGTGGCAGTACACCGACTGGATGCTCCGTTTTGCCGTTGCATCCAGACACCCCCCTCTGATCACTGTTATGCAGTCTAATGGAAATGGCAAGCAAGACTAGTGTGATAGGGAGGGCATTGATTGCGGCACTCAGCTGCCTAATAAAGAACTCAATTTATGAGTGTGCTGCTCGGTAAGAAAACACCGGCTGGCTTTTAAATAGCAAAAGAAACAAATTGTTATGAACACCGGAACTTCTCGTATTGTTTGGTGCCGACTCACATGGATTTCAAACTTCCATCCACTAACAGCCTCGTCTGTCAGTATTTTCGTGAAGGAAATTGTCAGGCCGTCTCTAAAAAACCTCTGGCATGCTTCACACTTGACATCAAGTCCTACAGACATTGGAGAGGGGGAAGAAAGGTAAAAAAACAGGTTTAAGATTTTACAACCTTCTCCCTAAAAAGTCGCTTTTTACAGTGTGCAAAAAAGGCCCTGATGTAAGGCTAAATAGGGTTTCCCCTGCAGATAAGTTTAATGAGGGCTTTATGGCACAAGCTGGTTTGATGACATTAATAATTATAGTTGTTTTATTTTACAGCAAGAACAGAACATGGTCCCTAACATAAAAGGAACAAATTGAAGCAATAATGGGGAAAGATTACCTTTTTTACAAAGCTCTATGGCAGCTTCAAGGAGAACTTCTAATTCACCCTTTGGGAGAACTGGAACAACCCAGCGGGGTCTGCAGAACAAATGCAAACTGATTATAAAGGCCACAACAGCATGGAAAAAGGAATATCTACACATTCAGTGACTTGTGCTGAACTTGTGTTGAATTTTTGGCACAGCATTACTGTACCTGTTAATCATGTCATCTAGCTTGGCTAGGTCGGCATGGGGGAAAGCTGGCTCCTCCTCCTCCAACTGGGGAGGACATTCCCCCTGGCCCTGATCATCAGGAGGGCTCACTGGGGAATTCTCATTGGAGGAGTTCGGGGAGGATGTCTGCAATATAAAAGATGGAAAATGAGAATGGGTTCCACTGGAGGCTTCAAACAGGATGTGGAGAGATTTTCACTCGTGGAATGGAATCAGGATGACCAGGTTTCCCACCCTGAAATCCAATAGTTGAGAGGACAGCAGTAGAAACAAACAATGCAATGCTGCAGATGACCAAAAGGAAAAGAACATGTCTGTGCCAAAGGATGGGGATTACTGGACCTACTAAGGTGTCAGCATTAGTGTCTATATGGTCTTCTGTGTAATAAAACACAGGATACATTTCAGATGACAAAGCAAAATCATATCACGGGAGGCAGTATCCTGGCAGGCAACACCACTCCCCTATGAACCAAAAGGCACAGGTTTAAACCATTGTATGCCTGAGCAAGTCACTCTGCATAAGTTTGCCTTATTGGCATTGGCACCTTCCCCATGTTTGCTCTGTTTACATCTGGTCACCCTGAAATGCTGGTGATCCCACACTAGAACTTATAATAAAAGTTACATTTACATTAGGGGTGCAAAGGTACTCAGTAAAATATGGTCTGCCCTGCATGGTCCAATATGCCCTTCCGGACTGCGGGATTTCGTCTTTGCAATTTATTTTGAAATTGGTCCAGAAATGTCCAGTGTTTGTCTTTACAAACACTGTAAAGACAAACACCGTCTGAGCTGCTGCTCTCTGAACGCCGAAGCAAGAATGGCCAAATCACTCTTTACACCTATGGCCATTTCCAGCTACTGCAGGACCATAGACAGGCTACGGAAACTCGTATTAATGTTAAATAATCTCACAAAGTGTAATTTTCTTGTCATAGGACCTTTAGAGATGAATCTGTTCAGGTTTAGACAACATCAGCTGTCTCTGTTAACAGGACAATTTGAAATACTTATACCGCTCAGCATGCTCCAGTCCACAAAGGCCTGGTAATGTGTATGTGACCGAAGATGGTGAATTCAATGGGCTATTTGGATACAAGATGGGCACACTTACGGTCAGCACATCTACACTGCACATACACTTTATTAGGCACACCTGTCCAACTGCTCGTTGATGCAAATTACTCATCAGCCAATAACATGGTGGCAACCCAATGCATTTAGGCATGTTGACATGGTCCAGACGAACTGCTGCAGTTCAAACCGAGCTTCAGAATGGGCAGGAAAGATGATTTAAGTGACTTTGAAAGTGGCACGCACAACCATCTCTAGGGTGTACAGAGAATTATCTGAAAAAGGGAAAACATCCATTTATGTGGCAGTTATGTGGGTGCAAACGCCTTGTTGATGCCAAAGGTCAGAGAATGGCCAGAGTGGTTCGAGCTAATAGAAAGGCAATAGTAACTCAAATAACCACTCATTACAACCAACGTATGCCGAAGAGCATCTCTGAACGCACAACACGTCGAACCTTGAGGCAGATGGACTACAGCAGCAGAAGACCACACCAGGTGCCACTCCTGTCAGCTAAGAACAGGGAACTGAAGCTACAATTGGCACATGCTCACCAAATTTGGACAATAGAAGATTGGAAAAATGTTGCCTGGTCTGACAAGTCTCGATTTCTGCTGCGACATTCAGATGGTAGCGTCAACAACATGAAAGCATGGATCCATCCTGCCTTGCATCAATGGTTCAGACAGGTGGAGGTGTAATGGCACACTTTCTTGGCACACTTTGACCCCCTTAGTACTAATTAATCTTCGTTGCAATGCCACAATATACCCGAGTATTGTTGCTGACCATGTCCATTCCTTTTATGGCAACAGTGTACCCATCTTCTGATGGCTACTTCCAGCAGGATAATGAATCATGTCATAAAGCTCGAATTATCTCAGACTGGTTTCTTGAACATGACACTGAGTTCACTGTACTCAAATGGCCTCCACAATCACCAGATCTCAATCCAATAGAGCAGCACCTTTGGGATGTGATGGATCCAGATTCACATCATGGATGTGCAGCCGACAAATCTGCAGCAACTGTGTGATGCTATCATGTCAATATGGACCAATATCTCTGAGGAATGTTTCCAGTACCTTGTTGAATCTATGCCACGAAGGAATAAGGCAGTTCTGAAGGCAAAAGGGGGTCCAACCTGGTACTAGCAAGGTGTGCCTAATAAAGTGTATATGTACATTCACCATGCACCGAGATGTGACGTGCTTCTTTACAGCTTCCTGTGGAGTGCGATAAACTCCCAGAATGCACGTCGGAGCTTCCACAGCAGCGCCTCCGAATGGAGCCTGCGGAACTTGGGAAATGTGGGGGCGTATTCTGGAAAAGACTCCTTATGCTTGGCTGACCTACATAGGCAGACGCGTTTCTCACGTCTGTGCGCCTCTCAGCCCAACCAACTGGAGGCCTTGTTCTGCTGTGCGCTGCTCACGTTCATCCATTCTCCCTCTTTTCAAGATGCGGACAGACTTGCTGCAGTCTATCTGAGCTTAAACGGGAGTGAGCCCCCCTCCCCGCAATATAATTCAATTACCGCACCCCTCTCTTCCTTGGCAGCTACTAATACTTCACTCTGTGGCCACTGAGGCGGCTAAGAACTGTGACCGGCCAGTGGCAAGGAAACCCAGTGTGTGCAACTGCTGAAGGGCGGTAATCAAATACCCTGTGCTGCAGAACAGGACGCTGTGGCATCACCAGAAAACAGCTTATTAATGTTCTACTCACAATGAAATGTAATGCCAAGCACAGTTCATGTAGTTGCAGACTGGGAAATGTGAAAGGAAAACTCACTTTAAAGAGAAAATAAAATACAAAGATCCATATAGAAGCATAAATGCACACATAAATCTACTTCTCTATATATTCAGGTATTTCCAATGTAAATGTGTTAATAAGCATAAATCTATATTTTAGGGTTGTGGAGAAACCGCAAATCAATTCTCCATGATCTTGAGTCACATTTACAGATAACACATAAGTACACACATCCACAGCCTGCTGCCACACTCTCATTCAGTCACCAATGTACGAAAATACATTTATGTATTTCACAATTAACAAGATAAAACATCTAAATCAACAAAGTATTGTTCCGCTTAGTTTTTAACATCAATTATACATACATATTTTATGGGATATATTTCCTGTGGAATATGGAATGAAGTGCATGGAAGTGTGTGAAAGAGACATGACCACAAGACTGTCCCTGAGAACCCTTAAATTAAAGATCTGATAGTCTCTGTTTGCTTTGTCCACAGCAGAGGTCATTTTTGTCCGCTGACACCCCAGAGAAAAATGTAGGTATGGGCAACATGGGCATGTAGCTTGGGCTATTGCTACAGCCAGAATAATTTTTATTGTTTATATGTATTGAGTGTTTTGGGTCTTGCTCATTCAGTTTTAGGGCTTCCACTGAGTCAGGTTCACCACTGGAAAAAAAAGAAATATGCGTCTATGTGTAACTGACCTGGTTCTGGGGTAGTGGGGGTTGGGACTGGCCGTCAGGAGCCTGGCCCTGTCCCTGACTCTCGTTTCCCCCGACTGGAGAGCCACGCGTCGTGGCCGTCATACTCGACACGGGGCAGATCTTTGCAATCTTGTCTGCTTAGGTCGCAGTAGTGAGAGAAGAAATCAGTGCCTCCTCAGCACTGGCAGAGAAGCGGCACACGTGTGAAAGTGAAAGCACCACCTGAAGCACTGGAGGATTTGCTGAGACCATTGCATAACCTGCAGGAGGAGAAGAAAGTGGGGTGTTAGTTCTGACACATTGATGTAACTGATCAGGTTTCAAGGTCCAACGCCAAGAGAACTGCCAGAAAATGCCATTAAACAGTCCCCCGACATTAAAATTTCACTTGTGGGATTATTAAACATTAATATGGTCCTGCACTGACTAGAAATGGCAATATATAGAAAGCATGCTTTGGCCATTCTGCCTGGCCGTTCAGAGAGTGGGTGGGTGGTAGTAGCCCACCCACCCGCTAGCCCAGTGGGTAACCTATGAACCAGAAGACCCGGGTTCGAATCCCACTTACTACCATTGTGTCCCTGAGCAAGACACTTAACCCTAAGTTGCTCCAGGGAGACTGTCCCTGTAACTACTGATTGTAAGTCGCTCTGGATAAGGGCGTCTGATAAATGCAAATGAGAGCAGCAGCTCAGATAGTCGGATCTAGAATTTGGCCCTTATGTATTCAAAAGTGATTTTAATTTTTTTTTTTCTGGAAAAATGCTGACTTCGTATCTGCACCAAACATTGTGGTTGGTGAATGGTGCTGATGACGTCATCACTGCAAATTCATGCTCCGTTCTATAGGCCGCTCTCCTCCTCGTTGGTAGCATGTAAAGCTACACACACCGAAATGGTGCGTCCTGGAGAAATCGCATTACGTGACTGGTTAAAAGCAGCTGTAATTCTGTACCATAGCTGAATTTCGGAAAGAGACTTCCAACACAGTATTAAGGGACCACTAACACAAAAAAAAATAAAAAATTATGTCAGGGGACCTTTAAATATTGAGGGGCAGCATTGCACCTGAAAGCTGTGCACCCCTTGTATCGAAACGCTGCTTGGTGCCTCGAGGGACACTTCTGTACACTCCACATGTTATTATTGCTACTTCGTTAGCACAATAATATCTATTTTCAGTGCTGCAATATCATCCACGGCATCCTGTCTATAATCCCCTGGGTATTGCACAAATCAACACAACAAACCATACTGACAATACAAATTGCTGCCATGTGAAATATTTTCTGCGATCCTGCAAGGCCAACACACCCGCAACCTAAAAGATGGTACCAAGACCAGACAAATGAAACAAGCTAGTGGACAATTCAGCTTAAGTAGTCAGAGAAATAAGACTCTAGACTCCTTCCTGTCCTTACCCTTTACTGCCCTTTATCGCTTACACTGGGTCAGCCGAAGGAACGTGGAGGCGATTTGCCAACTGCACTATAACTTTCACGGCTGTCTAAGTCTAAGTCTAAGCAGCAAACTTTGACACCTGGCCAGGCCACCATCCAGCCAGCCAGTTGACCTCTTCACCATGACCACTTGTTTGCAAACCGCAACTGAGATGAGATGATTTTTATGTTAGGCTTGTAAAAAACCCGGCTAGACAAGCATGTAAAAGTGCACGCAGAAGACCGTGACAACTGTATGATGGTTCTGCCAGGAAATTCACAAGGGGGAAATGAACGTGGGAGCCACAGATGAGGGGTGGGGGGGATAAATGTAAATTTAAAAAATAAATAAAAATAAACTGGGAGC
Organism: Denticeps clupeoides; assembly: GCF_900700375.1. Lineage (NCBI taxonomy): Eukaryota > Metazoa > Chordata > Actinopteri > Clupeiformes > Denticipitidae > Denticeps > Denticeps clupeoides. The sequence continues at coordinate 7,123,622 of NC_041715.1, forward strand.
TTGCAGCTGGGAGCTATGCACTGCACAAAAGATGACAAAATGTTGCAATTATTAATGCGCTTTTCCAAGTCACACAGGTGATGACCAGCATGCAGGGGTGTAATTGGACCCTGCATATATGCATTTTAAGGTTCAAGTGCAGACCATACAGTTGGTGGCTAATCATTCCACTTTGTCTCCCTACTACAATGCTAAAATGGTTTTGTCCAATTCTGTGGGCCTATCCAAAACGTTTATTGCCAATAATGTGGTCAATGACAACAGCCAATGAGAAAAAGAAAAAAAAAAAAAAAAGACATAGACATGTCTCCTGTCAGTGGTCAAGAAAAAAACATCATACCTAACCTGGAATGTTTGGGTATCAACATGTTACTTCCTGTGTATGGTCAATTACCTCGGACGTTAATTCCCATGCTTGCGATATGCGTCTGGATTTGTAAGGCTGGGGCCTTTCACATGGGGTTTAGACACACCACTCATTTCTCCTTTCAATTGATTTATTCCCTCATTTAATTTAATTCCTGTCTTTAACAGGAGATGAAAGACTTCCCAAAATAATCATTCTGGAGGACAACAAATGTACTGCATGTCAGGATGGCATGTCACTGCATCTCACCAATAAGAACATATTAATTTCTTGTTTAGTCGTAAATCACAAGCAGTATGTCTCAATGGGCTTTGACGGGCCCTACTGTTGACACCCCCCACCCTCGCTGATGTCTGCAAAGAGATGATGTACTGGACTAAAGAGTCCACTGGGCCTGATTACAAGCAAATGGATTAATCATGCTGGATGTGCTTTTACATTGAATCTTGACAGCACATCTCACCATGCATCAGTAGCACAATTAATGACCAAACTTCAAAATGAAACCTAAAAAAAGAAAATTGTCAGTTGGCTACTTTGTTCAATAGGCTTTAAGTTTCTTTTTAGACCAACCACATTAAAATCAACTTTTTCCATTTATATGGCATGTTCCATGTCACACCTGTTGAAAGGTGTCACCCACTTCCTTAGCCACACTGAATCCACTCCAGTTTCACTTTGTCTACGCCTCTCTCTCAAAAATACATAGTCTAAATCTCAAAAACCGCAGCTTTCTGGTATTGTAACCTTGAAAAATGCCTCAAACCATGAATTGCTCCAACTCTCAAAACCAGCAGAAACAATTCCAGCTAGATAACAGGCTATTCAGAGTCTATGGCTATTCATTTGATTAATTATGCATTAGAAAAAATCTCTCCTTGCCACTGAGCATACAGTTTCACTTTTATTTCAGGATATTTTTTACAGTGACTTTGCAAAACCCCCGAAACAGAGTTCATGCATGCTCAAGTTCTTTCAATACACTTGGGGAGTCCCGAATGTATCCTTTTCTAATGAAAACTATGTAAAAATGTTCAAGCATTGCATCTGAATCAGGTCACTGAAACATTGACCATGCTACGTCACAAAACCACAACGGCTGTCTCTTTCTGCCCTTTGTGTACACTTTCCAGCGCTCCAAGGAACGTCTCAATCTGGTCCAACTAGATAGCTACTGCCTGTGGTATGACCAGCGCTGAAGAACTACATTGTTATGTTGCTTCTGCGTCGTTTCACATGATAGTGCACCATGTTCCGCATCCATTACAATGATGATCTGCTTCTGAGTCTATATGAGCTGTTGTATACACAAAAAAACCTTGTCGGGGTGAGTTGAAATGGACTGAAAAAACAATAAATGCCTACATTTCAATATTAGAAATGCAAAAACAGTTGCTCGTTCAAGTCCAAAATTTTTTTTTTTTTTTGGAATAATAAGAACCAATGAGGAAAATCTTCAGATTCCAAATATATGGCTATGAAAGCACTATACACCAGCACTATTCAGGTGTCGGTGGCACAATAAGGCAGATATTTCTGACCGGTGTCACTTCTAATATTTCCCAAATAAACATCAGAATTATTATTAGCCACGGGGGTGACTTGCAAATCACTGCTGCTCATATGCAATGCTGGCGCCCACAGAAGCCCCACGGTGTCAGAGATTATTGCAATCGGTTACGCAAAAAGTATGATTAGATAACGAGTTTACGTGTGTTTCGCCGATTCGCATTCCATACGTAATTACCAGTTTAACTACGATTAAGCGCCGGCAGCTACCTCACCATACGATACGTCACGATATGTCAAAATAACCAGGAACGGCACAACACATTCAGCACAAATACGCTATAGAATGCGCTAAATAGTTATGCAGTTCAACTGCAACCCGATAACAAGACGCAGGGAATTAAAACGGAACCCTTCGGTACAGCTAAAATAGCAGACATTCGTGTACAGATACTTCTAGTAGCAATTAACAACAGATATGCAGTCATCATAATGCTGGCAGTGCAGACGAAAATAAGGGAATGTGGGAAATACAACCCTGTGAAGAACGGTCTTCATGACTGTTTCACGTTTAGGAAACGAGTGAAGGAAAAAAAAAATCTGTCGACTGAAAAAAGGGTCTAGCATTGTTAGCTTAGCTATATATATATTTACGTCAATTCATCATTAGCGGTGCAGTCGACGCGCTCGCAGTCTGAAGTCCAGTAAAGTTTATTTTTATGAGGCACAATTCAACCCTCCCAGCTAGCGGCCAGCGGGCAAAGTAATTGTCTCTGCTCGCAGCTACAGCTGCCGGTCTAGGCTATGCTAAGCTAAGCTAACGCAGACTGCTAACGCTTAGCCGCAGTCCTGTTTTTTTTTTTTCCCCCCACTCAAGAGGTCTCAGCCTTGTCATGGGCGTTTCCGCCGCTTACTTCAGTGCACTCGTAGCGTCTCCCTTGGCCATCCGAAAGTGTGAATTAAAAAAACCTAAATCCGCAGCAGCCTGCCGGAGCTGCCACATCGCGCAGCCGTGTTGGTTTTAAAGCGCTAATCGGTCAGTGGGCCTAGTGTGTGTTTAGTGTGCGTCCAGGCCCCGTTTCCTGATTAGCCTCGGCTAACTGTGCTAACAGCTATTAGAGGCTGCCGGCTAACGACTTCTCGGATTTTTTTGGGGGGGGGTGGAAGGCGCATCTAGCCTTTTCTGTGCCCCGTGTTTACAATAAGCGCGCTTGTATTAAAATGCGGTAGATGTTATGGTGTTACCGAGCCCGAGGAGAGAAAGAAGAGGCCGCCGTCAGCCATTTTTCCCCCACTGACACTCAGGCATCAGCCGGCTTCTCCAGTCGGGTTCCGCCGTAACATTGCCGTCGTTTGGACTGAATATTACCCGCTGTCACGCCACCACCGACCGAACCCACCGAGAGGTTATTCGGGATTACGCGCTGTCTGCGTAGCCACTTAGCTCGCACGTTCAAAATAATAATAATAGTGTTAGTGAAGCATAGAACTATGCTGGGCTAACTTGACCATTAAATAGCTCGCCAGGCAGCTGTTCGGCTGACACTTACCAGGAATTAGATATGACTTCCCGTCTATTCCAGTTTCCAAAAAAAAAAAACAATCCCTCCCGTGTATTTCCTTAACGGCAACGTGTAGCGTGCAAATGCTATTTCACATCATATAATGTGGATGGTGGTGAGGTGATCTCAGTTCCTTGATTTCTTGTGTGTGTGTGTGTGTGTGTTTTTTTTTTTTTTTTTTTGGTCGGTGTGTAGGGTGTGCGGGAGGGGGGGGGGGTGTTTTTCCTGCGTCACCAGCAGCAGTAGCAGCAGCGCCCCCCTCCCGGGGCTCTACCCTCCCCGCGTCAGCTCCACAGCGCCGCGCTCAACATGGCGGCGGCGGCGGCGGCCAGATCGTGAACCTTCCTCACAGGCAGGGGTTTTAAACATGCCACAAGTTCCTCTCATGTCTCATTTTTTATAAAAGAAAATTTCTCTAAATTATCCTAAGAAATGTGAACTTGGCGCGACTTGGTGGTGAAGGCATCAATCATTTTAGAAAACTTTTAAAGTGCCTTGACGTTTCTTGACTGAATTTTAGCCCTGACCTTTAACCTTAAATATTTTAATTTTTATTTAAATCATTAAAATGTACCACACATTCCATTGTTGTGTGTATTAATTTATTCGTTGCTGTTTTACCAGTGTATGATTGTACACATTTGTAAGTTGCAAATACTTTGGCTATGCAATTTATGTTTGTTTGAAGTTTTTTCTTTTTTTTTTTTTAAATAATAAACCCTTCCTTATCCTGATGGCTAATCTTGTGTATTGGTATGTGGGGAAATTGCTGACATTTCTCCATTCCCTTTCACATTAATGATCGTACAATCTAAGAATTTACCATTATATTTTGATCATTGTTCAAAAGAGCTGAATTGCAGCTACAGAATATATTTAAAATGTTCAAATATCTGTATAATTCAGTATAACTAAACAAATTCAGTATAACTAAAAAATGAAACCAAGACCAGTGTCTGAGGGGAAAAAAATCTATTAAAGCAATATATGGCAGGCAAATTTGTCAATGCATGTTCCAGCGTAGAAGGGGTCAGGTTACTGATCTTTTCTTACTGACACCATCATGACTTTCGGTTGCCATGGCATCAGCAGACTGTTGAACATTCCCCTCCTGATCACTTGTGGTGCGTTTGGGAAGGGGGATGTTACTACTGTTGCACGTTTGAATGGGCCTAGTGATAGTGTGGTGTTACTACTTAGGTAAAAACAATTAAAGAAATGTTAATGGACATTTCTTTTTTCATTTGCAAGGAGCCACCAATTATTGGTGGTCAAGGACTAGCAATGACCATAATTTTCTGCTTGAATGCTGAACCTGCAATCAGAGGTCCATGTAATTCTCTAGCCACTCCATGCACTTCACGGATTGAAAGAATCACTTCAGCTTAAGGCATTTTGTGCATTTTCTCACTCAAGGAACAATAGTCAATGAAAAAGCCTGATCAGAGACCGTCCAGATAAAAATGAATAAACCACACTATGGGCTGAAGTATTACACATTAGCTATATTTCAGACAGAAGCAGAAACATTGGACAAAAGTACATATTTCACCATTAAAATTCACCATTACTTATAATGCATGCAGTGGCGTGGCCTAAAGTGTTTAATTGATTTGGAGGTGGTGCTGGCAAAGATGACAGCAATCAGTCCACACGCACACAAGACATAGGCCAGCTACATACAGATGCTGAGCATCTGAATAACATTCTGAGCATCCAATGGCACTGTGAACATATATATGAAAAAAATGTCCAGGCATTGAACAAATTACTGCTGACTCATAGAACCACCAAGCCTGTCCTGCCGGAGTAGGATTAGACCCTTTTTACATGGGTTACCTCTTAGCCCACATTGTGCATATTGCTTAGCTCAAACAACACTGCCTCTGACACTGATGCTTTCCTGCACTTTCCCTTTATCTTGTTTTTGACTGAGCCCATAGATCCTTTGTCCTTTGTCACCTGCAGGCTATATGGCTATTCTTATAATATCCTTATTATGCATATGTAAGTCATTCAGACCTTTCATTGTAGATTTCTAAACTGAGGTGGGACATTTTTCAACTTATTCTACACATTGGCTTCTGTGTGGTTGGATAGCATCTTGGAGGGCAAGACAAGGCAGGTTCTTTTAATGCTACTGTTTTATCAGTCTGGCCCATGTTGGTGTGGCCCTGCGTGCACCATGACATGACAATGCTTGCTCAACGGCCTACATATTAAACAGAAACTTCATGTCAAGAACATTTCACAAAATGCTTAAAGATTTGAAATCTAATATATCTTTGATATATTAAGCATTACACACTCACGCACACACACTTGCTGCCTGGCAAGCTTTAGTGGTTGTCTGGTTGGCATCTAGAATGTGAGATTCAGCCATAAAGAGCTCACAAAACAGATTAACTCCTTTGAATTAGTGATATGGTACTCTCTCTCTCTCTCTCTCTCTCTCTCTCTCTCTATATATATATATATATACACACACACACACACACACACACACACACACACACACACACACACACACATATATATATATATATATATATATATATATATATATATGATATATACAAAAATATATATAAATTTAACCATGCTGACTCCCTATTTATTACATATTTGTTCATATAGCACGCTGCATTTGTTATTTCAGTTTAATCATGTTGGGTTTGTTCAGAATATGAATATTCATTTTAATGTACAATTCTATATAATACATTTATAATACACGATGTCGTACATCGCAAAAAAAAATGGACGCATGCACATAATTACCTCACGAATCATTTGTGGAAACGGATGAAAAGTGTCAACAAAGTGGCAACACACGTAATACGTCGGTCTCGCATGCGGAAACTCCTCCCACAGATGTAGGTTCATTTCGCTGGCTCCGCCTATCACAGTAGCGGAGGGGAATCGCTTCCGGTAGTAGAGAACAGCGATGGCGGCGGCGAGACTCGCACTCTTTCTCACACCAAGCCTCTAAACAGCCGCGACTCAGCGCGATTTCGATGGAGGCGAGCGCCTCTCCCCTCCACACAGCACCGGGACGCGGGTGATTCGGCGGCGGCCGCTTGGCTGCGCGACGCGGCGCGCGTCTTTCCGCTCCTCCGCTCGGTCCAAAAATTGGCGTTTGTAAAATGGCTCCGGTGCAGATTGGCACCGACGGCCAACTGGTCCCGGCGCCCCAGCCTCCGCCCCCGGGGGCACCGGCCACTCAAGGGGTCCGCCTCAGCGTCCTGATCGAGTTCCTCCTGCAGAGGACCTACCATGAGATCACCCTGCTGGCGGAGCTGTGAGTGGGGCGCTTTAAATGTTGTTACATGCTAATTATGCTAACTGGGCTAACCTGCACCCCCTCCCCGGGGTTACGGGATGTTGCCGATCTCCTCCGAGCAGGGAAAGTGAATCTAACGTGACTAAAGCTCCATGGGCAGCGGTACCTGAGCAATAATAAGAATGAATCGCCTGTTAACCCTCTGGCCACTTACAGATGTTGTAAACCAATCCACCATTAATACTTAATGAAAAGTATAATAATGCTTATTATTATTAATATGAAAATATTCTGAAAATATGCTTTTTTCCACATTTGCAGTCTTCCCAGGAAAACTGATATGGAAAGGTAAGCAGCAGATCTTTAGTTTTAGTTTTCTTATTCTTTGCTCATTTTCATCAATATTAATAATTAGGCCACGCAGATCTCAAATTCGATTTCAATCTTATTGCATGGAGCTTTGAAGCATGCATAGAAACTGTAATCCTGTTCCTGTACACATTTTGGAACATGGTGACAACTAAAACATGAGCAGAAACATTTTGTATCGTTTCGGCCCAAAATCATCAGCAATATTTTGCAATGTGCAGTTGGCTCTGCACAAAAATAGAGCTCTTTTTTTCACTGTGTGTATGTTTGCCATCCCTGTTTGTGTCTGTGGGAGACATGTAATAAAATGTATTTTACAGAAAAATTGAAATAGTGCAGTTTGCCAGTCGGACTCGGCAGCTTTTTGTTCGTTTGTTGGCCCTGGTGAAGTGGGCGAGCAATGCGGGGAAAGTGGAGAAATGTGCGGTATGTTTGCTAAATGTTGTAAAAAAGCAGTTTTGCCCCCTGTGGACGTGGTTAGGTGGACAACGGTTTTCTTTTGTCCCGTCCGCAGATGATCTCCAACTTTCTGGACCAGCAAGCCTTCTTGTTTGTGGACACTGCTGACCGTCTGGCATCATTGGCGAGGGATGCCCTGGTTCATGCTCGCCTGCCCAGCTTTGCAATTCCATTTGCTATAGATGTTCTCACCACTGGTTCCTACCCACGTTTGCCCACCTGCATTCGGGTAAGAGCTCAACTCATGTCAGAGTGTGGCAAGCAGAATAGGCAGATTACAATGATAACTGTTCGTCTCATTCACAGGACAAGATAATCCCTCCAGACCCAATCACTAAGTCAGAGAAGCAGGCCACCCTAAACCAGCTCAACCAGATACTGCGTCATCGCCTGGTGACCACAGACCTGCCGCCTCAGCTGGCCAACCTGACCGTGGGTGAGTCTTTAACTCATGAAATCTATTTCCCTTTCAGCTTGTCTGGCATGTCCTATGCATTTTGATTTAAAAAAGGCAATTAAGTGCTTAATTGGGGGAGTGGGTGAGAGTGCTTTCTGGTGTCTGATGAGATTACCTGTGTAAATGTCTGAAGCCAATGGACGGGTGAAGTTCCGGGTGGAGGGTGAGTTCGAGGCCACACTGACAGTGATGGGAGACGATCCTGACATTCCCTGGAGGCTTCTGAAGCTTGAGGTCTTAGTTGAGGATAAAGAGACAGGAGGTGAGTCCAGCATCTCTTGTACACCCCACATCTCCAGGTGCCTTGTTTGAGGAAAAATAAAGCAGTGTGTAGAAATGTTAATTGAGCAAATAAGATGTCTCCTGTCCTTTTCCATCAACAATATCTTTTTTGCTTTAACAACTTCACACAGAAGCACTTAAAATACATACAAGGAAAATAATATATGTACTAAACTAAAATAAAGGATCACACTTCCCTCCCAATAGTATCAATCAACACATACAGACTAGTTTTTCATGCACACAATTATCCTCAATCTTTTCATACTGATCTATATTTTTTATATTTTTAATATGTCTGTAATTCTCATATTCCTTGCATCACTTTATAAATTCTTGTTATATTCTATGCCAGATTAACCTTCTGGAGAGATTAATAAAGTTTTACCTACCTACCTAACAAGCTGTTTTTGTCACTGACCCCACACTGCCTTCAAACCAGCAGAGAGGGGACGATTAATTACAAATTGTGTTTTTAGTGTTAGGTGATTGTAACAATCAGTAGTTACAGGGACAAGTGTCTTGCTCAGGGACACAACGGTAGTAAGTAAGGTTTGAACCTGTGACTCTGGTGTCGACCACCCTGGTTACGCTGAGGGCATTCTTTCTTTACACCTTTTTTTTTTCTACTCATATATTTGGCTGTTGCAGTGCATATTTATTTCTGTATGTGCTGTGCGGAGCCATTGTGGTCCATGGGGTGATGTGATCCTGGGGGACTGTTCCTTAGGCTCCAGCTCCCTTATGCGCCCGAACTGGTTGGGCATATTTAGAGGATACATGGACCGGTCGTTGACTCCTCACTCTCTACATGTTTCCTTTCAGATGGTAAAGCCCTAGTGCACAGCATGCAGGTGAACTACATCCACGAGCTGGTGCAGTCACGCCTTTTCTCCGAAGACAAGCCGCTCCAGGACATGTACAACTGCCTGCGTATCCTTTAAAGCCCTGCTCCGCCTGTGTGCGTGTGTTACAGTGGGCTTCAGGCCAGTTGTAACTGCTGATGGAGCAGTAGCTTTATTGATCTGGATAAGTCTGTGCAGAATCGCTACAGTGTTGATATTTCCAGATTATTTCTAATAATGTTATTGCAGGATCAATGGATAAAATGAATATTTCTGTGGATATGCATAAAGCCTTTTTCCCATCAACAAAGAAAAATGCTATCTGAAATTCTTATGTCAGCGGGACAGGATTCTGATTCTAGGCTGTCATGATGTGAGTGTGTCCTGCCTCTGTGGCAGAAGTCCATATTTCAGTCAGGCAGCAGTTCTGAGGTTGAGGTTTGGACTGTTTATTTGGTACGAGCTGTGCTGATATTGATACCTTATCTTTGTTCCTGCCTGGAGCAATGTGGACATTTTTTACCGACTGCAGATTGGTGTTTTGGCTCATAATCTCTGATGCTGCCAATAATAAATTGAGGTCAGAGATATAATTGTTGGGAAATGGGTTGGAAACTTGCAATAGACCTCATATGTGAAATTTCAGGCCTTTAATACATACCCTAGGTATCATAATATAATCTTTCTGGGATAAGAATGGCAGTTTGTTATTTTGTGTAGATTAGATTAAAGCATGACTGGGTGTAGCCGTGTGAACGTTTCTGCCCTTGACTAGTGGCTTTAGATTCCTTTTGCCTGTCACTGCAGCTAGAGGTGCTGCATTCTCAGACCTTGATGCTGATACGTGAGCGATGGGGAGACCTGGTGCAGGTGGAGCGCTACGTGCCGGCCAAGTACTTGGTCTTGTCTGTCTGGAAGTAAGAGACCAGATGCACCCAAAGCCATTTTTGTTTTTTTGCTCTGATATTTTTAATTGATTTGCACAATTCTAAAGTATTATGATGTGGTTGTTAACAACCCTTTTATTTTTACTGATATAAAAACATTAAATGAGTGACTGTGACTGAGTGCTTCTGATATATGAGTTCCGTTCACTATACCAATCATAAACTTATTGGGACGTGATGCACACTCTTATCCTTTTTCAGCCAGCAGATCCTGGGACGGAAAACAGGCACTGCCTCAGTGCACAAAGTCAATATTAAGATCGACGAGAATGATGGGTCTAAGCCTCTACAGATATCCCATGAGCCTCCACTGCCGGCCTGTGACTCCAAACTAATGGAGAGAGCGATGAAGGTGAGCAGCACCCCTTTGCTTATGTCCTCTTCTCCATGCATCTAGCTATAGAAGCGTTGCTCATTTAATACATGAGACCAACTCGCTCTCCCTCTCTGCAGATCGACCATCTCTCAGTGGAAAAGCTTTTGATTGACAGTGTCCATGCGCGTTCCCATCAGAAGTTGCAGGAGCTGAAGGCCATCCTGAAGGGAAATAATCCCAGTGATAACTGTGAGCACCTCTGCTTTCAATTATAAACTTTATTATGCTTTGTGGTGCGGTTCCTGTGTACTTACAATTCTCATGGCTGGATTTTTGTAGTTGCTTTACGTTTCTACAAAGTTAATGTTGCTTTTAATTAACACTAATATGCATAATGGAGAATAGATTTGAAGAAGAGCAATGTGGAGGTGTGGGTTAATGGAGAGAATATTAGAGGAAGTCAGTGGCAAGGCGCCAGTGGTGAATCTGTATCCCTCCGTCCCTCAGCATTCATAGAGACAGCACTGCCCACGCTTGTCATTCCCATTCTGGAGCCATGTGGGCGGTCAGAGTGTCTGCATATATTTGTCGACCTCCACTCAGGAATGTTTCAGCCGATGCTGTATGGGATCGGTGAGTATTTGTAGACGTGTATGTACATACTGTTACATTTAAAGTAACAATATTAGTGTTTTTGACTTTAATGGCATTAGATTAAGACACCAGACGATAAGACTATACCTTTTTTCCCCCAATGAGCATTAGGTAATCTCATGTTTAAGAAATGCTCTCTTTTTACTACAGTGAACATAGTAATTCTACATTTATTTATCTAAATGAAGATTTATTACTTTCAATTTAAAGCATGTGTGCATGATGATGCTTAAGGAAACCGCAAGTGTCTGTTCTGTGTCAGGGTGACTGTTGTGTGTCTTTCTCTAAAGATCAGACCGTGCTGGATGACATTGAGAAAACAATCAATGATGACGTGAAGCGACTGCTCACCTGGCTGCAGCAGTTGAAGTAAACCTTCATCTCTGTAATTTATTAATGCAACAGTCAAATTAGGCTTGAACTTTTGTTCAAACTTTATTTTATCATGAGCCGTCCTAGTTTTGCCGGCTCACTTTCTTTAGCAGCACATTCTATTCATTACTGGGTTCACCCAAAGCATCCTGGGCCTTAATAACCTTCCCAGTGAAGGTGCCTTTATCTCACCTTGCTCTATAAGGCTGCATAAACCTGACACCGTGTGTGGTTTTGTAGTGATTTTTTTTGTGTGTGTGTAAAAGAGATTTACTGAGATATAGAACTTACTTGTGTGTTTTTGTTTGTGTGTAGTGATTCATTCATTCATACATTGTGTGTCTTTAGGTTCTGGCTGGGGGAGCAGAGGTGTAAGCAGTCTGTGAAGCACCTGCCCACGCTCTGCACAGACACGCTTCATCTCTCCAACTCCGCCACTCACCCGGCAGGCAGCTTGTCCAAACACAAGCTGTTCATCAAGCTGACCCGTCTACCGCAGTACTTCATCGTAAGCACAAAATTCCCACTAAATTATCCAAATATCAGTAATAAGGGTTTGTTATTTACATTTATCAAACTCCCTTGTCCAGAGCGACTTACAATCGGTAGTCACAGGGACATTCCCCCCTGGGGACGCTCATGGGCATATAACCTTTGTTCTCAAACTCCCACTAGTGTCATGCCAGCTGTTAAAGCAGTTATTCCAGCTGTTATTCACTATAATAATAATGTTCATATTAGGAATAAAATTGCCTTTTATAAATTAGTAAAATGGGTCTATCCAGACATAATGAGGAAGTTGGAGAGTCAAATATGCTACTTATTGTGGAAGGCTTGAGCACCACTTGTTTAGAAAGTTTTTTTTATTTTTTATTAGACCTCATGCATTAAGGAAGTTTGATGGTTTGTTGCCCCTCATTTGTCATTAGTTTGCTGAATGACTAAAAGTTGTTGGTGATGTGAAATTCCACTTGTCCTCATTCATCAGGTGGTGGAGATGTTTGACAAGCCCAGCTGCCCTACAGAGCTGGAGTACAAGTATTACTTCCTGTCTGTGAGTCAGGAAGATGCTGAGGACGGGCTGCCCTGTGCCCTGCTCCTGCAGCAATTCAAGCCCAACCTGGAAGAGCTGGTTCACGACATGTCCTCTGGCAAAGCAGTCCGTCCTGGAGCCAAGAGGAAGGTTGGCTACTGCACCTCATTACACTTTTCACTGTAGAAAAGTTTCCATATTATGTTTTTAATAGGTTTTTGACTGACTTGTTTTCCATCGCCTTTAGCTGTCAGGGGAAACAAACGCCATAGAGGCCAAGAAGCCCAAGCGCTCAGGGGAGATGTGCGCCTTTAATAAAGAGCTGGCCCACCTGACGGCCATGTGTGACACCAACATGCCCCTCATCGGGCTACGCTGTGAGGTCAGCGGTGAACGATGCGTCCCCTTCTGCAATGGCTGCTGGTTTTCCTGCGTTCCTTTTGAGTTACCAAACTGTTGTCTGTCCTCAGCTGTCCAACATGGAGATCCCCCATCAGGGAGTGCAGGTTGAAGGAGACGGCTGCAGCCATGCCATTCGCATTCTTAAGTAAGTTTCCCCCCTGTCATGCTCTAGGTTTTGTTACATGCCAAAGTAAAAATTTATGTGGGTTCTTGAACAAGGATGGCACGGCAAAAATGCAACAAAATGATGATAAGGGGTGCTATGAACTAAAAGACCCAGGTTCAAATCCTGCTTACTACCATTGTGTCCCTGAGCAAGACACTTAACCCTAAGTTGCTCCAGGGGGACTGTCCCCTGTAACTACTGATTGTAAGTCGCTCTGGATAAGGGTGTCTGATAAATGCCATAAATGTAAATGTAATATTATATATGATATAAAAAAAAAACTAGCAGAATTCGATCATTGAGAATTTGCACTAATAAATAAGTGCAGTGTTACGGTAGCTGTGTGTTTCATTTCTGTTGTAATCAACTTAATCTGCATGTTTTTTAAAAAATCTGTGTTTTTTTATGTGTAGGATCCCTCCTTGCAATGGTGTGGGCGAGGAGACGAAAAGGGCTCTGGAACGTTCTCTGCTGGACTGCACGTTCCGGCTCCAGGGCCGGAATAACCGTACCTGGGTGGCCGAGCTGGTCTTTTCCAACTGCCCCCTGAGCAGCACCTCTAGCCGAGAGCAGGGTCAGTATACTCTCCTGAATATTGTAATTTTCTTTTTGCATTTATTACACTGTTTACATTACAGTAGATTAATATGAATGAGTTCTGCTTTGTTTACCTTCAGCCTCCACCCGGCACGTATACCTGACGTATGAGAACCCGCTGTCTGAGCCGGTGGGCGGACGTAAGGTGGTGGAGATGTTCCTGAACGACTGGGACAGCATCAGCCGGCTGTATGAGTGTGTGATGGAATACGCTCGCTGCCTACCAGGTCCGTGTTGCTCCAGCCTCCTCACGGCGGCTGTCATATCTGAGCAGCTTCTGAACATCCAGACCCACTATTTGGAACAGTTCAGTTTAATTTTATTTAATTGTTTTATTATTTGTCAACAGAAATGCCTTCCTATTTAAGCCTGTTCTCCGAGATCCGGTTGTATAACTATCGCAAGCTTGTCCTGTGTTACGGAAACACCAAAGGAAGTTCGGTGAGTCTGTTGGTGTTAAAATAGAAGCAACATGGAGAGCAGTCTTCTTTGGCTGTAGACTGTGTTATAAATTGGGGGCGGGATCCTTCGGAGGACACAGTTTGTCAGCGCTTAGCCTTTTTTTGTATTAATTTCAAAGGCTGTAGTCTCCCCGGGTTGTTCAATGAGATGATCTATCCAAAGAATATTTTGACCAAAAATGTGTTTCCCTCTATCAACATTTCCTTTGGAATAATTGTTACATGGAACATCAAACGTGTCTCTGTAGTATTCTGCCTCTGAGCTGAGACCCACCCAATGAGAGAAATATGTATATTTGTGATTAGTTGTGGTGTGTCTGGGCACCCTGTGGTCTGTCTTGGAGAATGGAATGTGCTTCTGCACTCTTAATACCCTCAACTGATGGAACATTCCAAGGTTGTCAGACTGAGAATTAAAGGTTCTTCAGCGATATCCCTGTGGAATCATTGACCCATGCCCCGTGTGTCCTAAATTAGATTTAGTGTCTACTGTCTTTTCTGTTTTTAATGTGTTTTACATCTCCCTGGAGTGATCACTTGTGGGAATGGTGAGTAACAGCCAGTTGACCTCTACCCGTTCTCCCATATTTCTTCCTTTTCCAGGTCACGATCCAGTGGAACTCCGTGGCCCAGCACTTCCACCTCTCCCTGGGGACAGTGGGGCCCAACTCGGGCTGCAGCAACTGTCACAACATCATCCTCCACCAACTGCAGGAGATGTTCAACAAAACTCCCACAGTCGTGCAGCTGCTGCAGGTGTAGTACAGGCTGGGAATTGTCACATTCCGTGCTGTCTGTGCTGATAATGAGGACATTTTTGTTGTTAAATTTTCAGCCAAATACATAAAGTGCAACAATTGCAACAAACAATTGATGCAATTTTGATATTAAATTCTACAAGGAAGAGTTTGGAATACAATGATGTTTCTAAAAAAAATAGAGTATTCTCGGTTAATTTTAATGTATTGTAATGTACTACGTTTATGGCAATGCATTTTGCCAAACTCTGTTTATTACAATAAGTTTTGCAGTCTAGTATGCATCCAAAAAAATTATATTTTTAAAAATAATTTTTCATGTTCTGTCATATATTGCGGCCAGTGGAACTTAAAATTCTCTTCCTTTCCAGGTCCTTTCCGACACACAGGGTCCCCTGAATGCCATCAATAAGCTGCCCACTGTGCCCATGCTTGGCCTGATCCAGAGGACCAACACGGCCTATCAGTGCTTTTCCATCCTGCCCCAGTCTCCAACACACATCCGTCTGGCCTTCCGCAACATGTACTGTATCGACATCTACTGCCGCAGCCGTGGGGTGGTGGCCATACGTGACGGCGCCTACAGCCTTTTTGACAACGCAAAGGTCGTGGAGGGCTTTATCGCCGCACCGGGACTAAAGGTGCGGAATTTTTAAGTAGCATCTTTACAGTTAAAGGCTGTTTAGTGTGTTAGACCATTTTTGTTTTTGTTCATTCACCCATTGCAACTATCCACTTTGTCAAGTTCTAGGGTTCTGTAAATTTCATCTCACGGATTGGGTTGCTTTTTTTCTGGTGGGACTGTGCATGCTTGCATCTTAGGGAAAAAAAAAAAAAAGATTAATTCTTTAACCTGGTTGGACTGGCTGCATATGCTAGAGGAAAAGATGCAAGTGTGTAGCAGCCCTCATAGTGTTAATTGCTCTCAACTTATATTTGTGCCCCTGCTTTCTGCCATACCTTAGTGACTTCCACTTGGAGGACCAACCTATTGGTTTGCTGATGACTTAATCACCCTATTGGTTGGTTGACCCCCCCCCCCCCCCCCCCCCCCCCCCCCCCCCCCCCCTGCTTTTTTCTGCAGACGTTCCTGAACATGTTTGTGGACAGCAACCAGGATGCTAGGCGGCGCTCCGTGAATGAAGACGACAACCCACCCTCACCAGAGGATATGGACACTCTCATGTCCCACATTCAGACACAACAGCCAATGAAAGGGCAGGGAGCTGGCGTCTACCCATACCTCATGTCTCCACCAACTCCTTACCATCCCAATGTGGCTCCTTCTCCCTCTGGTGAGGAGTGTGTGTGTGTTTGTGTGTGAGTGATTTAAGCTGCTTTTGTTGTGTGCTTGCCATTGTTGCCAACATCCCGATGGCGGCATCCATTGCAGGTCAGACGGTTGCGTTGGTGTGTGTCCATGCATGTTTGGATGTGGACGGCATGTGTGGCAGGATGATGTCACCATCTCTGTGCCTGTCTCCCACAGCTATGAACCCATTACGCCCACGGTCTCCGCCAGCCACCCTGCTTTAGCGCCCAGCTCTGTGTGTTTGCTCATATGAGAGTAGTCATGTGGGCTGGTGTTCTGAAAAGCACGCTGATTGGTTGATTGTGTGCAGGGAACATCCATGCAGCCAACTCCCCTAGCGGTGCTCTGCGGGCCCCCTCACCTTTCAGCCCGTCCCCGTCCTCTCTGGGTATTACCATGGGGCAGCCTTCCAACTTTGCCAGCCCGCATGGTAAGTGTGTCTGAGAGGACACCGACAGGCCCCTGCGAGACTTGGAGGTGGTGGGAGTTTAGCTTTAGACCGTTCCGTGCAGAACCAGCCTTTCCCTCATCTGGTCGGAAAAATCTGTTCTTTTTTTTTTTTTTTTTTTTGGGGGTGCTTATGTAATTTGAATTTGGGCAGAGCAAGGTCATATACATTTTTTTTGCAGGGTGTCTAATCAAAACCTCTTGTGGGCCTTGCTGAGACTGGCTTTTCTGTGTCTGTCCACTGTCTTTTCCTCTGCATGTCTGTTTCGACCTTTTTATAGGACTTCTTCCAATCCCTTAATCTGGTTACATTGATGCTCTTAGGGTTTTGTGGGATTTAAAAAATATTTTATAAATATTGCGTGATTAACTGATGTCAACTATTACCTTTTACTTTACATTTTTACTCACATATTTTACTAATGTTCTTTCTCCTGAGACCAAAGCTTTTAAAACCCTGTGGAAGATGGTGGTGATCATCGTAGCAGCAATAGAGAAGAAGGGTTGTAGACACTGGATCTCATGTGCCTTGTCTTTCAGGAGGTTTGGACCCCAGCTCTCCCTACGCCATGGTTTCACCCAGTCCGCGCATGGCCACCTGGCCTGGCTCTCCTCAGGTTTCAGGACCCTCTCCGGGCGCCCGCATCCCTGGAATGTCGCCTGGAAACCCATCTCTGCACTCGCCCATTCCGGATGCCTCCCATTCTCCACGTGCTGGGACTAGTGAGTATCATTCAGTGCAGTATGCTAATGAACCTCTGAGTTATGGTGGGTATAATGTCCATTAGAGATGTTTCATCCAATCAGAGCAGGGCTAAAGAGTGACAGATAACAGTGTGTGGTGATGGTTCTGTGCCCTTGGGTTGATGGCTATGGGTGTGAATCTGGCCAAACTAGAGTGGATGTTACAATTAGGAGTTATAATTCAATGATTAAAATACACAGTGCTTGAAATACAAAGGTACAATTTTTTTTTTTTTTTTTTTTTTTTAATTGAATTTTTTTATTTTTTTTTGTCCAGGTTCCCAGACGATGCCCACCAGTATGCCTCCCCCTCGGAAACTACCTCAACGCCCCTGGGCCGCTTACATTCCCACCATCCTTACCCACAATGCCTTGCACGTGCTGCTGCTGCCCTCTCCTACGCCGTGTCTGGTGCCGGGACTAGCGGGCAGCTACCTATGCTCTCCACTCGAGCGCTTCCTGGGCTCGGTGATCATGAGGGTACACCTGCGGAGGATCATTCAGCAGGAGCCGACGGTGAGGCCCACAGCCCCACCTCCAACAGCAATCTGCCAATTAAACTCTTAACTTTTAATTACTAGACCAGTATACATTAATCACCACTTTCCCTGTCTCTCTACACACAGCTCAACATAGTGAACTCCAACGAGCCGGGTGTGATCATGTTTAAGTCCGATGTTTTGAAGTGTCGGGTCGCCCTCAACCCTAAAACCTACCAGACATTGCAGCTGAAGGTCACCCCAGAGAATTCTGGACCCTGGACGCAGGAGGAGCTACAGGTGCTGGAGAAGTTCTTTGAGACAAGGGTAAGGGTTTCAACACATACACACATCTTTGATCAGGATGCAGAAGGATTCAGCCTGGCAGGAGAGTCAGTCGGTCAAGTTCATTGTGCTGAAGGAAGAAAGATGTGGACTTTAGTGTTTTTTTTCATGAGAAAAAAATAATCAGTTTGTGTTTTTTTTTTTTTTTTTTTTTTTTTTTTTTTTTCTTTTTTTTCCTCCCCTTCTTTAGGTGGTTGGACCTCCATTTAAATACAACACTCTTCATGCCTTCTCCAGGCTGCTGGGAGCCGCTACCAACATTCTCAGAGACTGTGTTCGCATCATGAAGCTGGAGCTGGTTAGTTCTGTGTGTGTGTGTTAGAAAATTGGAAAAGGGTGTGTACAGCGGGTCTGTAGCTGTTTCTTGAAACTTGATGGGACATAAAGTCAGTGAGACCCCTGTTAAAAAAAAAATAAAAACATAAAAAAAAAAAAATGACACCACATATATGTTCTTTTAGTTCCCTGACCAGAACTCCCAGCTCAAGTGGAATGTGCAGTTCTGCCTGACAATCCCCCCCAGTGCCCCGCCCATTGCACCTCCAGGAACCGTTGCAGTGGTGCTGAAGTCCAAGATGCTGTTCTTTGTAAGTGTCTCTCTCCTGCCTATAATTCCTCCTCAAAAATATGCACTATGGTGTGCATCTCAAATGAGGTGCTTAAAATGTGGTTAAAATGAAATTGAAGTGTAAAGTAAGTGCTAGAGATATTTACACATGCTAAGGGACATTATTTCTGACATTATGCATTTCCAGCACAAACCATATGCCCTGAACAATAGATAAATGGCACTGTTTTGTAGCTTTCCAGGTTTATTTTATGTTCATTGTATTGCTCCAGCTCCAGCTGACTCAAAGGATGCCAATGCCCCAAGAGCCAATCAGCATTATTGTGCCCATCGTCTATGATGCGGCCACAGGCCTCACACAGCAGGCAGACATCCCCCGACAACCGAGCTCCTCTGGGGCCGCCGCCCTCATGGTCAGCAACATCCTCAGAAGGTTCAACGAACTCCACCCAGCACGGCCAGGTGAACTGTGCTTCACGTGTCACTGATTTTTACTTCATAACACATTTATGTTTTCATATCTGATACCCCCCCCCCTCTTCCCTTCTTTACAGGTGAATGCACAATTTTTGCCTCTGTTCATGATCTTATGAGCAATCTCACTCTGACCCCTGGTGGACGACCTTAAAACATCCAGCATTTTTCAACTCTTTCCCTTGCTGAGCGGAAAAAGACTGGTTTTCGTTTACCGCTGTCAAAGTATGTCCCAGCCTGAACTTTTACCTGGTGTACAGTATACTGTCAGAAAAAGACAGTGGAGCATGATTGGGGGTCAAAATCATGTCTGGTGGAGCAGATTCAGGAGGTTTTCTATGAAAAAATGTGGCATGGAGGGGAAAAAAGTGATTTATTTTTTTTCAGATGCACTTCTTACTACTACTAATAATAAACATCACAAAAAGGATGGTTTACTCTGTTATGTAAATTGTTTTATACTCTATGCCTTTAAAAAAAGTTTTGGAATTTTGCAAGCACCCATTGAAACTATTCCTTTTTAAAAAGATGAATACTTTTTGGTATTGGCTTTATTCTTTATTAGTACACTATTTAAATGTCTCTTTTTATGTCATGACATCGGACACCCCCCCCCCCCCCCCCCCCCCGGTGAAGTTTGCGACCTTGAATACTGTAAAATTATGACACAATTTCTATGCTGTATTTTATTATGAAACGCATCGGAGTCCTCGCCTGCCTGTGTTTATTACTATTTAATAAACAAAGTACGTCCACCACGATGTATTTTATTGTTAAAGATATCTGGAATGTGGCAAATAAATGTGTGCACATTGTAGCGCGGCTGTGGTTCCTGTTCACGGCAATCATTTGTCAGACGGAGCACGCCCATGGTGCGCCTCAAAAATACCTCCGGAAGAGTACCACACCCAGCAAGGGGGGGGAGACAAAGGTTCCGGTGCTACCGGTCGGACGCCGTGGGCTCCGCAGACGGCAGATAAGACCCGCGAAGGCGGCGAAACGTGACTTTCTTTTTGCATTATACGATTTGCTCATAACTCCAACCGCACAGCCGCTCACCCATGACAATTTAGCATCTCCCCCCCGACATGGCAGTCAGTGTCACGGAGCCGCTTTGTAAGCCCGCTATTTATCATGCAACTTTTAAAGGTAAGCAGTAAAAATATATATATATATAATAATAAACATGCATGTCGCCGCCGCATGTGGCTTACTCTGTACCGGCACCGTCGTCCCTTCCTCCCTCCCTCCGAATGGCGACTGTCGCGTCAGTGGAGCTGCAGGCGACGAAGCCCGTGTTGGCCGTCCGGCTGAGCGGCGAGCAGGTGGGGCTGGAGGTGCTGTGCCTGTGCGGCCAGCTGGATCTGCTGATCAGAGCTCAGGTACCGCCGGGTACCAGCGGCGGCCGTGCCCGCCTCTCCATGCCAGCGCGCCCGCTGCCGCGCCACTGAACCGCTTCTCTGCCTTGCAGTTGCGGGAGGAGCAGCTGAGACGAGACTCGTCTCCTGTAGAGGACGGTCTTTTCCGAAAGCGAGGTGGGTGCTGAATGGCCACTCTTATGCTTAACAAAATTAGATTAGATTTGAAGCATTTACGTTAAAATCTCAAGATATATCAGCCTGCTGACCAGTTTTAGGGCAAAACATAGACTGAAATTGGTCCAACTGGAACAATATGAAATAGGTGCTGTTGGAAATGACAGCCATTTGGCTGATTAAATATTATAAATCATTAACTCACTTTAAAAAAAAAAGTAGATCTGGTCCAATCTCAGGCTGGTTCGTACTGGCGATGTGCCACATAAAAGGCTATAAGAGGCTATGATTTTATTGTGGTTAAAATAATGATTGAAATATTGAATGTGACTGGATTTAACTCTATACACACACACAGTACAGGCCAAAAGTTTGGACACACCTCATTCAATGTGTGTTCTTTATTTTCATGACAATTTACATTGGTAGATTCTCCCCGAAGGCATCAAAACTATGAATGAACACACGTGGACTTAACAAAAAAAGGTGAAATAACTGAAAACATGTTTTATATTCTCGTTTCTTTGCTCTGATTACTGCTTTGCACACTCTTGGCATTCTCTCGAAGAGCTTCAAGAGGTCATCACCTGAAATGGTTCTCCAACAGTCTTGAAGGAGTTCCCAGAGGTGTTGAGCACTTATCAGCCCCTTTGCCTTCACTCTGCGGTCCAGCTCACCCCAAACCATCTGGACTGGGTTCAGGTCCGGTGACTGTGGAGGCCAGGTCTCCACTTTTTGTTAAGTACATAACTCCACATGTGTTCATTCATAGTTTTGATGCCTTCAGTGAGAATCTACCAATGTCATGAAAATGGTCATGAAAATAAAGAAAACATGTTGAATGAGAAGGTGTGTCCAAACTTTTGGCCTGTACTGTATGTAAGTATTGGTATACATACATATATAAGATTTTCCTGTGACACAAAAATATACCAGATGCTTAATGCAACACATAATACACAATTAGATATTTTTCAGTTATGTGTCCAGCTCACTTAAAATGACCTCAAGGTTTTAATTCTGTCTTCTTCAAGGAGCTGAAATTATAGACCAGATGAACCAGTGCCTTGACAACCTGCCAAAACCCACGCCACTCCTCGAAGTACTGCTTCAGTCTGCTTTTCATAAGGGACTTATGATCTCCTGATATATGAGTTCATATTATTATAGATTTGTTTTGTTTAGGATTATTTGGATATGGTGGGACTGTCAACCATATTTCCCAGAGTGGAGGTGTTCATAATACAGGGAAGTCCTGTGGATATGCTGGAAAAGCCACCAGTAGATGGTGAGAGAATAGAACCTTTTGATCGATATTCAATCAACAAAAAAGATGCATTTTTTAATATACTGATTTCTGTTCTACTGCAGATTATTATCCTCACATCTCCAAACTAAACCAGCTGTTCGTGCTTTGTCAACACCTGGCGGAAGATGTGAAGCACTTGGGAAGTCATAAGTACATAGCGCATCAGCTTTCTGCTGTTTATGTATGTCTGCTTACTCAGGCAATGGCTTGTTTAGAAGGAGACACATTGAAGTCCTCTGTTTTTACCATTTTTTCCCCACTTTTTTGTGCCAAACAGCAAGTTCTTTGCTCATTTAGAGGAGTCTTACCACTGGAGACCATAAAGAAAGAGATTGAACACAACTTCAAGGAGATTAAAACATCTCTAGCAGCTGGGGATGGGTCCAAACATGAACCACAGCTTCCTATCCATCACGTCAACTGGTAAATATATGGGTGATATTTTTGCTATGTGACTTACATTCACTTTACTTTTAATTTGTTCATCAGCACCACGCCTTCCTCTGCACTGTTTGCAGGTTGCTGGAAGTGACACAACGAGTGACATCAACCGTTTCTTCGCTCCCCAAGGAACTCACTGAAGACCTCAGTCCCATCATGGAATTTGTTACAAATCTCACTTGATGGCACTTATTTAAAGGGTCTACAAGGAAGACATACTTTTGTGTTTGTGTTGTACAGTGTATTGCGGGGTGCAATCGGATTTCTTCGCCCCAGAGGAACCTGTCTGCTGTGCAGTTTTTTTCACTACAACGCAATTATCGCAATTGGGTTGGAATGCTCCCTTCTAAGTGATTTAAACACGACTGCATTCCATTTCCCCTGAAAACAGACTGCAAATAAAGTACAATGTTTACATTTTGTCTCCGATTTTTGTGTTTTTGTGGACACACGTGACTAAAATAAATGTCTAGAACTTCTGTGCATTTCTAATCAGAGGATTATCCTGGGAACAGGAAACTATCTCTGATAAGGCCTGCTTGTGGACTCTGAAAACTGAAGTCATCATCTTCTGGCTCATTTCCCACTGAGGCATGTCCAGTGGTGCTGGTATCATTAGAAGGTTCTGTGTTGAGGAGATGAGCCTCTTGGACAGATGGCACATATCTGGCAACACATTTTACAGCCCAAAGCACTTAAGAGTGAAACTCTCCACGTCACAGCAACCGGTAAAAAAACACACACAAACAGAATCGAAACTTTGATTGACTTTAATGACATGATTTTAAAAATGCACGAATTAATTTTTCCACGCACTCATACTGTACTTGGAGAAAATGGAACATTTTGCGGAAACGTTTGGCACTATTACGCGCAGTATTACGCGCACAATTACGCACACTTGTGCTTGCTCTGGAACGGGCAGACGGCTTTTGCGCCCGCTGGGCAGCGCTCCACGCCCGGTCCTCCTGGTGGCAATCCACGTGTAATCCATTTATTTCAATAAAGTAAC
Organism: Denticeps clupeoides; assembly: GCF_900700375.1. Taxonomy (NCBI): domain Eukaryota; kingdom Metazoa; phylum Chordata; class Actinopteri; order Clupeiformes; family Denticipitidae; genus Denticeps; species Denticeps clupeoides. The sequence goes on from NC_041715.1 coordinate 7,147,127, forward strand.
TGTATTCTGATTATCACTCATTTAAACGTCAACTGTGACGAAATACAATTACTCAGATTTTGTATTCTAAATACGTAACGCCGGTACATTTCGTTACTCCCCAACACTGGCTACCGACCACCTTCACCTGGTCATTCGTGAGACCAGGAGACCACTGATGAGCTACCTTAGGTGAACCCTCCACCAGGGTGGCTTCAGCCCATCCCAGCCATGATGATGCTCATTAATACTCATTTTTATATTTTTTTTTATGTGATTTGGCTGCAGCATGCCGACAGGAGTGCTCGGGGTTCACGGGGTCACCGGGCTGCGCTCGGGTCCTGCTTCCTCGCCACTACGGCATGATGTAACGCCGTCACGTGTGTCGCCCACGGGGCGGTGCGGCTGCAGCTCCGGCTCGTGTCCTTGCAAGAACGAACCACGGCACGGCGCCCTGAAACAGGCTTCTTTGTGGTTTTGAACTAATACTACAACATTTCGCAATAAAAGCACACATATCCGCATGCTTTCGGTACGCGGTAAGGATGTTATTCTTCTCTACTCCTTCAATAATCGTAAAACGCTAAAGAGAAGCGAGCAACCGGGCAGAACGGAAAGTGGCTTCACGTGTGAATGGGAGGGGAACATGGTTTTGTTTACGGTGAATCGTTGCATTACGTTGTTCTTTGTTCTCGGAAAGCTCGATAGTCGGCGCTTGTGTTCGAACACGGACAACGCGCCGGGAGCGGAAAGATCGCGCCTTTTGTCGCGGAATGAATAGGTGGGGGATGGTGCGGGGAGACGCCTGAAGGAATCTTGAGCGGCGGCGCCGACGTCCAATCAGATCGCCACGATCTGTTTGACCGACACGCGATGAGCCAATGAGATTTCAGGGAGCTGTAATTCCGGACCAGGACGTTCGGAAATCCTTAGAATGATCAGATTACCTGGACATATTAATACTTGGTGCACTAAACATATTTTATAACGCTTGTTTTAGTCTTAAATCGGGTGATGCTATTCGTCATTTCGTACACAATTATTACCATGTCAAGACCTGTTAATATATCGAAAGTAGTAGACATATTTATGAATTGACACATTTACATTTATAGTATTTATCAGACGCCCTTATCCAGAGCGACTTACAATCAGTAGTTACAGGGACAGTCCCCCCGGAGCAATTTAGGGTTAAGTGTCTTGCTCAGGGACACAATGGTAGTAAGTGGGGTTTGAACCTGGGTCTTCTGGTTCATAGGCGAGTATGTTACCCACTAGGCTACTACCACGATACTGGTATATAATTAGAGCCTGATCAGATTAATTTAATCATTTTATGAGTATTTTCCAGTTATCTTAATCATTCCACTTTCTGTTCTTTGACCACCAATGATCATCAATAAATAAAATAAATTATGTCTTTTTTTGTCTAAAGCATGGGATTCTGAAGGCCAGGAATTTAATGGAGCATTTAATCAATTAGGTCTCAGGTTGGTGATATTAAACATGCAAGTAATCCATCAATAAAAAAATTAATCAAAATATTTTTTAACATATAATTGCATTTGTGTTTAACAGGTTTGTATATGACGTTCCTGCTTGAAAATGGTCTGAAAAGAAATGATAGCAGAGCCAACTCAAGCCTCCAAATCAGTACAAAAGTAAGACAACCATCTTGCACAAATGCATGTGTTGCATTGACTGAAGACAGAAGAAATGTTTTTTTGTATGTATTTTTGTTCTGTAGGGAGAACTCGATTGGAGATGTCACTTCGTGTGGGTCTGTCAGTCATAGCTCAGGAGGCGGGAGGAATGAAAACAGACAGAAGCCTGTGGTGAGTGGAATTTGTTAAAAATGACAAAAATTATGAATATACACAAGTAAATGATGATTATACACAAGTAGTATTAGTTGTTATCGATTAAGTTCACTGTGCACACAAATTGTTCACAGTGTCACTATATTTGTGTGTGTTTTAAATGGTCAGAGAGGGAAGAGAAAAACCCGGGAGGGGTCAGAAAATGTGAAACGCAAACATTCCCGATCCAGCAATGGAAGCTTGGGACGGGCAGAAAATAAGCACCTTAAGAACGGAGATACTGAGGCCGTCACCCTGTTTGAGGTGGTCACCATGGGCAGGGCTGCCATGCAGGTACATCATTTTCTACATTATCTGATGCTACAGGAGCTAAACAGTACTGAGACGTTGCAACAGTAACATGTCGCCCTCCCATCGTCTGAAGGCCGTGGTGGATGACTGGATTGATGCCTATGTGGCGGACAGAGATGGCGCCCTCCTGGACCTCATCAGCTTCTTCATTCAGTGCTCAGGGTGCAAAGGCAAGGCGTTTCTCCAGGGTTGTGCTCCCCTCAGGGTGCTGGGATCAGATCTTATACATAAATCATGGGTTCATGCGGGAGTGATGGGTCTGGGGTGTCAGGTCTTAGGATTTGAATTTCCAATGCCACCCTGGAGCATGTGTCAGCATGTGTCACTATTCTGCATAGTACCTCATACTTTATTCCATCCTTTATTTGGCTATCATGCAGTGTCCACAAATGATATTGTATATTTGCGGCAGGTCTGGTCACTGCTGAGATGTTTCAAAGCAGACAGGACACCGATGTCATGAGTAAAATGGTGGAGGACGTGGACGAGGTACGAATTGATATCCGCCTCTGGTGTTTATGGTGTGCGCACGTAATTTCATGACTTTGTGTCGTTTCCAGGGTACAGGATTGCAGTATAAAAAGTTCCTCGCCTTCCCTTGGATTCTCACGGTCACATGGCCAATGGACGCGGTGAGGCTGAACTTTCTGATGCTGAGTTTGCAGTGAGACTCCGGCTGGACGCCTGTCTGCCTCTCTGTCTCCTGCAGGACGGTGGAGAGTACCCGCTCACCACGTGCGGGGCCTACTGGAAGCGCTTCCGCTCGCAGTTCTGCGAGTTCGTGTCGGTGCTCGTGACTCAGTGCCAGTACAGCATCGTCTTTGACAGCTACCTGATGAGCACGCTCATCTCCCTGCTGACGGAGCTCTCTGATTCCAGGGTGCGAGCGTTCAGACACACCTGCACGCTGGCAGGTAATGTCCCCGTACACTCGTACACTCGTGCCATTGATGAGGTGGGAAAGAATCGTCCGCCCACCGACTACGGATACGTCGAAAGCTCATGACAGCGATCACACATTAAACAAGTGTGAGTGTGTTCTTCTTGTTCGCGGCAGGGATGAAGCTCATCAGTGCCCTGGTGAATGTAGGCCTGAACCTCAGTGTCAGCGTGGACAACAGTCAGAGGCTACATGAGGTGGAGCAGGCCAAAACTCCCACCAAACGTGCCGTGCCACGTCTGGAGAGGATCCGCAGGAAGATCAGCGAGGTGAGATTTCCCGGCAGTTATTTCTGGTGCACTAGTCTAGACTAATATTGACACTGGATTTCTGTAGGCCTTTATATAATATATATTACACAGATTAGAAGCACTAGAAGCATTAGAAGCGGCCCCGTGATCATAAGGTTGCCGGTTCGAATCCCGAGCCACCAAGGTGCCACTGAGGTGCCACTTGTTTCACTTTCACTTTCAGTAGCATGGATAAATTCTAGATTGTTTGTACCTTGTGGGGGAGTTCTGATGTAAAATCCACGATATATTAGTCATATGCAATGCAGTAGAAGTCAGACGTGGCATTTCTTTTCACTATAAAATATATAGCCTCATATTATAGTTTATGTCTGTGAAATATTCCATTCTACTGGCGGACTGCAGTAGAATGTGGAAGAAAGCCTCTGAGCACATGAAGAATGTTCAGTTTCACCTCTTTCGCTGTGCTGTCTGGTACGAAGGTGCACAGGATTTGAAAAGAGCGGTCGGAAAATATCCTGCATCTTATGGAATACAGGGCGAGCACTAATGATTTTTTTATGCTCTGTGCTGTTTTTTACAGTTGCAGGACAGGAAGCTTGAGATAGAAAACATGATGGATGCCATTTTCAAGGGCATCTTTCTTAAGAGATACAGGCGAGTTACTGTCTTTTCCTCTCACTTCCGAACTGTCCTTACTAGAAAGATCAATGCTTAATGCGTAAATTGTGTCCGGATCAAACCCATTTAATTATTTACTTAACTTGCAGGGATGCCGTACCGGAGATTAGAGCGATTTGCCTGGAGGAGCTGGCGGTGTGGATGCGTCTGTACAGTTCCGTCTTTCTGAATGACAGCAATCTGAAATATGTTGGGTGGATGTTGTATGACAAGGTGTGTGCATCTGAGCTTGATTTCTGACACATGCTACCATCACGGGCTTACGTCATGTCCCCCGCTCTTTGAAAGTTTTGCTTAAGCCGGGAAAGTGTAACAGAAATCGGCCGAGTTTTTAGCTCCTGGGCTCCATTAGTGAGTACTGGGTGTTTTTTTTTCCACCCTGTTCCGGAGAGCAGGTCAGGTCACGTCCATCTCTCAGTGACTGACAGCCTGCCCTCCAGCATTACAGTTTAGACTGCACTGTGGGTGCTGAAATGCTCAGGGCCCTGTCTGAATAGACAAGTGCCCAAACATGGCAGCACAATTACACAATTCAATTCAAAAGACAGCTATGGAAGAAAACCCGTCCCATCAGACTTTTGCTACAGTAAGAAATAAAGATAATTCTTTAATTCTATAATCCCACCTCTGCTTAGGAAAGCACCAGCAGAATGATAAGAGATGCAGAACACCACAGTTTTACAGTCGGGTAGAACTGATCAGTTTCTAATATCGAGTGATATTTCATTATCGAGTGTTGAATGGGCTTAGCCCCACTTTGGGAACAACTGGACCAAGTGCATGATTGATAATGGTGGAAAATTAAGTCTAGAAATCTACACACCAACTGATTTCATTGCTCTTTACTTTACTATGGGAATCACTTCCTGCAGTCCTGTCATTTAAAAATAAACGATTGGATTGTAGTGCGGTAAATTATTTGTACTAATAAATGTACTGAAATGCCATATCTCTGTTTTCACTCCATTGTAGCAATCAGATGTGCGTCTGAAGTGTGTACTGGGCTTACAGACACTGTATGAGGACACACAGCTCAGTCCCAAAATGGACCTGTTCACCGTGCGCTTTAAGGTACGGTGACTGACCACTGTCACCTCTGCACTAATAACGATTTAAAAACGACTAATGGTACCACCCAATGACCATTCAGTGGAGATGATGCCATTTCTGGATGCTTTCATTCTGTTTTCGAAACAATGAGGTTCAATTCAGTTTAATGTTGATACTGAAGGACAGCATACCATAGACCTGGGTCGGCTGATGAGGTGTTGAGATCGGCCGAAATGCCCGCAACTCTCTGCTGGTTAGTGCAGGAGGTCAGGGAACCATGACCTATTAGTGTGGGCTGTACGGAAGGGCCCTCAGGCGGCCCGAGGCCCTCTGTCCCCACCAGGACTCAGTGTCACTCTTAGGCTGTTACAACCCCCATCAGCAGATAGGCTACAGTACCAGATGCAAGTCAATCAGCGTAGGTCCTCAAACAGGCCACCTTGCTAAAGATGCATTAAAATGTATCAGAGAGATTTTTTGTGTTTGATGAGAAGTTTCTTTTTTTTTTTGAGTAGTTTGCTCCTTGGGTCCTGTAGCCTTCCCATGGTCCATATTCACAGCCACAATGCAAAGCAACCTTTCCTCCCTTCTCTGGCCAGGTCTGAGTATTTCTTCCTGTTCTCCGGCTTTGGTAAAATGGCTATTGCAGCACGGAGAAACTCTCATGGCCACTGTCCACCTTTTTTTAAGTCATAGTCATGATAAACAGTACAGCACACGGTGCACAGAATGAAATGTGTCCTCTGCATTTAACCCATCTCCATTAATGTACAATGGGCAGCCATGAAAGGAGCCTGGGGAGCAGTATGAGGTGATGGTACCTTGATCAAGGGGACCTCAGTGGAAACATGTTGGTTTGGAATTTGAACCAGCATTTGAACCAGTCTGTTTCCTTGCCCGCCAGGCCACCACTACCCCAAGAAAGGTTCTAATGACTCAAATTTCTACTCAACACAGCCCTCTTAAACATCTCTCCTGCAGCTCCTCATCAGTGACGTTAAATTCAAATTCGTAGCCTGTCAGTTCTGAACAGAAAGTGAAGTGAAGACATTGGGCTGTTACCTTCATTAGTTTGGTTCAACTGTCTGCAGGATAAAAGGAAAAGTGTTTGTCTGTAGTACTTCCTGATATTGTTGTGCATGGCTAGAATTGTACCCATGTCCATGTTAGGAGCGTATTGTCTCCATGACTCTGGATAAGGACCATGAGGTAGCAGTGCAGGCCATGAGACTCGTGATGGTCATTTCTCAGTAGGTTTCACTCTCTCTCTTTGTAGTACATTCAAAAATATATATATCTATATCTATATCTCAGACTCAGACGGATTCACAATTTCTCCTGCATGTCTCAGGTCTTGTGACGAAGTACTCAGCCAGAAGGACTACAGTCAGCTCTTCCAATGTGTGTTCGCATCCCACCGCCCTTTATCAGCCACTGCAGGAGAGTTCCTGTGCAGCAGGTCAGTGTGGTAGCCATACTCTCGATCACAGTCCATTCATATTTATAGTTTTGTTAGTTGAGGGGGCAAAATTATTTTTACTTTACTGATTAGATGTTAATCAGAATTGATCTTTTCTTGCATGTCTGTCTACACAGAAGAATGTATTACATTGAATCCTTTAGATGTAACAATATTAAAATCAGCAAAAATTGTGTATAATCAAACATTGTTGGAACTTTGTATTTCTGAAAAAAGAAGTACAGTTCTTTTTAAAGTACAGGGAGTGCAGAAAATGAGTATTTTGTCCACATGATCCTCTTCATGCATGTTGTCTTACTCCAAGCTGTATAGGCTCGAAAGCCTACTAAGCCTGTCTAATGACATCAACACCCTATATCAAGTGTGCATAATTATTACGCAACTTCCTTTCCTTTGGCAAAATGGGTCAAAAGAAGGACTTGACAGGCTCAGAAAAGTCAAGAGTGAGATATCTTGCAGAGGGATGCAGCACTCTTAAAATTGCAAAGCTTCTGAAGCGTGATCATCGAACAATCAAGCGTTTCATTCAAAATAGTCAACAGGGTGGCAAGTGGCATCTTGGCAGCTGCACGCTTGACTTTTCTCAGTTCATGGGCAGTTATTTTGCGCCTTGGGTCGCGTGTGGAAAAACCAAGGCGCAAAATAACTGCCCATGAACTGAGAAAAGTCAAGCGTGCAGCTGCCAAGATGCCACTTGCCACCAGTTTGGCCATATTTCAGAGCTGCAACATCACTGGAGTGCCCAAAAGCGCAGGGTGTGCAATACTCAGAGACATGGCCAAGGTAAGAAAGGCTGAAAGACGAGCACCACTGAACAAGACACACAAGCTGAAACGTCAAGACTGGGCCAAGAAATATCTCAAGACTGATTTTTCTAAGGTTTTATGGACTGATGAAATGAGAGTGAGTCTTGATGGGCCAGATGGATGGGCCCGTGGCTGGATTGGTAAAGGGCAGAGAGCTCCAGTCCGACTCAGACGCCAGCAAGGTGGAGGTGGAGTACTGGTTTGGGCTGGTATCATCAAAGATGAGCTTGTGGGGCCTTTTCGGGTTGAGGATGGAGTCAAGCTCAACTCCCAGTCCTACTGCCAGTTTCTGGAAGACACCTTCTTCAAGTAGTGGTACAGGAAGAAGTCTGCATCCTTCAAGAAAAACATGGTTTTCATGCAGGACAATGCTCCATCACACGCGTCCAAGTACTCCACAGCGTGGCTGGCAAGAAAGGGTATAAAAGAAGAATGACACTAATGACATGGCCTCCTTGTTCACCTGATCTGAACCCCATTGAGAACCTGTGGTCCATCAAATGTGAGATTTACAAGGAGGGAAAACAGTACACCTCTCTGAACAGTGTCTGGGAGGCTGTGGTTGCTGCTGCATGCAATGTTGATGGTGAACAGATCAAAACACTGACAGAATCCATGGATGGCAGGCTTTTGAGTGTCCTTGCAAAGAAAGGTGGCTATATTCGTCGCTGATTTGTTTTTGAATGTCAGAAATGTATATTTGTGAATGTGGAGATGTTGGTTTCACTGGTAAAAATAAATAATTGAAATATATTTGTTTTTTAAGTTGCCTAATAATTATGCACAGTAATAGTCACCTGCACACACAGATATCCCCCTAAAATTGCTAAAAATAAAAACAAACTAAAAACTACTTCCAAAAACATTCAGCTTTGATATTAATGAGTTTTTTGGGTTCATTGAGAACATGGTTGTTGTTCAATAATAAAATTATTCCTCAAAAATACAACTTGCCTAATAATTCTGCACTCCCTGTACAGTCAAATGCTTATCAGATTGTTTCAGCAGTTTTGTAAGTTTTTGGCAAATTTGGGGAGAAATTTGTATTAAAATAGTCAGGTATCTGGCAAGGCTGCTTGTCATTCCTCTGTCATACCATTTTGCCATGTGACTTCTGCATGTGTAAAGTGAAATTATGGCACATCATTTTGTGCAGAATATTCATAAAAAGCGCTCTGTTTGTTCTGTTGAATGTAGCAAATCAGTTAAGGAGGAACAAACAAATCTAACCAAATTAAAATAAAAAATTTGAATATGTGTGCTAAATTGGAGCAGTCCTGCTCAATTTCAGGGTAGATTTACAAAATGAATTTGTACTAAATAAAAATGTACACAGATCCAATGTATTTTGCTTTTCCACTCCTATTCATTATCCCCTCTGCGCCATGCTTTTCCCTCCAGGCTACTCACTGCCCCTGATCCTGTCTCTAGTGATGGTGCCACAGAAGAGCAGAGGAACCGGGCAATAACTCTGAAAAGGGTCAGAACTCTCCTACAGTTCTACCAGGAGAGTGGGGTGAGTTTACAACTCGTAATGTGGTGTAACTCCGTAGCGTGGACGTCTTTATGAAAGGGTGATTTTGAGCGTTTCGTTGTGGGCTCTACCGTAGCTGCATCAGCACGTGCTGTATCTGGTGGACAGCCTGTGGGACTGTGCCGGGGCCCTGCTGAGGGACTGGGCTTCACTCACCTCCCTGCTGCTGCTTCATCCTTCCTCACCCTCACCATCCTCATCTCAGGAAGAAGGTTAGTCATCCCTCTGAAACCGCACTTGTCCATGCAGCCACATGGACAATTTATTTCTCACAAGTTTGCCTTTTCCTTTTTTTCAGGTGTAGTCCTTACTGGGGCTGAAGAGGGGTTTCTGATAGAGATCCTGTTGGCTTCAGTACGACAGGCTGCAGAGGGACCTCCACTGGCAAGGAGAGGGACAGGCAAAAGGGGACCAGTATGTCCAATAACACAGTCACACAGAAGTTTCCTGCTCTAACTATTGATTTTATATTTAATAAACATAATGAATAAACTAAAATTGCAGTGTAAGTCTTTATGATATGGAAGAAATGATCTAATTCAGTATTTATGGTGGGGGATGGTAGTAGCCTAGTGGGTAATACGCTCTCCAACCAGAAGATCCACAAAAATTCTTACTACCATTGTGTTCGCTCTGGATAAGGGTGTCTGATAAGTGCCATAAAAAGTAAAAGGTTTATGTTCCGTAGGTGGTCAGCTGTAAGGAGAAGAAGTCTCAGGTGGATGAGTGTCCTGGGTGGTCGGATCATCTCCTGAAGGTGCTACCAGAGCTGTTGATCAAGGTGACCATTGGGCCGGGGGAAATCTGGTCTGGTCTTTAATTTGAGCTTTGCTCTGATTTACTGAACCTGGTTCCTGTTTTTTTCAGTTTTCAGAGGACAAAGAAAAGATGACTTCCCTGCTCAAAATACCTCAGTACTTTCACATGGACGCATGCAGTGAAAGACCAACTAGGGTACGTATGATTCAGGTGGCTTTTCAGAAGTCTGTGACTCCTGTGCCGCTTCTGTTGGTTTTGATCGTGCGGTGCCCCCTGTTGGCTGGAGTTTGCCAGTGCGGTACCCTGTTTCTCCGTCAGCCCCTGCAGGCATTGCTGGCGCAGATGGAGGCGGCAGTGAACAGACACAGCGATGCAGAGCTCCTGGAGGCGGCTGCCCGCTCTTACCAGTCGCTCTGCTCCGAAGGGTCAGCCTGGCCGAGCTTGGCATCGTCCAACATGGACCAACTTGTCCAGCGCTGGGTCCGTCACCTGGGAACACTTTTAGAGGAAGCACTGAAAGTGAGTGGTTTTGTGTCCTTATTTGAAGAAATCAAAGGGAACTCATTCTAACATCCTTTTGGCCGGCAGGATGATAACTTCACTGCCAGTGATCATCAAACGGGAGAGATTCAACTCACTTTACAGAAAATCACTATTTTTCAAAAGTAAGTCTGGTTATTTGAGTTCTAAATTAAAGTATTTAAGCTCACAGTCCAGGGTTGTCAACAATTCTGTTTCTGTATTTTCTCAGTACTCAGGACCTGTCAAAAATGGGACTGTATGAGCTGGGGACCAGACTTCTTGTAGTGGAGACCCAGAGAGGAGGTGTTCCAGTGGAGGTACAGGCCTGTTAAAACTTTTTGTGAATTTTTGACAAATCAAGTTCAATGACGTGACCATATAAGGATCCTCAACATGTTGGCAATCCTTCTTCCATATGATATGTCACCTAATTAAGGGTTTAGAAGTTGATCATTAGGCTTTTGGATGCATAAATCTCACCTTTGTAATACAAAAGAAAAGTGGCACAGAGTCATGGTTCTGTAGATGAATTTGTTATGTGACCCTCTGACTGTCAGGTGACTGTGGAGGCCCTGCGTTGTGTCTGTTACTCCACCCTCTGGAAACTCAACACTTTTGGAGAAGTATCTTCGTCAAGGGTGAGCCAAGCATAGGCTAGTTCATGAACTAAGTTCATATAGGTGATTTAGTCTACTACAAATGAGTGTATTGTCATTGGTCTTATAATCCTTAATGTTTACCCTTCATACATGATACATTCATTATAGTTTAACCTTATTGAAATAAGATTTGAAACCAAATAACCTTTTTTATAATATTCAGTTTTTAGCTGCACTAGCAGTACATTGCAGACTTGATTACTTGCATGATTAATTCTGATTAATCACTCCATTGAAACTTTATGTATTTACTACATTACCTTACAATTCATTTCTGTTCATTAATGAAGCTCTTGTTCACAGTGACCTCTGTTCACTAATTACAACTTCAACCCTCCTCAGTTCAGGGACACAGTGGTGATATGACACCATCCAACATCAAACCCGACCTCATTTTTGAATCAAAGTGATGAATTTTTTTTTTCCCCCAAAAATCATAGCTGGACAAAGCCCCACAGCTATGTCCGGTGGCTCTTTTAATAAGTTATACAAATGCCAGTGATTTATTGGCAGTCATTAAGGGAAGTGGGCCCAGGTGATGGATGGCGGTGGCCGGTAATGGCTACCTGGCTGCGTGGCGCCACGCGATGCTAATCTCTAATGCTACGCTGTTATTACCGCGGCGTAATCATATTTCCTGCCTCCACGCTGACCTCCAACCCATGCGCACTGAAATATTGATGAGTTGCACTGGCGCTGGAGGTAAGAGTGGGTCCTATCGAGCCCCCCGTCTCCACGTCCCCGGTCCTGTAGGGGCCCGAGGACGGACGCTCTCTCCCACACAGCGCTTCATCAATAACTGACAGAGCAGGGGCCGCAATTTGAATCCGAGGCGGTGGCTTTGGGTTCATCTGCAATTCTAATGTCACTGGCACTTTGACTCTGAAACAGAGGTGGGTGGATCGGGGGGGGGGGTCTGAGGGCTGGAGGAAGAGGAGCGGGGACGAGCACCAGCACCAGACTCAGCGGCCCTTCCAGATTGTTGTGGCACGTCGATCACTTCCCGTTCCCCCGGAGCGGCGCACGTCTGTAATTATGAAAGAGGAGTTTTTACACAAGGGGCCGGGAGTGCCGCTCTAATGGGGCTTTCATCATCGCCGCATCACGGCCGGCCCCTCCGCTCTGCTCCGTCACATCCCATTATTTAGACTAGTTATTCCAGCACCGGCTCTGTCTAAGCTGGCTGGGAATTTTCAACCTTGCGCTCGAAATTTGCTACAGAATCGTGTCCTTGTTTTTCACGCAGTATGATTCATTTTATTGTTCTATTGAGCTGTTGAGTTTGTTATTGATCGTGTGTATTTGACTGTTTTTCAGGAAACGGCCCTGCATCGACGGAACCAGCTGAGATCCTGCTGTGAAAAATGCCACCGCTGCCTGACTCACCCAGAGCAGCAGGTTAGAGAACAGGTGAGTTGTGCTCTCGTGTACATACACTGTAAAAAATGTTTTATTTACGTCAATGCTAAAATATTAGGTGTGACAGATTAATGCAGATTAAGTGGACATATTTTCATGGTGCGATAAACGACGTAGCAGTTGGGTTGGCGGGTGGGGGGTAGTGGGTTAGACACCAGGTCACAGGTTCAAACCCCACTTTACTGCCATTGTGTCTATGAGCAAGACACTTAACCCTGAGTGTCTCCATGGGGACTGTCTCTCTAACTACTGACTGTACGTCGCTCTGGATAAGGGCGTCTGATAAATGCCGTAAAATGTAAGACTGATGGTGCATGGGTGCTGTAAGTCATACCTATGGTCTCCTTTTTAACTAACACAAACAAGCAGTCAGTTCTTGTTTGTGTTTGTTTCTGTAAATCCTGAATATATAATTGAAGTGAAAATTTGATCCAAAATCATCCAAAGGTGTTAAAATGGGTTTAGATCATATTAAATGATTTTCATAATCATCCACCAATTAGTTATGTTCTGTGGATAAAGGCAACCCCTCACAGTCTTTTTGTACTGATCTAGAACCCATCTACATAAGGAGTGGAACCAAAAGTCCAGGCAGCAAAATGCCCCACAAATTATTCATTTATTCTAGGGTTTCCTGAATGTTTCATCTGGGTGTAATAACAGGTGTTATAACTGATTATCTAGCTTGTATAGTGGTAAAGGTGTTAAGGGCGGGGCCATGACTGCATCATCAAGCCCCTTCCCCTAAACTCCTGAACACAAAAGTGGTATAAAAAAACTGGTATTATCCCACAGTTCAGGACCACATAGTTCATAGTCTTTTCAAATGTTTTCATCACTAATTTTGATTTGTCACTCCTCCCTGCATGGCATCTTGTTCAAATCATGACTGCAACCTTTAAACCACAGTTTTGGTTTTAATAAAAATGATCTCTGTGCCAGAGTTCTGTTGTGAGTGCTCCTCAGGCAGCAGCAGCATTTCCTATTAGAGTCAAACACAAAGCGAGGGCCTTGGCGCCGAAATGCTGTTTACTGCGAGGGATGCCTGGACTCCACCCGAAATGTTCCTCTATCAGCCACTTGCCATCAGCTCATTTTCCCCTTCTTCTGGTTTGGCAGATTTTATTTTTCTCCTGCGGAATGCAGTTCGGAGAAAATAAGACAGAAAAGATAATGGCCGCTGAGATGAATGTTGAACCGTCCTGGTCCAATTTCGTCTGCTCCTCGGGGTTTGAGTGGAGGTGGTTTGTTGAAATTGTGCTCGGATGAAAATGATTATCAGAGCCCTTGGCCATTTCTCAGCTCTTCAGTCATTTGAAGTTATTCTTAGGACAACAGCGCTGATGGTTGCAGTTTTAGAGAAATGTATATATCGCTTCATATTCAATTTCAGATCCTTGTACTTTGTGCCCATGAAGCTTTTAAAATGTTTTATTTAATGCCATAAATTCCTGCCTGGCTCCTCTGTGCCCACAGGCCTTCATGTCCCTCTGCGATGTCCTCATCGCCCACAACTACCAGCTGTTGACATGGGACCCGTCTGCGGGCGCCCCTCTCCTCTACACTCTGGACCCGAAACTCCAGAAAGCCCTGCTGACTTTCACCGTGGACCATGTCTTTTCTGGGGCCGACACCGACAGCTACGGGACCAGAGGTGATCAATGTCCAAAACTCCGCACTGCACCCAAATGTCTCCTGGCAGATTTGAGGTGCCTTTGGCAGTGACTATCGTCCTTGTCCAGCAGGTGGCAGTGTTCCTCTTTCACAAAGTTGTGTCCTCTGGGAAAAGCGCTGACCCCCTCACCACGTTTCTCCATTACATATCTCCGTATTAAATCTGTGCTGGTTGTTTCACATAATGATGCTGGTTTGCCTTAAAAAAAATCAATAGATTTTTAAGTGCAGCTGACCTCTCGTTTAATATTAAATACAGAAATATGAATAGGCCTACATGTTAGAATGATATGGCGAAATAGATTAGTTGAAAAAAGATGTGTATTAGAGATCAGAGCCAACAGGGTTTCAAGTACAGAAGATGTGCAGCAATATTAATCAAAGGAAACTGGAAAAACCACGGAAAAAAAATACTACCAGGTGTTACTCTGTCAGACACCGGATCAATACTCATACAGGCAGCGTGGAATATCGTAAATGTAATTTTCAGAATCCCATTGTCTCACTGTGTAACCTCATTGATGAGTTCATTACACTGATTTAATCATTTTTTCAATAATCAGAAGCCGATTGACTGCATCTGATCTAATAGCCTCCACAAATGAGTATTCCAGGGAGATGTGGCAGCGACCGTTCCCGTGGGGGACTTTTTCACTTTCGGAAACACATGTAATATGGGTCTATTGGTTTGTAATAACATGTAATAAAAAGTAGGTCAATAATTGGATTTCACGCCATGCCCCTTATTGTGCAGTACAGATTTTTCTATTAGGCCGAAGCTTCCAGACCAGTCAGGGGACGAAAGGCAGACGTTGGGTTATGAAATAATCATGTTCCATGAGAAAATCATTCCACGTTTTATTTGTTGCATTTGAGAATTGATCTCACATGCTGCCTTAATAATAATAACACTCTCACGGTTGCTTTATAAATTTTGCTCAACGTCACTCACGGCAGACGTCTTCCTCTCCTCCTGTCTCCAGCCGGCGAGAGCGAGGTGGGCGCGAGTCGCCAGGAGGACCTCCACCGCCGCAGGAACCTGCTGGCAGCCTACTGTAAGCTGATTGTGCACAGCGTGCTGGAAATGAGCATGGCCGCCGAGATCTTTAAGCATTACGTGAAGGTAAACCTTGCTCACTGTTCAGGTGGATGATAGTTAGAGGGCTTCATTTCTAACAGATGAAACAGTCGAAGCTGGAATCATGTTGTTGCACTGATGCAAGCGCATTGTTGCTCAGGCATAGTAGCAACACAAACCTGTAGAAACTGTAAAAAAATCTAAATCTTTATTCTACAACGCTTTTTTAAAACAAAGCGTTTATTTTGTTAGTATTTGTATTTTTGTTTTCATTTATTTTGATGGTAACCATCCCTTCCATTGCAAAAATAAAAATGTGCCTTTTCAAGGCCATCAAAACTTTCATTATCTGAACTAATGCTGCAAAAATGCTAAACAGGAAGTTATATCTACTATTAAATAGCATAATTTTTACATTTTAACTGAGGAGGGGCTCAGCGGTCAAGTCCACAACAGCGGTTTTCAAACATTTCCTCATTTGGTGAAATTTGGTTTATATGATTATCGCCGAGTAGAACAAGGTCTGTTAGTGTTGAAATTCCTCAAATAATGCATATGGAATGGCTGCGATGGAAATAGAAAGTGTCTGAATTGGTCTCATTTTTTCCCAGGGCTATTATTTGTTTTGGAAGGCTTTTCCGTTTCTTAACCAGCACACGTGACCGTTTTTTTTTTTTCCACTCCACCAAATTACATTTCCTCTAAAGGCCACTGATTTTGGTTGAAGTCTGAGTGTCAAATTGTGAATGGACAATATCGAAATATAAGTCTGCGGGCAGAGCCGGACGTTGGAATATTCATAACCGGAGCTCGCTGCTTCTGGGCTGAGGTGACCCACGTGACACGCCGGCACGTTTCGAATTCCAGCCCGTCCCCATCAGAATAACACACGACCTCAACGGCATCAAAATGAACGATGTCTTTCAGCGCTGTGACAGAAAGTTGGCGGCCGCGTGACACCCCTTGGCTTCCTGTGTCCGCCGGGCCGGCTAACAAGCAGTTGCTTATTTGGGCCGTAAAAAAAACATTGCCAGTTTCAGGACCAATTAAGACATCGCTAATGCATATTTATTAAGAGCAAACACCGGTGAAATGAATGGCCTCTGTGGTTTAGACAAGCAGATAAGTCATGGGTCAGGTGGCGCGGTGTTCTGCACAACAGCTGGGACAGCGGACGGTGCGCCGCTCTCTACCGTAAGGATTTAACTCTCGCCCACCGCCTTCACTCCCTCCCTCCTCTCCATGTAAGAGGGGATTTGTCTGATCCAGCCGAGTGTTCAATTACTGGCAGGGTCCGGGGCCGCTAATCTCTCGGCTGGAGGGGACGTGCAGGCTGGATGTGCTCCGGTAGGCCGTGGACTCGCGCCAGATGTAGCATGAGGTTGAGCGGTCCTGGTCGGTTCGATGGCCTGGTGATAAAGCCGTAGAGCGCAGCTCCAGGCCTGCAGGACTGGCAGGGAAAGACGGGATTTCAGCGCAGCCATGGACTCAGTGATGGATTAAGGTCCAGACAACCGAACACGGGTGCCAATTAATTTGACTAATTAGTCCTGAGCAGTTAAGACCATGAATTATAGGCTTATGTAAGCATTACATTACATTAGCTATGACACTCACACACACACACACACACACACTGATTTGTATCTTTGTAATAATAATTTGTAATAACAATATAACAAATACACTTCAAATACACTTCACAATATGTTGTGAAGGATATATCAATAAAAAAGTGGAAAAACATTAATCTTGTCCATCCAATCAATGATTTGGATAAAGGCAAATTTGAGCACAGAAAAAAAATGAGTAAGCAACATCCCTCCTAGTGTCAAATTTCACAGTCAAATTGGAAAAGAAATTGAAAATGCTGAGAGCAAATCAATTTATTTACTGAATCAATAATTGATTCTGTATCGTGAGGACAAAATCAACCATACTAAATTTAGATTTTCTGAATCATGCATAATGTACATTTTTTTTTAATATATGATCAAATTTGCTGACAATTTTGCACACACATTGTCTACATTACATTACATTACATTATCTAGCAGGTAAGGAAGTGGAGGTTCAAGGTTGCAGGTTCAAGTCCTGAACTGCTGAGGTCCCTTTATCAACACGCTGCTTCCCGGGCGTCCACTGCTCACCAAGGTGATGGTTAGAAGCAGAGGACACGTTTCACCGTGTGCATTTTCATTCATTTAAAACGACTCGGTTCAACTCATGTTCGGAACAATTATTCAGCCAAGTTCATGACCAGGCTACAGGTCAGTTTTGAAACTGGATCCGTTTTATTCAACGAAATGAAATTATTTGTATGTATCGGTGATTTATGATTCATGAGCAGAACGAATAGTTTAGTGAACGTTTGTGCTGTCATCGAGGGTTCTCTCTGTCCCACTAGCGCGAAGCGCGCCGCGTTTTCATAGGCTGAGGCCCAATTGAGCGTTTTTCCCAGCGTGTGATAAATGTCCTCCATCTGCCGGCCGGAGATCACAGGCGGCCGCCGCGCCTCCCTCAGGAAGAGCAGGTGCGCTCTGGGCCTCTGCGGCGGCGTTCCATCGAAGTCCTAAAGCAGCGCTCTGTTCTGTGATCTGTTCCTCGCCGCAGTATTTCAACGACTTTGGCGACATCATCAAAGAGACGCTGAACCGGACGCGGCAGATGGACAAGATAGAGAGCGCGCGCACGCTGGTGCTTTGTCTGCAGCAGGTAAGCGGGCCTCGGATTGGCCCATTCCCTCTCGTTCTCCCCCCATTGTGACACCTCCACGCAGGACACATCTGCTGGCCTCGGCCCCTGTGCCATGTTGCTTCGCAGCTGTCAGCACCTCAGGGGAACAAAGCCACCCCCCTCCATTCTCCCACTCACTCACTCACCGTCTCGCTGCGCACCCTCTGAAATGTTCCAGCAGCTTCTCCATTCTCTGCATAACTGATGGCCGGTCCCCGGGAGAGAAAGGCCTGATTACGCCGGCGCTGGCGACTCTTTGTTGTAGCGGTATTTAAAAGGCACACTGATCTGCTAGGTGGCTCGTGAATCCAGTAACCTGTGAAAGGGAATGAAAGTGGCTTTAGTTAGAATGGATGAGAATTGTTGGGTGGTCATCTTGTGGCAAGTCACAGAGGAGCCTGTCTTGCGCCTGGACCTTTTTCGTAACCCTGCAATCAATCATCAATGCAAAGTATCCATAAAGTGACTTCAAAGCTTAAACAAATGATGATTCCAACATGGGTTACCAAGGGAACATTACATCATTGAGATGCAGACAAGTTTCGAACGGATCTGAGACGACATTCTTCACAACTATGTCAGGCCAAGGCCAGTCTTTACCAAGGCATCCAGAATTTTCTGCACTTGTGTAAGGGATGGTATCATTAGACCTTCAAAAGCACTTTTGGTGGCCCAAGGCCAAATGGACATGGAGGAACCTACATTAAGCCAAGAGAGACTCCATGGTTGGTAATTTGAGTGACTTAAATTTTTGTATTTCATTGCTAACTTTTGGTTTAACTGCAATAACATTGAGTTTTGCCATTTATCAGATGCCCTTATCTGACTTACAATGGTAGTAAGTGGAATTTGAACCTGGGACATCCTGGGTTCATAGGCCAGTGTGTTACCCATGATACATGGTCTGACCTGTGTCATGATTGAAGAGATTAAGAATTTTTTGTGAGTAGTTTGCACAACAGTTTGCAGACGGTCTATTGTTCTGAAGCTAGTGAACAGTGGTGGGTTCGAAATGTTCCTAGTTTCCTACAGATGAATGGTTGTAGCGTAAGTACATTTTTCCAGTTTTCACTTGGGGGCTCTTGGCAGCCTGATTTGCCAATGAAGGCAGAACCTATACCAGCCTCTGCAGCTACTGCTAGGCGGTGGTGGTCTAGCAGGTAAGGAAGCGGACTCGTGTCCCCTTGAGCAAGGTCCCATCCCCACACACTGCTCCCCGAGTGCCTTTCATGGCTGCAAATACCGTGATGGGTTAAACGCAGAGCACCATGTGCTGTATCACTTTCACTCTCTTTCACATCCAAGCACCCTTTTAGATCAGGAAAGCCTAGCATGTCCATCCACTGACCCACTTGCTTTTTTCCATTAGTTGTTCCTGCGTCTGAAGCAGGAGCAGGACAGCGGAAACACCTGCAGCTCGGGCGTGCAGACGTACAGCAGCATCAAAGAGCTGGCCAGGCGTTTGTCCCTCACCTTCGGCTGGGACCAGGTCAAATCCCGCGAGTCTCTGGCCATGATCCACAGGTGAACCTGGCACTTCTTCTGATCAGCCGTATCCGGTCTCCTAATGGCCGCCCCGGCCGCACTGAGCTTCGCTTGTGTGTCCCGCAGGGACGGGATTGATTTTGTGTTCCAGGGCTTTTCTCAGCAGGCTGAGAGGCACTGCCCCCCTTACGTCTCGTACCTCACCATTCTCAGCGAGTTCTCCATCAAACTGCTGAAGCCTGACAAGAAGACCGTGTAAGTCTCCCACGACACACCACGAAAGAATAACCGATCAGTGGTTCTCCAAAAATATTTGGCCCTCCATCGTGACCAGCGTAGGCCTATTTAACTGGTTTACACAGGAGGCAACGTGAATATGTAT
The DNA here is from genome assembly GCF_900700375.1 of Denticeps clupeoides. Taxonomy (NCBI): domain Eukaryota; kingdom Metazoa; phylum Chordata; class Actinopteri; order Clupeiformes; family Denticipitidae; genus Denticeps; species Denticeps clupeoides. The sequence goes on from NC_041715.1 coordinate 7,166,733, forward strand.
TATTTATTATTAAGATTAATGGCTGCACTATGTTTTAAACACCAGGCTCCTCTAAAGTGAGTCTCAGCACCACAGTTTAGACAAACGTATTAGACAACATAGTAGACAAACCCTTCACAAACTGTAATCTAGAAAGTAAGACCAATTGACTGGTTTCTTATTCAATCTGTATTGAAGTGAATATTTGGTTTCTTTTAGTTACGGTTACCTGCAGAAGTACACGGGAGAGCACGCCATTAACAACCGAGAGGAGTGCTGGCTGCCGCTCATCTACTACAGGGCATCACTACAGGCCACAGGGGAGGGCGAAGACGCCGTCTCCTTCATCAGCTCTGATGCCAGCCCCTCCAACCCCTCCCGTTCGTCCTCCGCCAGACAGCTACAGACGGTCTTAAATGGTACGGGTGCAGTGTCAATGTGATAGCTTTTTTTTTTTTCCTTACTGCGGAACGTTCAGCTCATGCCACTACTTAATTATTTAATATATAAATATATATATATATATATATATATATATATATATATATATATATATATATATATATATATATATATATATATATATATCTCTCTCTCTCTCTCTCTCTCTCTCTCTCTCTCTCTCTCTCTCTCTCTCTCTCTCTCTCTCTCTCAGAGGCGAAGACACCACCTCCTCCCACCTGGATAGACACCAAAGGGACCAAGATCATGAGGTCCACCAGCTGGTAAGGGAAAGATACATTTTCTCTGTGCACCAAGATGGCGGACTGGAAAGATTATTGCTGTTATGCTATTATGTTTTATAGTCCGGATGAACAGCGTCCTGTCGCTAGAGAACCGGCAGCCCTGGAGTCGGCAAGTGAGATGAGAGCCAATAACGACGAAGTGGACGTGGACACAGTGTAGGACGAGCGGCTTTTGTACTGTAGCCCCTATGGGACCAGGTACTTGAGGACCATACCACGCATAGTGCTTGAGACAACTTCATGCCATGCGTTTTGTACATAGAATTTACTGTATGAACACAATGTGCCCCTGTTAAAGGACATCCTACTGGTGTTTTTGTGCGATAATTGTGATCATTGTCAGAAGAAAGTATGAACAAGTCGTTTTTGTTACATTTTATATTTTAAATTATAATTAAAATAATTGCAGCTTGAGATCTCAAAGCATCAATTTTTTAAAAGCACTTTTTCTTATACTTATTCAGTGACATTCAGAATGACTTGCCCATTTTGCAGTTAAATCTGCAGTGGTTCACAATAATTTTTTGAACATTGTATATCTTACCAAATGTGGGTCCTTATTTTATGAAATAATTGAAATATAAGAGAACTTATTTGACCATTGTATTAGTAAATGTGTAAAGGCCAATTCATATGAAGTGTACATGAATGTGTTTCATTATTTTCAACAGAGCTCAAAGAGCAAAATTATTGAATTTCAGTGGAAAAAAACAACAATGCAGCAAGGATCACTGCTAACAAGATAATATCTCCAAGATATCTTCACTGTAATAATCACTCATGTGCTTTCCAAACGTATTTGATACACAGGGATGCACTTTTATGTCAGTGTATAAAGTTCTTAGACCAAACATGATGTTTACCATTGTGTCAACACTAAAAACATTTTTGTGAATGTCAAAATTGTTTAATTTGATGTAAATATTTGCCTCATCTTTGACTGTTAAGACAGAAAACTGTTTAGTACTGTAAAGTACATTTTAAAGAACTTCCTCTTGCTTTATAATTGATAAACATGCAAAAAGCATTTGGGTTTGTGTAATTCTATACAAATACAATATCAATGCCCCTGAAAGTCCCTACGCACTTTGCCATACAATCTGGCCTCAGGACGCACTTGATCTGCATTCTGGCAGAGCCTGGTAGGTTGGCAGAGTTTATACTTCATGCAGGCCAGGTCACCATGCAGATCAAGTGCCCCCAGAGGCTCTGGTGTGGGGGGGACAGTGTTCAGCGGAGGGATCTGGACTGGGTACATTACCAATTATCTACACAAATTGCCTTGTGCATTCATGACAGCGGGCCAACAACAGGCTTGGGCTGGGCTAGGAGAGGAGTTTCTACTACTACTGTTGGCAGCTCTGTTTCTACATCTGTGATCAATGCATCCATGTCAACTTCTGTTAACTTGACTCTTTCTGCTGATGCTGTAAGAAAATGTCTCGACTCACATCAGGTTATGGTAAACAGGGCACATATAAGGCATAAAGGCTCTGCTTTTGTTTTTCCACACAATTTCTTTATCGCAATACATGAAGAGAAACATATAAAAACAGCTTTATGAACTCCCTTATTAAAAGTACATGTGTTATAAAGTACTTTAACAGGTAGAAAAAAAACAAAACAAAACCTATGAACATAACTATGAACATTTGTTTAACATAACACAGCAAACACCAAATATGTATGTACATCTATTTATAAATATCTATAATAAATTACATCTGTTCTCACACAAACTATTACAGACCAGAAGTAGATAAGGAAGCCCTTGCCATTACTCTCTATCACACATTTCATATTTAGGCACTGAAATCCAGCAGTATTGCCAAGATTGCTAACTCATGAAATGATGCACGTTTGTGGTCGGTTCTGGTGATTTGGTTGATCTCTGGAATGTGACACTAGCCAATTGTAACAGGAAGACGTTGCATAGTTCATTATCAATAATAATTCAAGTGCACCTTAGGTCAGGAGTTCAGGGTTCGGTGCTCAGGTAACCAGGGCCTTTCCGAGAAGCCGGGTTAGCACACCGTCTCGGGCCTCTCCCCACTTCCTGTCCCTGTACCTACAGTGCCAATGGGTAGCATGGTTACATTTCTACTGTTTGATTCTCTTGTGTGTCCTTCGCTGCAGCCGTCATTCAAAGTCATCCTCATACTCGTAGTCGTCCAGGTCCAGGTTGCAGTGGGGGTTTGGGATTTCGAAGAAGTGTCTTTTGTTGCTGCGTAGGTCCAGCTCATTGGAGACGTGTTCGTCAATTGGATCCAGAGCGTTACCGTAACTGCAAGAGGAATAGTACACAGTCAGCTCTACACATCTTCCTTAAAGGTGGCGGGTTCCACTTGGAAAGTGAGAAGGGAGAACAAGACTGAGAACATTTTTGGAGGTTTCATACAAACACACTGTACATAAACCAGCCATGCTGGGATCAGAGGACACAAAAAGAGTCTGATTTCGAGTCCTACGACAACCCAAACAAAGTCTTTGTTTTCTTGCCTAGTTTCACAACTTCTTCCCTGTTAGCCATGATTGGCTGACCAAGAGACGGCCAGGACTGGTGCCACGGTGACCACTATTGTGAACTCTGTTCCCACCAAAGGATAAAGGGACAAATCAAGGTACAGAGTAGCGAGACAGAAGGAATGTAGGTGGAAAGGGCTTGTTCAGAGTACCCCTGCACCTTCAGTAGCTTACCTCCACCTACTCGCTACTCTCCCTGCCTCAACAGAAGCTTGTGGAGCTCCTAGAAATAGCCACACAATAGCTTGTCAGTGGCTGGCTGGAGATCACTGATTGCGGTTTTCCATGTGGACATATGTGCTCACTTCTCTGGTTCTTTTGGAATAAATGCTTGTGGTGTGTGTGTGACTCCCTGTCGCTGATCAGCTGTGTGGTATGAAACAAGGTAGAAACGACAGCATTGGTGTTTATCAGTAGTGTTAGCAGAAGACACCATCGCTCCAGAATTGGGTTAGGGAAATAGCCATCTTACTACAGATTATAGACACAAGTAAGAAGTCAACCTTAATAAAGAGAGCCGCACCCGTCTGCATACTGCTCATTGGCCATCTCTTCTTCAACAAGGGTGTCGTACTCCTCTGCTGCATACCTCTCCCAGTCTGAATATTCTTGGCCTTCTGTTTCTCCATCCTAAAATAAATAAATAAAATAATAAATCAGGAATCACCCTCTCATCACCCCAGTCATATTCCAACACAGTGAATAGAAAACACCTCATGGACCATTACCCTTAGTACCGAGAAGGGGTCTTTCTGTTCATGCTCCAGGTACTTCTCAATGTTGAAGAAGGTGTCAAAGAATATATGGGACAGCTTACACCTCTTCAAGTCACGAAGGGTGATCTTTCCTGCAGGAATCAAAAGACGTGTATATATACATATATAAAAATGATTGAATGCCAAATGTAATGAAATAACAATATCCTCTCATGGTGCCATTTGGGAAGTGATGTTTTTATTAGTTTTTTAAGAAACCTTACAGTACCTGGAACCTCAGGTCTGACCAGGTCAAGCATCTGGCACAAACAGTCTTCGAAAGGCAGAGGCTCCACAGGCATGGCCTCCAACCTCTGACACTGTTCCTCATAGAAGTACTGCAGTTCATACATGGACAAAACCCCATCGCCGTCCAGGTCCATACAGCGGAACCAATATTCTATGCTGCAGCCACAGGAAAAGACACAGAGAGGTTAGGACCCTGTTCAACCAAGACACGTAAAACCCCTAAATAACTATACAGAGGCAAAGTGGGGTAGATGTTGGTAATATCAATTTACCTGGTCTCAGTCTTCTTATCCTCTTCTGATATGAGGAACCAAACAAAATCCTCATAACTCAATCTGCCCTGCTTTTTCACTTTTCTGTCTCTATAAAACACGAAACACAAACCAGTCGTATGTAAGGAGAACTTAATGCAGGCTAACGTCCCGTTATTGTCTCATATATTACCTTGTCACAGTTCCAGAAAATATCCTTTCGATCATCCGCAGTGAGATGGCTGTGGAAAGCGAGAGAGGAGGGAAAATGAATTAGAAAATGTTCCTAAAATGGACATGCTCAGCAGTGTCAGATTATAAATCTGCTGAGACCGTAAAACCCAAAGCACTTGGTACCAATCTTCCATCCTTTATCCCCCTTTTTTTATCGTTTACATAACCAATATTTTGGCCATCATTTTAGGTCTGCTGAAAGATTATAACGTGAGCAGACATTGCGTCACCGCTTCAAACATGCAGGAAATTCACACAGAGAATTATTGTTCTATTGATGTTAATATCCTCCTAGGCAAACTGAAGAGATCAACCAGGAACATGTGCTCTTATGTGACCAGTAATAAAAGACTACATTTACTCGCTTACATCACCCAAAAGCCTTGGTTGGTGAGTCAAAAGTAGACTGAAGACTAAAAAAATGAGAATAAAAACTATTATAGCAGAAAGAGATCTGGAAGAGATCATACTAAAAAAAGTGTGGAAAGAGTAAAAAGAGGAGCAGTACCGTGGTCATTATGGCGCGCCAGATCCCTCTGGTCAATAAAGAGGTCATGGTCTGTGTCCAGCTCCCAGAATTTACAGTAGATGACGTAGAAATGCTCGTAGGAGAAATACTCGGTGAGATGATTGACATCCTCTTCCTCCTCAAGCAGAGCCACATTCTGTTCCCAAAAGAAAAAATTACAAATAAAATATCCTGTCAAAGTCAACTTTATTGTCATCTCACCATACACAATTACACAGAGAGACGAGACTGCAAAGCTTCGGGGATTCACAGTGTGCATAAAGTGCAAATGGAATGAACCAAAACACAAAAACATGACAAATGACATTGTGCACCTACCCATAATATAGTGCAGGTCTAGACAACTAGAAAAAAAAAAGTAGCAGCAGTACGATAATAAAAAAATTAAGTGTCAAGTGTACAACGAAATAATAATAAATCTTATTAAAAAAAAAAAAACCCCAAAAACAATACATTTCCCATGCTCTAAAAAGTAAAGCTAGATATTTTCAGCCTTATTAAAACCAAAAAACTCAGATGCCGTACTGTCAGTACATACAGTTTTAAGCATACACAACCTACCTGCAGAAAGCTGCTTTTCCTGAGTTCAAACTGTGTAATCTTTCCTGTCCATGACCTGTTTACATTATAAAATATCCTCTGAGTTACCTACGGAGACACAAGCGAGTGTGGTAAAATTTAAGCTCATAAATAAATGAACAGAAAAGAATCATTAAGAAGTATTGTACAGCATAATCACACATGGCCACGTTGTTCACACTAATATGGATCAGTCCATGCGTGTAATGGAACAGCATGTACCAGACGAGCATACTTAAAACTCAAGACTACTGTGATCCTACACTGGCAAAAAGACATCTTACCGTGTTCACGTAGCGGTTATGGAAACCCGAAGCCTCCTTCAAAAACGCCAGGCCTGGGTGAGAGTTCACCACGTCCTGAGGAAACATAGAGCCAGAAACCGAAAGAGGGAGAGCGATTAAGATCTGAAAACGAATGATAAGTACAACTTTTAACAGATTGGTTGCACTGTGTCTGGAAAACATCATCGATACAGTTGGACAGGCCTGTCTGTTGCCGTGAGATGTAGTGAATTTGTGCATGTTAAAACCATTGATGCCTGCAGAGCAAACCGAGGTTTAAGATGCAGACAGTCTCATTTCCCATCAAGTATTACATTTCATGTAATGCAAGACTGTAAATCTCCAATATATTCCTACAATGAATCTCCTGCATTGCTTCTTGCCTATTTTTTGTACTTAAAAAGATTATTCTTATGTGGATGCAGAGAGGTGGCAATAAAAAAAAAATAAAAAATCTTATTTTCAGGGTGAGCGCTGGGCTCTTTAACCTTTCCCATTCAAAATTAAATCATAGAAGAGCCCATAACTCAGGCCTCTTAGGAAGCGCTGCAGATATTCGGCTGCAATACTTCCTTCATTTATCACACAAGTCAAAGCCATTTGCCAAAGCCACACAATACAAATTAAAGAGTGGACGGCAGAAGGCGCCTCCACCGCCCGCTAACTGTAGCTTGGCCCAGCAAGCCACTGCCGCCAGTCTGAATACCAATGAAGCGTCGATCACGGCCATGCCGAACACGGGCCAGGGAATGGACCGGTGCAGCAAATACCTCCCTCCAGGACATAGAGATGCCCTGCATTTGAATAGGCACACAGATTAAATCATCTCCGAAGGTTAACTACTCTGACGCATTTTAATGAGAAGTTGGTTAAAGATGACAACGTAATCCGAACGGTAGATATACTGCCATACATTCATCCATCAAACCGGCCATTTCAGGTATAAAATAATCAAACACATTTAAGTACCACTTCCTTGTTAATAAAGCAGATCCACTGCTTAAAAATGTCTTGCAACCACAGCCAATAGCAAGCCAAACATGCAGAAAGATTAGCAGTTCTTCAATTCTAATTGGAGATCAGAAGGACGTGACATTTACATAAATAGATAAGAGTTATCTACAATAGCTATCTGTAACTAGATCAAGAGAAGCTGGCGAGTGTGTTACCCACTAGGCTACTACACTTTTTTTTTTTTTTTTTTTTAACTTTATGGTGGCTGGTATGGAAGAAAACTCATAACTGGAAGGCTGCGGGTTCAGTGGTTGCCTAGCAGTTAAGGAAGCGGCCCCATAATCAGGGTGGTAGTGGCCTAGTGGGTAACACACTCGCCTATGAACCAGAAGACCCAGATTTAAATCCCACATACTACCATTGTGTCCCTGAGCAAGACACTTCACCCTGAGTGTCTCCAGGGGGGGACTGTCCCTGTAACTACTGATTGTAAGTCGCTCTGGATAAGGGCGTCTGATAAATGCTGTAAATGTAATCAAGAGGTTGCAGATTCGAGTCCCGAGCCGCCATGATGCCACTGAGGTGCCACTGACTTCTCCCCGGGTGCCTGTCATTGCTGCCCACTGTTCACTAAGGGTGATGGATTAAATGCAGAGGACACATTTTGTTGTGCTGCAGTGTATCACAATGACAGTCACTTCACTTTCAAAACCCCGAACAACCACGTTTGTCCCCACACGCTGCTTCATGGTCTTCCAGCCTTTCATGGCTGCCCACTGCTCACAAAATGGTTAAAGGGTGTTTGCAGAGGATAATTTTTGTTCATTATTGAATCCTTTGGCCCAACGGTTCATAATGACACTTTTGAGTGTTTTTCTGTGTGTACCATGTTCGCAGCAATAGGCCTCTGACCCAGGGCTCCCATACCATCAGGAATTGCCTAAAGTCCTCTTGTTCCAGGTAATTACAGCCAGGCTTGGCCAAAAGGTGCAGAAATTTGGATGCGTCATCATGACAGGTCTGCAGCACTCTGAAAAGCAGGAACAGATGGCCAGTTCAGAACTTGCAAGAAACAGTATGGGTGCACGTTCACGTGCCTGCTAGAAATTAGCTTCAGAATTCATGCTCAGTCATGGTAACCTACAACAATGTTGAAATAATGACCTCATGAATAGATTTAAACATTTCCATGAGTGTCACCACTAATCTCTGAAGCACTCGAGGGAGTAAAAATAGAAAAGAAAGCATACGCCTACCAAACGCTACACTCAGTTACCCAGTGAACCCTTACTGCTCTGTTTATTAAGGTCAAACAGAAGACAAAAAGAAATTGCATTCATACTGTGCACTGAACTAGTACCACATGTAGCCTAGTCACTGTTGCTCACAAAGGGTGAATGAGAGACGACAGCACAAAACCCTATTGTCTTACTTTCTCCACATGGCAACAAACTTGTGCACGGACACAAACCCCGTCCTTTCCCCGCCGGCAGCGTAGAACAATGGCCCTTTCCAGTAGAGGGGACACTCACATGCCTGGAGAGGGAACAAGTGTCAACCAAGGGGAACAATGAAGGGGGAGGAAGAAAGAAAGAAAAAAAAAAAAACAAAAACAAACAAAAAAAAAAAAAAAACAATACAATAGTACAATATAAGATACCCTTGGACCTCAAGACATGGCCAGAGTAATACTGCATCCATTTACTAAACACGCAGTATAAAGAGTAAAATTGAATGCCTGCCTCATTTTGGACAGATGAGACATTTAAACAAAAAAACATATTTTTCCACTGTATTTCTAGCTGATCTTGGTCTTCACCACTACTCTGACGTACAGTAGAGGACCCATGATTGTATTTGCACATCCCCCCTGTTTGTAGGAATACTAGCTTTAATCCATACATGGACCTTCACTGGGCCATCATCATCATCCTCATCATAGTCATACCTTGATATATATTTTTTCTGTTGATTTACAAAGAGGGGGCAAAAAGTAAAGTACTCAGAGTTGGAAAGAGTTAGTAGTTTGAGCTTCATTATATTAATGAAAGCCAACTTTCTGGGTGGCACCGGGCTGTGTGTTACAAATCACCCCTTACCTTGGCAACCTTCCCCATATCCTCAATGGTGGCCCTTTCATTGGGGAATTCAGAAAATATTTTCTCTATTTTGGAAATGAGATTGTCAATGTTGAGATTGGCTTGGGGCCGTCCTCGAGGAAAGTAGAACTTTGGAATGCTTTCACTTAGCGCCGGCGTAATGGGCTCCTCTTTCTTGACCTGGGCCTGCCAAAACAGACAGAAATAAACACAGTTAGCCATGGGGCTCGCCCTTCTCACGTTTCCGTCTCACAGGTTTTTCCACAAGTGTTATGGTTGCTCAGCAAATTACACCCCTGTGAACATACCCATGCCCCTCCCCCAGCCGCCATGGCACTCAATTAAGACGCGTCAAGTGACACTGGCATGTGTAAAACTGGCAATTAAGGGCCATTCTGGCAGGCGCCAGGCATCATGAAGACCTTTGCGGTGGTCAAGTATCCAACGTGAGAGGTACTCCTGTTCAGGGTGTACACCAAACCGCTTAATAAATGGCAAAAATTCAGGCAGCAAGTTGAAATAAATGCTGCAGGCCACTGTTATGTTGTGACACCACAACAACGCGGACGCATGCCCTAACCGGAGGAGAACTACAAGTTGACTGTCAAATCAAACCGAAGCAAACCTCTCGAAGCTCCTCAACACACATGAAGTATGTATGGGGTGTAGGTCATGACCTACCTCGAACATATGCAATTGGCTATTCACAAGCGGCAGATCATCCATATCGCTTTTATTCTTAAATAAATTAGCGAGAGAACAGAGGGGGAAAAGGTAACAAGCCATGAAGACTTCCGAAGCCAACACGTCCTCCGAATGGGTCCTCGCCCCAAGTCACTTGCAGCGCTGGCTCAGTAGAGAGAACGGGCGTGAGGGTATCAGAGTGACCGAGGACAGAGGACGCGGCTGCGCTCACAGTGCTGATGCTGTTTAGGCAAATGCTGAAGTTTAATCTGGGAGGGGCTGAGGCACCGAAAATCAGCAGAGCGAGATAAGCAGTATTCTTCTGTGCACTTCTATTTCTCTTTCTCTCTCTCACACACACACACACACACACACTTTCACTGTACTGGTCGGTAAAGTTTATTAATATGCTGCGAGTATCTTGTGAGTGTACTTGTGTTTGTGGAGTGAGGGGGAAGAAAAAAAACTCACCCAAATTAGATCAATGCTAAAAACAGAACAATGAACTTGAGCATCACTGATGGTAGCAAAGCAGAATGCAAAACACGGTTCTGCCATAAGAGACACTATTTCATAAACTACCCTTGTATTTCAACGGCAGCCATACCATGGCCATTATTTGTTGAATTTCAACACACACTGTTCAAAATATAATAATTTTATTTAATAGTATAGTAATAGTATCACTAGAGCCGTGGGTTCCTTTAATTCAGCTTCATTATTAAATCATTAATATGTAGACATTATGCAACTTATTAGGCTACGTATAGTTGTCTGGAACCGTTGTGGCCTCCTCTGTCGTCTGCCTTCTCTAGGTTGCGTACTGGCTGAACCCGTGGAATGTAATTCAGAGGCTCAGATAGCTGCCGTAACCTAAAAGCAGCGGTGTGAGAATGCCAGGCTACAGCAGCGTGGCGGCATGCACAACACACGCCGTTTAAACATGGATCATGCGGTCGACGCCTTACACTCGACCCTGATTATTGATTCTCGTAATCAATAACTTCAATAAAACCAGGAAGAGGAGCCTATCAAACAGATTCATGTTCATGCATTAAGCCTAGTCCTAGACTAAACGAGAACTCCAATTAAGTTCTCTCCATCCAAACCGCTTTTAGTCTAGGACTAGGCTTAACCCATGTGTGAGGCCGTAGTTTTTACCATGGCCAGAAGAACCTCAGGAGCCCAGGCACCAGCCCACAACACTACAGATGACGGTATTAACAAGTTCCGGCCTGGTTGATAAGTCAGGAACCATGACTGCCTGTGGGACATCGTACCCGGCTCTGCTGGACAGACACGGCACCGCGTCGCAGTTCGGCTCTTTAAAACAACCTTCTGCAGAGTACTGCCTTTCAGAATTCTCACAGGTGCAGGACCTCTCAGGGTTTTAAAGCCCTCGCTCAGACCTTCAGAGCACAGCTGAGTGAGTGTGTGTGTGTGTGTGTGTGTGTGTGTGTGTGTGGCATGCCAGTGAAGGCCTCTGCTCAGTGTAAGGCACAAAGGGAGACGGATGCTCTCGGTTGTGTCGGCCATGTCTATAAAAGGGAACGGACACCTCCTGCCACGCCGCTCAGCCCCCTCGACAACACCCCTCCCCTGATCTCCAGCATGCTGAGCATTAGCAGGCTCCTGAGCCCGGCTGCTAATCTCCCTGATGTCCCATACATTTATGGCTAGAACGGCACAACTGTGACAGAGACGAAGGCAGCGCGACACCCCCCCCCAGTCACATTAGACCACAACTCAATGTGTTAAAGTAGAATTAACAACAACTCACGCGCTGCAGGATCATTTGCATATTTGTTACAAAAAAAAAAAAGTTGATCACAGACAGATTTAAGTTCAACCCTGGCACCAATAGCAGATGGTCCATAAGACTGGCGTATGCCGCTCGGCGCGAGGCGGCCGGGCGAAGGACTGGGTCGGGGAGCACCTGCCTGGCCCTGCTGGAAGGCGCGCAGCCTCTTCTTGAAGCGGGACGGCAGGACGAAGTCGCACCCGCGGGCCAGCAGCGCCAGCTCCTTCCTGAGGTCCGGGTCCTGCCGTAGAGACAGCTCCTTCATCCTCATGCTGCGCCGGTGCCTGCCGTCGCCGGGCAGCCAACTTCAGCTCCGACAGACCAAGGAAGGGGGGCGCGGGAGGCTTACAGTACACGCTCCGTCCGTCCGGCCGGAATAATCTTCCTCTGTGAACTGTCCCACCCCGCGTGCGCGCACACACACACACACACACACACACACACACACACACACAACTGTGCTTTTCTCTATCAAAGCAAGAGGCTTCTTAATACAGAAGAGCAGCTGCCGCTCTGAGCTCCCGCAACGTCCCAGCAGACCAGCTCACTGAGGTCACACTCCACTCTCCTGAAGCCTCCGAGGGGACTGGACGAGTGGGAGGGGGCTGTGGATCCGTCCTTGTCCGGTTGGCATTCCACTACGCTTGTGGAAGGTCGGGTAAACAAACCTGTTGTCGCGCGCCGCGGCATGGCGGGTCCTGCTGGAGTGCAACATATGGAACGACTTCCTCTCCTTCTCCATAAAGCTCCCCTAAAGCCGGGATGAAGGCATTTCATTCCGAGACTTGCGAGACAAATCCTCCCCGACAAATCCCGGAGTCTTTTAAAGAATACGGACTACCAGCATAGTTCATTTAAATGATGATAATGAAAAAGAAAAAAAAAAAAACTCAGAACACAGGAGCCTCTCATGGGTTTCGGTTCATTTTTTTTTACCTTCCAAGGTTATCGCCTCACCGCGTGCACCTTGTAACAGCTGCCGAAACCGTGTCCGTGCGTGAGGGGGCCCGAGTTGAATTCGAAGCACGAGGGCAGATGCAGTCAGACCAAAGCGGTCCATTCGGACCCAACGCGTGCCGTTCCATCTCAAGAACCGAGAGGACTCGCCACTCCCGGCAAACAGACTGACAGCAATTACATCAATTCCCCACAAACCTGCTGATCTAAAGAAGCCCAAGCGCCGAGGCCGAGTCGGGCGCACGGCGGAGTGCCGCTAGGTTGGTGTACTTTTCCCACAATGCCCGATATTGTTCTTCAAGACAAATATAATTAAGAGAAACGGGCCGGGCTGACGAGGCCGCTGCTGAAAAAGCGAGGCCCGGGAGCGGCTGCTAACAGAACGGAGTGCACCCTGGCTTAAATGATAAGTATTTTTAGACAGAAGATCAGAGTCCACATTCTTCCACTCCATTCGGAGGTTCCTGCTGTCCCTCACGACGACAGGACAGTGTGAGCATCTGATAGCCCGTCTCTGTTTTGTTAAATGCCTGGTTTCTGCTGCCCTGCTGTGCGGACCAGTCTTAAATTATTTTACAGATAATTAAATATGTTCTCAAGGCATTTGGGTCAGGTTGTTATGTTATCTATCCTCTGCTGTTTAGTGGAGACGGTCCCATGTGACCCCCGTGGACTGGTACTGATGGAACGAGCAGCCATGGCACGATCCTTATGGCACCAAGAGGCAGCTGTCTGTGCCAAGACAGCCCAACAATGCTTTGTGTCCAGACACAGCGCCAACTGGACCAGTAATGGAGGCAGGCCAACAAAGATGCTTATTTTGACCCAGGCTAAAAAAAAAAAAAAAAAAAAAAAAGGACAATGGGACAATGTAAATAATACACACTTTCAGAAAAAAGGCTATTGTAAGCCTAATTATTGGAAACCAAAAAAACTGCATTTACAGCATTTATCATACAGCATTATCCAGAATAACTTACAATCAATAGTTAGAGGGACAGTCTCCCTGGACAGTCCCTCAGGAACAAAATGGCAGTAAGGGGGGTTTGAACCTGTGACTTTGTGGTCTTCGGGTTCATAGGTTCATTTTATATAATATGGATTATACAAAATGCTGTTATATTAAATCTGTTAATGTTACTGTGGACATTCTGGAGACAAGAAAAACAGACTACTGTTAAACCGTCTTATGATATCACTATGTATAGAATAGAAGTCAGGCCTTATTATGGCATCAATGATCTTAGGCGTGGATGTCCAAGAAAGACTAACAAAGACCAAAAAAATCCTGCTCTTTGCCACAGCATGGTACTGACGTGCTGCATAACGGCAATAAAGAAGTGAAGCGACCCGATTGACCAGAAGCTGAGGAGGGATCATTACCAGGACACTGGTGCCTGCCAGCGCAGGGAAAACAATCTAATGGGTCTAAGGAAAGACAACTAAATAGACAACCGGAACGCCAGAGGATCTCCACTGGCAAAGCATGAACCTTTGAATTTTTGAGCTGAAAAAGTACAAAATGCTTCAATAGTAAAGAACACAGTCTAATGACCTTAACTGGCATTATAAAACTGTAAAATTGTAAAACTGACCAAAGCAGTCCATCAACTAACAGTTCTTACAAACCAGTAACAGCTGCCAACATAAAATGTGGGGACATGTCCTCTGTCATTTCCTCTGCTTTGATTTTCCATCAAAGCAACCAATTGGACAGAATGCGTATTCATGCCTATGAAATAAAAAATTTTTTCTCCTAAATTCCGTTTTTGCCATTATATACATATTTATTCACCTAAAAACTGTGTGATTACGGAGTGGACGGGAAAAACAGAACAAATGCAATATCACATATATTCACTGTTCAACAAAGTGCTTGTGCATTTACGGTTTGCTTAATAATATAATAAGACCTCTCTCACAATATAACACATTCTTCCTTTTGATGAAATAAAAGTGCTTTATATCTGAAACCAGCACAAAAAAACCTACCAAATAAAAAAAAAAAAAAAAAAAAAAAGTTGCATTATGAACTGGAACCATGTTAAACACGTTTTGAATCAGCTGATTTGTTTGCATGACCAAGAGTTTGCTGAACTGCCAGGAGTTTGCGCAAAAACGGATTCGACACGGACAGCCTCCTTGCCATCGCTGACCGTGGGTTTACATTGTGTTGGTGTGCGGACGTGTGTAGTGGGTCCGTAGCCTTTTAGAAACGCGACTTATACACAATTCCGTGTTTTACAACAGATTCCATTTTCTTCTCTTTTTATATATATAAAAATACCAATAAAAATGTTAATAGCCGACAGCACTAATAACTAATATATTGCCTTTTTTTTTGTTCCACCTCGATACAACTGTAAAACAGGTGACAAATTCAGTCCTCCGATGAATAAGAACCCTTCTCCAAAGGGGTACTGGAGCCACGCTGAACATGCAGAGGACGAATGAAAACCCTCCCGCTGCACCTTCACGGCCACGCTCCCCCCAAAAGGCATCCATCCGAAAACAGAATCAACAGGGATCAAAACCGTGAGCGGGGGGCACTTTTTCTGACAATTAAAGAGTCTGGAAAAGAGCGAGCGCACAGTGCATTACACCCCATGCTGCACAATAAACACGAGCCAAAATTCCTAGTAGTTAATTCCCAGCACAAGGGAAGCAAGGCTATCTTTGTCGGTGTCTTGTGTCAAAGTTAGAGCAGCTGTCTCAAACTGCATTCAGCATGACGTTAATTGAATTTTTAACTAATCCTTTGAAGAATGCATTTGTATTCTGGAATTCTTTTTGCGGCCTTCTTAAAATAAAGCATGACTGGCTGCTGGATCAGGCCGCCTTTAATGCACTATGACAGGCTGCGGGCACAGGCTGCCTGCGTCACGCCAGAAAATATGAAAATGTCCAACAGTTGTTCCGGCCTGGCCGAGCAGCGCCGGGGATCATGGGAGCGTCTGAGAAACACTGGACATGGAAATCAAAGCCCCCTCACATCTGTCAAAGCTCTTTCCGTCGCACAATGAGAAATCGCATTAAGCAGACGTACAGAAAATGGCGGCACTCATGACAGCGATTCATTGCTTGCAGATGTCTTTCGTGGGTAAAAAAAAAAAGGCACCATTATCTGAAATCTTCAGAGACGATATCAAAATCGTACCAGACTGTATGCCATTCCCTTTTTGAACTCTCATGACCAAATCCCTCCCTGCCTTAAAAAAAAAAAAAAAAAAAAGTTTGAATGTAATTGGTCTCGGCCATTTTTAATTTTTACTACACGAAAAAAGTTTGGGGATGAGTAGAACCAGACGCACAAGCACTCGATCTCACACGTGTCATGTGTCACTCACTGGCCCGCCACACCTGTGCACGTGACACCTCCACATACCCACCCGGGCACTGACCCGACCCGGCCCGACCCTGGCCAAAATTACGCCGCAGCGCCTGCGATCGCGCTGCTTGACCCGTGCTAGCCAGGCGTGGACCACCAAAAGCGGCTTTCTGTCTCTCTAAGGTGGTCTGCATGTTATGTGTGTTTGTGCTGGCAACAGGCCTGTACACATATTCCTAAAAATGTCACACCTCCCAAGCTATGCGGGCAACGAAAGGATATCCCGTATCAAAAACGACGTCCATGGTTACGGTTCTATAAACATCGGAGTCGAGCAAGAAAATCAGGTAGGCCAAAGTAATTCAATGTCGGGGATTTAAACGTTTTTAAAAATATTGTATATATATACACACACACACACACACACACACGCGCATACATACATGGATGGACTCGGTCAAGCTGCCGCTGTATATGGAGTCAGCTGTCCAGAATCCTCACTGTCAATCTGACGTCTCTTACAGACCCCTGCAGAGGGCAGGCATCAGCAGCTTTACTGTACAAGTGTATGTACAAGTCAGGCGACGAACGCTGCTACCAACGCACACAACAAGTCACAGACATCACGCCACTAACAGATGGCAATTATGAAAGCAGCGGACCATAAGTTTGGCCGCCATTGTAACACTTAATGAAGACATTTCATGTCCATCTTACTGCCCGTCCTCTGTATCGAAAATGCCGAAACTATTCAAAAGGTATGACAGGCCCCAGGGTGATTGGTCGAGTGGAACCAGAACCAGAATCCACAGGGTGCCGAGCTGCTGAAGACACTCTGCATCCTCTTGTGGTAAGACAGGGAAAAGTAGAGAACAGACAACACTTATGTTCTGGTTTGAACATAGGGGGAAGCTTCAAATTTTCATCTTAACCCACAACGACCAACATTAATACTCTGGTCAAGACCACGGCCCTTTAGAGGCGAATATGAATGTAAAAATGCAATAGATGCACAATCAACAACTGAGCCAATTTACATGCCCGTAAAATAATGAGATTTTAATAGTTCTTCACCAGGATACAATACCTGCCATCTAAAGCAGTCATCTTCCCAGAATTAAATTCCCTGACCAAAAAGCAGAATTCCATGACCTCCTGAATAAGAAATAAGAAAGGGTATTTAAAGGGGTTATAGTTGAATATAGGCGGCTTGGCGTGTTGAATGAAACAAGCCAGAACCGCAACTCCATTCATTAGTCTTTTATTTGATCATCTTTGGGTGAGCCTGTCCTTAAATTTCTTCATTTTCGAGCCAAATATCTTGAAATGTACACGCGCCTGGCATGATTGGCACATTAGCAAGTGTAAGAACAGATTTCGACATTGCACAGATTTCGCATTTAAGAATATCACACATTTTTAGAGCCGGAATGGGGGAAAAAAAACTGGGGAAAAAGACGCATAAACATCACATCAGGTTTTAGCTACTGCACTCCAAAATTCCCCAACTTGGCACCCAAATGATCAAATTCCCTGACTTTCCCTGTCTGGAAATACCTTTACTGAAACTCCCGGACCCCGTGGGACACATGCTAAAGTCAGATGATTTAAAAAAAAGACACAGTGAAATCTTTGACGGTGGTCACATGGTCTCACTAAACAAGACGGCTTGATGCTCGGGTCTGCCGGGGGTCCCAGAACTGGTCGGATTATAAATGGAATAATAGTCGTGAAGTCTCACCTTCTTAGCGCTGACCGAGCGGCGAGGCACCCGGACACTGGGACCCACGCGGGGTGAGCCGCTGCTCCCAGAAGGCAGCGCTGAAAGTGGACTGGACGTGGCACTAAAAGGGGAACTGGTCCGTTCGGCCGCGCTCCCCTTCTCAGCGAGTACTGGTGAGGTGGACCGTTCGAGGATGGACGAGTTTATACCGTGCCCGTCGCTGAATTCGGTTGCCTCTCCACTCTCGACCTTCCTGAGACAATCCTTCAGGAGCTCCTGAGTGCTGGACTCGCTCAGCCAATAGAGGAAGAGTTCGTCCACCTTCATCTTCAGGACCGGCTGGAGCACCTGCGGCGCTGGCATCTTCCCCCTACGCTCACAAGAACAACTTTAAATCGATTACCGAGGAGAACGAGAGGAAAAAAGTGGCAACAACGACGATCATGTGACGTTAAAACGTATAGCTGAATGTGTGCAGGCCTAATGCAAAGATGGCTGGGTACAAAGCAGATTCTATCATTTCTTTTGGCTAAATGGTACCCTACTTCTTAACGTAAGTTAAATGAAAATGTGATCATGCATTTTTCAGCTTGGCAAAAAAACATGGCAAAGAATCCAAGGGCATTCCCCATGTGCTCCCTTTTTTTAAGTATTTTAAGACATTCAGCTTCATATCTGTAAGGTCTGTTCATGTTCTGTTGTTCTGTAGCCCTTCCCAGTTCCCAGTTTAATTTTTCACGCCTCGTACCGAAGTGCCACACGTCTCTTCGGTTAGAATTTACCCCACAAAAGCCCTCGACTAATAAGAAGGCTGGTTAGCCGTTCAGCACTAGCTAGGCGCCCATAACAGATTCGAACCGGGTGAAACTACACTTCGGTCTGAACTTGGCGCTCTATTAAACGCTTCCCGCCTCGTTCTAGTGGCGCGGGGCCGCCACAGATCGCGTTACCTGTTCCACAAAGACTTGTGCCGCGCTACATGTCATGTGCTCGGTCCCGGTTTTTATGCACCGGGCTTCGTTTTGAACCCAGTCCTCGTTTCCCGGGTAACCGGGAGAATGGCGGACCGGCCGCGGAGGCCAGTTCCGGGCGCGATTGGAATGTAGACCGACTGTTGGCTTCGGAACGAAGACGTGACGTCTCAGTATCACTATATGAAATATGGCGGGTTCTGTGTATTTTTTTCTTAGCTGTCTGCGAATCTCACAGATCAACAAAGTGCCCCGTTTGTCATCCGGAAAAGGGGGCGGGCGCCAAGGCTGCAGCGTTTGTACGCGCGGGGCGGTGTTCTCGCGAGAACACAGTTGCCAAGTGTGGGCATTTTTAAAAAAACTATTTGAAATCTAGACAGATACACTGGTTTGATGCGCCTCGCAAACACTCGTGTATAAATGACTGAAACAACAACGCCGACCTAAAACTATTTATTGAAATGACGAACCGGCACATGACACGATAAAATTACAAGCTGTTGAACTATTTGTTTTACGTCTACATGGAAATATCTGGCAGCCACGAAGCGAGGCGTAATTGACCTGCGGTGGCCCCCAGCTCAGCGCTGCTGTACATCGGCTGTGCAGAACAGATGGTGGGGGAACAATCGATGCCATTGGTCTGCCGTAGCCTACTTTATTCTCATATGGAAAGAGCAGAAAGTACAAAATCGATGAGAACATAGTGCTCATGTTAGAACCTTTGGAATAGAAAGGCATATCATAAAAGGGCAATTGCAGCTTGCATTATTCCATCATTGTCTCTCGCTGTGTGTAACGAGTTCCAATCTACTTCAAACAGCATATAATACAACAAAAACCTTAAATTATATCTGCTGTAATGTCGACTTTTAATGGAATGTAATATGTTTAGCACTGATGGAGTAACTGAGCATGAGCCTTTTTATTGCTGTGTTGGTTTTGAGCTGAAATGTAAGTTAAAGTGCACAGTATTTTTCCCATGATATATTCAAAAGACAGTCTGCAAGTGCATTACTATTCTCACCACGCATAAACCATTTATGCAATGATGTTTTGTGTGAATTATTAAACTGTGCCAAAGGTCACCAAAAGCAAGTAGAGAAACAAGATAATCTAGACCTTAAATTGTATTTATTCCCCCGTCTCTGCTCTGAACAATATGATCCATCCAGAGAAAACAAAAAGGTCAGCAGGCAATCTCAGATAAAACAGAAATGTCTTTTCTCTGAATAATAGATCAAAGGAAAAAAAGAAAACATTATATACAAACAACATGGATTATCCTATTTACTTCAGAATTATGAGAAGTCTTCTTAGTGGTTACACACAGATAATGTGCTTTTTGTTACTACAGATGTAGTTAACAAATAATATGAATGCGATGATATCTGTGCATATGATTGTAATCATTAGCGGTATTACTCTACAACTGATTGCAGCTTCTGACATGAAATGAAAGGAGTTTCTCAGTGTTTGGTGCTCATATGTTGCCGATCAGTGGATGTGGTTTTCCTTTGAGTAGGAATATGTGCCATGCGGACCACATCCAGTTACTTAGCTGCTTTGTTATTACTCTGATTAGTGTGACACCCAAATTAAGCCTAGTGGAAGCAGCATTTTAAAGAACACTGTCAGTTATTCCCTCATTTCCTTCGCCTGAATAACAATGAATCATCTGTGCCTGATTTTGTGATTCTATGGTTTCCTCTCCTCTGGTTTCCTAACATGCTGCACTGCACGAAGACATTGCACAAATTTATTGATTGTTTCATGGGAGTCATTCCAGACAACAAGGTACCCCCGCGGCTTCCTTTGGAAGAAAGCGGTGCATGGATGAATGCTTGTAGTCTAAATGTTTCCCGCTTATTTTTACCATATGAGACATGGACATATTTCTGGTATTCAAAATTATGTTTAAACTTAAACAGAATTAAAAAAACAATAATATAATAAGCAGTGCCTCCAGGCAGCTTTTGTTGATGAGTGATATTTCCACATAATACTCTGACAGTTTATGGCAATCTATGAGAAAAGAGTTCCTGCATTTTATCTAGTTAGAAAAAAGCAACAAAGACATCAAGGCGAAAACTTCAGATCCATAATTTTAAATTATATTTAATATTTTTCTATATTTGCTCTATATATGAGATTTGTACATTATTTACATAACATTTTATTTAATTTCTTTTACTGCATCTTTATTGGATCTACTGCATTACTTAGTATCAAATCTTCCTTTTTCCTCATTCTGCCATTCTGTACATTAATGCATCATGTTTATTTATAATAATTTTGTATTTCTATTGTTTATGTTCATGTTGTACGGGTGTCTACATTTTTACTTTAAAACCAGATTGTGAATGAAATCTAGCAGCAAGTTAATTCTTTTACTGGAGAATGTATGTCTGTGCCCATAAAATTGAAAGTAGGCTTTAACAACGTCAAGTTTACTTTCTGCAAATGAAAGACATATGGATTTTGCAAGGAGGCAAGTGGTCTGTTAAGTAAAAAAAAATACTTATTCAATCTTGCAGTTTTTCACCGTGAATCACAGCTCACGTTCAAAAATTGCAAATGGAAGTGAATACGTGTAGCTTGGCTGCAGAGAGAGGTCATAGGGCACATTATACAGCATTAGTCAGCGCTTAACAAATACCATGGCAGCTGCTCAGGCTTTCCTGTCAGAGATCCTACAACATAAAACCAAGCAGGAGAATTCTTTTTTTTTATCATTTCACATTCATTGTATGTCGACCGTGCCAAACTACATAGTGTGCAATGGAATATGCTCACTGAAATGCGAGCGCTCTAATAATTACTGAAACAAGTCACACTCTAAGCATTTCTCTAGCCTCTGATTCTTAACAAGAAAACTAAAAATCACAGAGACAAATGAAACCCTCTTCAGACAACATTTAGATTCATAATGCACACAGCTAAATCCAGCCACAGAGGAGAGAACCTCTTTTATTAGACACTTCAATTGCTTTCAGATGTTTGCACTTTCCAATTGAGATTACAAAGGGAAAAAAACAATGTTTCTGTCTGCACTGTTCTGTCTGTCTCATTATATATTAATACATTAGGTAAAATACATAGCCCTTACAAATCCCTGAAAGAAATAGCGCTGAAGTTCTGAAGCCTTGTCGCTTCCTTCCACAGAGGAGGAATTCTTTATGTTTAGTAATAATGTAGTAAATTCATTACAACACTACTATGCTCTGTTATATGAAGTGTTCAAGATCTACATAGGGCACGTAATACATACAGCATAAAGCAGCTCAGTCCAGAGGGTACAGTGTACATAGTGAGGAGTAGTAACAGTGACCCAATAGAGGTCAAACTTACTGTCACTATATTTGGGTCTGACAGTTTATTGAGGTCACAGGTATGCAGTCAACATTTTATTTCGTTTCAAGATGCAAAGTATGTTGCATCATATTCTTGTTAATGTGCAGCACTTTTTGTATCAGTATATTTGTGGGGACATTTTGAGCATATCTGAACACAACACCCAATAAATATTATAGTGGCGTCCTTAATCCAGCATGCATGCATGCAACGCACATCGCTGTGCTGCCTTCCATCGTCTTTATTCTCTAAATGGAACAAACCAGACATTGTACAGCGTCCAGTACAGATCTTAGTGGCAGGAAGGCGCCAAAATGGCCCGTCTAATACGCTGTTACAGACCAGATGGATACAGAATGGAGGAGGTGCTAAAGAATTAGAGAGGGGAGGGGAAAAAAAAAAACCTTAATCTCTAAAATGGCTTGTAAGATCTATTCAAAACAGACCATTCCAGTTCCTGAACAAATAACTAAAGCATGTTGCAAACCTTTGATGTGCTTGTTTTCACTTTTAAAAATGCATAGCATTGTTTTTTTTGGGGGTGGGATTTACTTTCTGTTGGTTTACTTAATCACCCTTAATGACCTAATTATTAATAATGGTCAAAGAAAGCTTGTTTGAGGCTGGTTGATGGAGTAAAACTAAAGGTGCCCATAGGCAGATAAGACGTTTGCTTTAAAGATAAAATAAGGAATTGACATTACATCACTTGGTGATTTGCTTCATGAATTACCTAAATGGCCCCCAAATTGATTGCCTAGAGAGAAAAAAGAAATAAAATGAAACAAAACGAGAGTAACCTATTTTCCAAAAATGTGTTTCATGTATTAATTTTCTTGCGATTCTTATCTTGCTTTTAATGGCTGGAAAATAAGAGGGAAGGGGTCGAAGTTCCACTCTCCTCCTAATGGCGGGGCGAAGAAGGGAGATCTTTGCTGTACCCCTCACGTTGCACGCATTGGCATGAGAGAGCAAGGAAATCTGAACTGCTTATGCTTCATTCATTAGTCTTTTTTACATTCCTCATATCGACAGAAAATATGTAAAAGCAGCCTCTTCGTTATCACCCAAGGGCATCACCTTTGAACACACACACACACACACACACACACACACACACACACACACACACACACACACACACACACAAATATACACATGGCAAAGCTTCTTTCATTTCAGCACACGGAATTTCATCATTCATTTTACATTATATAATCAGAAGTCCTTTCGCTGGATGCTTTGTTTGCTGTCGGAATGCTGCTGGTGCTTCAGAAAAAAAAAAAAAAGATATGGTCGGAGGGGGGTTGAATTATTCAGGGGGAAAAAAAAGATTAGACCACGTTAAGGTTGATTCGGTGTGGAGCGGTGTACAATTGTACGATTCCCATTAATGGCTGGTGAAAATGCGAGGACAGGGAGCGAGAGCGGTGTGCAGGCCAGTGCATATCCTGCATCCATTACCGCCTGCTGGGGAGTAAGGAGCCTCGCTCTACGTTCCCCGGGAAAAATGACACGAATTCCAGACAACCGTGACATGAAAATGAAGACCGGGGTGATTTCGGTAATACTGATTAAGCTGTATAGACTGGGATAAATGGGATAAACTCCCGCATTAGCTGAATTTAACCCTAATTACAGCCAAGCGCTGGAGGAGAGGCCAGCAATTAGTTTGTCCAACATTGAGAACGATGTTGAGGTGGATTTTGCTAACAACGTGTTTTCTGCCGGGGACTGATTGCTCGCTGATTTAAAAAAAGAAAGTCTGAATTCAATAAACAGCACGAGGTCAGACATGGTCAGACATCAATGGTGCAGCCTCGGCACGACGGCATACAAATGCGGAGACGGCTACAATAATACAGCAATTAGGCCCTGCGCAACATAATCTCTGTCCAGAAATCAGAGGATTGTCACCGTGCTGATTGGTGATGCAAGCAGATCAATAATTTCAAAGCCACACAAGCATGGAAATTTAGGAACCGCGGAACCGTGAAACCCATGGTATTGAGACTCCACATATTTTGTCTAAATCAAACAATAAAAAGAAGTTCCCTAGGATCAAATTTTGATGATTTCTGCCTGCTTGCATAACACGATACAACTGTGTGTAATGAATTGAATTAAGTTGCAATTAGGCTTATTTTCTCTGGCGGAATTTAACTCCAGGCTCAACTTAATATAATGTTTTTAATGAGTGTCACAAGACCACCGTTGTCTTATCTCATGCTTGTATCAAATGCAT
Source organism: Denticeps clupeoides (assembly GCF_900700375.1). Taxonomy (NCBI): domain Eukaryota; kingdom Metazoa; phylum Chordata; class Actinopteri; order Clupeiformes; family Denticipitidae; genus Denticeps; species Denticeps clupeoides. The sequence goes on from NC_041715.1 coordinate 7,190,978, forward strand.
CTCATTCTGATCCTCTGAAAAGAGAGAAACATTCTCTTTATCGCTGCCAAAGAACGTCTCCAAAGACCATTACACCAGCCTGATCTGATTTGAGACTATCTCCATTGATCTGATACCACCGCAAAAATAAATTGGATGGCATATTAAATTCAGTCTTGTACATGCTCTCCTACAAAGGGTATTGTCTGTGTGTGTGTGTGTGAGTGTGTGTGCCTGTCTCAAAGCCATGGCCACAGCTCTGGCTGTACACTATATATATATATACAGTATCATTCTGATGAAATTATATTCATAGAGGTGTGTCGCCTGCCAATATATTCAAACAGGCAAAAAAGAAAAAGAAAAAATTCTCATAAGCAGCTTCCAGCTCAGCAATGCATCGGCTGCCAAGACCCACTGGCAGGCACTTCACATGTCAGAGTCACATGATCTTTGGGAGGCGACCTCTATCTCTGATGCCAGGGCCTTGCTCCGGCTCACCTTTCCTGATGCGCCGAGATCTGCTTGCCTCTCTTAAATGTTAATGAAGCCGTTCATCAGTTTGTCAGGGTTTGTCAAGCTTTTCCTCCTTTAAACTGCGAGTCCAGCAGAAACAATGTGCCCCTTGGACGAGAGGCCTTAGTAGACTTTATAAAAGTCCTGATTTGGCTCTGAAGAGATGATCCTCTGTCAGTACCTTTCAGACAAAGTTTTGGCTGAAACTCTGTGAGACGGGAAATGGTATCTGTCTGTGTGCCATCTCGCCATATGAAAAAGCTCTGGCATTATGTGTGCTGAAAAGGACACACACTTTTCACATCAAGCGAGACGGAGGACCTGGCAGAAGCCCACTGGAAAACGAATGAAAACTAGTCACCTAGCAGGACAGAATCAATGAAAAGCAATTACATTAGCAACCCCGGGAGTGGGCAGGGAAGGCAGAGATAGCCCTCCACGGCCTCCCCCACACTCAGACTCTCCGTCGGGCACAGAAATAATGCTAATGCATGACTCAACAGGGCTAGAGAGCCACACGAATACATTCATATTCATTTTGGCTCAAACAAGGTTCTGTGTGCATATGTGTGAGTGTAGATGTACAATTAGGTTAAGATTTGACATCTGAATGAGATCAAATTCATATAATTATTTGAAATGATTCATTTTAAATAACCTAAGCAGTATGGTGAAGATGGTGAAGCACATTGTCCTTGTTTTTTTTTTGCTGCCTAAATGTATGCAATCCCCTGTATCACATGCAAAATAATAAGAATAACCATTAAATCAAACTTATTTTGCAATGCCATGTGACAATTTTATCGTGTAATTTGGTGTATTTATATGGAACCAGGTAAAACGCACTCAGTTTTGAAAGTTTCATTCAGACTTTTCATGAGAAGGATGTGTCGTTGCATCAGCAGTCCACTAGATGGCAGTGTATCCTGCATCTCCCTCTTCTAATAACAAGAACTTTTCTCGACTTATTGGCAGACTGTTGCAAGGGGAGACAGAGCAAATAAAAAAAATCACTAATAATGCTTTGAGACACCGAGGTTACGAAAGCAAACCAACAAAGAAAGTTCACCTGACAAAATGGTTTGATGTTTGAATTAGCCGGCAGTCCTGTAAAGGCTCCTTTGAACAGTGAATTAAAATGACTATTGTCAAAAGAGTCACATTAAGGGGAAAGTGCAGCAAAATATGCTTAAAAATAAACTTGTATAAAAAGATGAATTACTGTGCGCACAATGAAAATAAAAATCTGATTTTTTGGGTCAAACAATTGGCTGACAACAGAAGGCACATCCATCTCAAACATTAAAGGAATGTGTGTTCTCATTATCAGCCGTTCAAGGTTCCTGCCCAGGTTCTAAGTTTTAATTCTGTGAGTTCTCATATTTGCCTCATTGTTCAGAAAAAGTGAAGGGAACAGAAGACATTTAGCGAATACCCAAGTGTTCATTCTTTACACATCATCTGGAAATAAAATGTAATTTAGTGAATCTTAAAATTACAGCATCGAATAAAGAATACAAACTAGATTTCCGTGCTCATCTGTGATGATGAACAAAAGTGAACAAATGAACAAATGTGTGTAAAAGTGAAAAATTGCAAATACAGTATTGCAGGATATGTATCAGAAGGTCAGTGCATCTCAATTCATTTTGCACATCTCTACTCTTTTTGCTCATTTCTGCTCAATTTGCACATGTCTGTCATGTCTTGTGTGTCCTGTTTAAAATATCCAACATATCCACTTACAAGCATCCTACATGATGTTGACCAGTTATGTCATGTTTGTCCTGTTCATTCTACAGAAAAGTTTTACTTTTCTTTTACAGAGATACTGTACAGAATTTAAGTTTTAGTTTCTAGTCAGTATAGTTAACTTTAGTGTGTATATACATATATATTTTTCTTTCTTTTATGATATCACTATGGGGGGGGTCTGTGTGAACCATTACTACAATACACAGTATATTGTGTATACTGTTGTACGGACAATAAACCAGTCTTTAATCTTGAATCTTGAAGAGAACTGACCGATGCCATCTGAGCAGAACTGTTCGAGATATTATAAGCCAATGTGTGAGGACTTCATTTTTTTCATTTTCTCAGGCTCCCTCGGTCCTCTGTGTATATGTGGTGCCACCAGTTCACTAACCGCATGGCTGCTTGGTCCATTGGTGTCTTTTATTATGATGTCAGCACTCGGACTAAATAGCGTTCGGTTTCTCAAAGAGGGCCAGTTAGAGGGACGTCAATAAAATAATACCCAACAGAGCCGAGCGGCCATTCCTCATCGCAGTACAGTTCATCTGCTCATTGATTTATTGAGGAGCGGCAGGGTTAATGTGATTAAGCGCCGATGATTGCAGCCGCAGAAAAACAGGTTGTTTGTGTGCTATTGTGTCTTCGTAAAAGCATCTATCCAGCGGGGTATCATGGCCTTCAGCACCTCGGCCTTCCTCCAACTCAGCTGTCTGCCATTCCTAACCATGAATATGGTGTATGTATGTGTGTCCATGTGTATATCTGTTTACGGGCAGAGCAATGTATCATGCGAGGTGGGAACCTTTGCAGGACGGAAATCACGAAATTACCCAATAACTCACAGCGTGTAATCTGTTTAGCCGCTTGGCTGTGCATATTTCTATTTAAAAACCATAAACACCCAATCCCAGCATCCTTGCCAGGCAAAGGTGATTACTGTGCATTAGACTTTGATTACAGCAGCATAAATTGGGTGAAATTATGTGAAGTATGTGCTCAACTGGGAATCCCAGTAACGGTAGGCTGGAGCTGAGTAAATCCTCTAATTCAGTAATTTCTTAACCAGGTATTGGCCTAATAGACCCTTGACATCATAGGACACAAGGCTTTTAGCATAAAAGCCAGACAGCCGCAGAAAGGGTGTTAAAAAAAAGGGTGTAAAAAATAAATAAAGACAAAGAGAGAACTACAAGAAGAATCAAGCTGTTAAAACTGTGAAAATTGAGAGCATTTTATGAATCCTTTTAACATCTTAAAGGGATTTAAAATGGAAAAATATTCATCCAGTGACTGTTTGGAGTGTCTTAACTAGCAACCATTAAAAACAGTTACCAGCTCAAACTAATTTCTGACAGAACATCAGTTTGAGAGTGTGACTTATTACCACATTAAGTTTAATGTTTTAGAAACCACCCTAAAAGTCCACACAATGTACAGCTGCAAACCTGTATGCTTAGAGATTTTTAGCCACCGTTTTAGCCATGAGGTGCATGGATACACGAAAATAATATTTATTTTAAGAAGTTATTATTTAATAAATTGATGCATTACACATATTCTACTACTACATAATTTAATGCTCATCACTCATCACACTTTAATGCTGATTCTCACAATGCAATTAATCTTTCAAATTATGGAGCAATTCAGGGTGGGTTCAGGAATCACTTGATTCACCTAAAAATAATTGAGTTACTCAAATTGAGAAGTGTGTGTGCATAAAATTTAAAAACAATTGCAAGGAATTGATCCAGGAAAGATGTTCACATTCCAGGGTGTCAGACTTCATGTTTTGGGGGCATTTGAATTGATGGAACAGAATATCTGTTTTCTCTCGCGAGATCTGGCGTCCCGTGCCTACCAGAGCAAACAAGCCGGAGTGACAAAAAAAGGGAAATTGTTATATGTGGGTGGGTGGGGGGTGGACTCGGTGCATGGATCCGAGCGCTGTGTGGGCTGCTCCACGATCACGGGCCTCGGCGCGCCCCTCCCCGCTTTTTTTTTTTTTTTAAATCATGCAAAATGGAGTGCAAAGAAGCTTCTTAGCAATATGCAGATTCTTATGCAAAGCAGCCTTACCTATGGTGGTTGGACCACGTTGCTCGTCTTTGATCTGTGTTTCTGACATTCTCCGACTATGAAGAAGAAAAGAACTTAAAAAACTGTAAAGGCTCTTAATTGAAGTTAACATAAAAGAAGATACATGGTGTTAATTGGTCTACGCTAAGAATAATTCAAAATAATTCAGACCTTGGAGACCACTGTCCCTTAACGGCTCTCCCTGCCAAAGTGTCAGGATTTACATCTTTAATTCAAGATTTCCCCCATATTAATTACCTCTCGGCTAGAAGTGAATCACTTCATTTTAAAGTATAATAAATACCATTTTTCCCCTGGTCCATGAATATCAATTCCTCCCCCCGCTTCTCTCACTCTTTCTCTTGCTCTTCAGGCCATTCTCAACACAACCTGGCTTTGCAGCCAGCAGTACACCGACTCATGTCTGATTATAAAGGCACACAGATCCAGGGATTCTCCAGAAAATAATGATACATATGATTTCTTATGATAAAGTAAAATATATATGGCTTAGATTTAAAAAAAATGTTTTTTCCAGTAATAATATCTATTGAAATTGTTGCTCTATATTATAAAGAATGACTGGTATTCAAAAAAACCAAAATATTTACTGATATCAAAAAACAATAAGTGACTTTTTCATTGGTGGAAAAGCATTACAAATCACTAGAATCAACACTGAATCATCTCTCTAAATAAACCATCTTAAATTTGAGGAGAAAATTTGAAGAAAGAAAAAGAAAAGACAGAAAACTGGCAGGGATGATAAAACGTGCAAAATGCACATGTACAAGAGATTTATGTGCGTTTGTACTTTATGCATGATAAAAAATAAAATAAAATAAATGGTGATTGGGAGCCATTCTGGTTCTGTGGCAGGACACCAGTCTGGTGCATTGCTATCCAGCATGGGAAGTAAAGCAATTTCAGCAGCCCACCCCCAGACTGACCTTTCATTAAGAGAGCGGGACACACCATCGCCGACCCATCTTCTCCTCTTCCTACAGTGGTGATGAATGGGACAGTACAGGCTGCAGGATACTGGACAGCACACACACACACACACACACACACACACAGATATACAAAGATATAAATATGTCACATGGGTTAGAGGCCACAACACCCTCCCATCAACACCAAAAACAGCAGCTAACAAACTTTGAGTGGGATTTGCATCTCAGGATTCTAGATTTTTGCAGGATTTTTTCAGTTTAATATGCACGTCTATAGCCTGTTTACGTGAATACAGTTCAGATGCACATACCTAAAAGTGCTTTTTACTGCAATTTATTGGCTCAAAGTGCACAATCCACTGTTAAAAATGATTTCATTTGGAAACCTAGAGGGACACATTAATTACAAAAAACAGAGAGAGAGTGAGAGAGGGAAAGAATCTAATTAACATTCCACAGTGACTTAAAAAGTTGAATAATATTAGAGCAGGAACCGTCAGCCTGATGAAAAGAGTTACATGACAGTGAAATTTAAATTCAAAGAGTTGCAGATAATGTACACACAGATCAAAAGAATAAACAGCAGGGGAAGAGGAGGGGGAAAAAAACACCAAGAAGTTTAATTTCCTCCACTGTGCAGAGGGAGCGCAAAAAGCTGCACGAGAAACAAACAAAACAAAAAAAAACCCAGAGCACTCGGAAAACAAGACCTGAGAATTAGGCGACTGATTAATCCAATTAAGAGGTGTCACTGGCTGACCTCTGACCTCTCACACTCACCCATATCGCAGGGTGGAAGCCTAGCGGGTGACACACTCGCCCGTGAAGCAGAAGACCCAGGTTCGGACCCCAATTACTACCATTGTGTCCCTGAGCAGGACACTTAACCCTGAGTGTCTCCAGGGAGACCGTCCCCGTAACTACTGATTGTAATGAGCTATAGATAAGGGTGTCTGATAAATGGCATTAATGATTGACAGATAATCACCATGACGTCCCTCCAAGTGTGTTAACAGCGCTAAAGATGCGCTTTAAAACACACTTCATACACGGGACGTTTATTTCCCCCTCCATTTTCACCTTGAGATTCTCTGCCCCTTTGGGTCCTCGGCCTTCTAGTCAATCCACGGCGTGTGCATTTAAAGTGCATTAGCGCTTGTCCCTGCGCTGCGTCTGGGTGCCAAAGAGCCTGTAATTATTATTCATTAGTATTCATTAGTTCCAGGTCCTGCCCGGCGTGTAGCTCATGTTGAATCACTCGCAGCGTAAGATTTCTGACGAGGGCTGGATGTGCAGGTCAGGCAGGAACCATTAATTAGGCCCACTAGTCAGGACTTATTTTCTGACGTCTACGCGCGAGGTTAAGGGCGCTCCTGCTACGGCCCCGATGAGCCACAAATACTTAAAGCCTTTAAAAAAAAAAAAAAAAAAGCGGGAAAATCCTTGCCTAACAAATTTCCGTTTCCTTCCATCTCTCTGCATGAGGGAGGAAGGGCGATTTTTGGGGAGCAGGGGAGTAGAGACGGTGATTGCGTTGGAGCCCATTAACGCGGCACGTTTGTTTTTCATGTGGCGGCGGGATGAGCTCGTTGGCCGCCGGCCTCTGTGTCCGGTTTGCATTCTTGGCGGCGGCCCTGTCGGCTCGCCCTTTTATCTCCTTTTTAATTTCGGAACGCGCCGCTCACTGTGGTCTGCCGCGACGAACAAAAATCATTCCCCTGCACTTTTGTCTGTTTTGAAGGGGCTCTATTGAAACCATTTCTGCTCTCGGGGGTTCACTCCGAGTGTCTTGGCATGGCCATGGAGATCTTCCTGCCTTTATTGTCCGTCTTGATGTCCTCGTTCTACGGAACCCATCGGCCTCTTACCCAAACAAGGGGGTTTTCGCGAGGCCGTTATTAAGTCTGACACTGAGGGCTTTTATCTGTGGGCCGTAGACCAGACGCTTCTGCGCCCATTCGCCTTTCATTCGCTTCCTGGTCGTGTTGCGTTTGAGTGATTGAATTACATAAATGAGTGCAACTGTGTTTTTCTAACTCGGCCGCTGGTGTAAATACGCTGCGCTAAGAAGCTTAAATACCTTGTTGTAATGACCGCACATGCATCTGCTAGTGGAGAAACTGCATTAGCGGCAATCCTTTCTAATGCTCTGTATCTGCGTGCACAGAAAAGCACTCATGAATATGGCTCATTAATGTAATTTGATTAGTGGGTTTTTGAAAACGATGAAAGAGAGGCACAGTCATCTGCGGAAATCCTGTCCCCTGGTCAGCTTAAACAGTCCCATCTGAATCTATGCTAATTTGTGCCACATTGTTCAAGTTTACCAACATATTTCATAAAAAAAAAACAAAAAAAAAAAAACCCAGTCCACCAACAGAAGAAGATGGAGAAGAAGATTCTGACTGAAATCGTTACGGCTGTGATGGAACTCAGCGTTCCACTGCTGGACGAGCTCAGGAAAAAAAAAGATGTAATGAAGGAGTGGGAGGGTTAAACGCCACTGAGGGGTCGAGTTATTCCAGACCCCTTCACACAGAACACCATGATGGTCCACAGATTATTATTATCTGCTGTGTATGTGTGTGTCTATTAAACTAAAATACAACGAACATGTATACGACAGATACATAATGGTGTATTTGGTGAATGTATGATTATTTCTGTACCTGAGTGTGTGTGTGTGTGTGTGTGTGTGTGTGTGTGTGTGGGTGGGTGGGGGAAGACGTTTTAACCGGTGCTAAACCTCAGATCCCAGTTCGCAATGTTCAGATAATTGTATAACTGTTAGCATGACCGAGTGCATCTCTCGCAGGCCTGCCGGCGGCCCTGGAAAGGAGCAAAGTATAACTGGATTAATTTAATCAGAAAATAATTATGGTCGCCATGTAAGTGGGCCGGCGTGAATTTATCAGGCTGGAGAAACGTTTTATTTTTTCCTTTTACCGGCCAGTCGAGTTCAGAGCAACCGTCCGGATAGATTAGGGCTAAGAAAAATAAATGAAATGAAAACACAGCAACTGACGTTGATTGAAAGTAATTGTGAAAACAGGAAGTCACGCTCCGAGGTCTCTGCCTGCGTTCAGTACGTGCCGGAACGATCATGAGCAACGCCGCGGTGTCAGACGTCAGCTTGCGCTTAATTACGCCCCGGTCTGTGGACAGCAGCGTACAACATTGATGCCCTCCAACCAGAGCTAATCACATACATGCTCCACCCCTCCCTACTGTTACTGACACCCCTCCACCACGTACCTCCCAAAAGCCCGCCGCCCACCTTTTGGGGCGTCCCCAGCATGGCCCACGTTTTTGCTTTAGATTTATGACACGGCTGTATAGGTGCACTTGACAGCTCTCAGATTGGAACAAAGAAGAGAGGAGTTTTTAAGTGAGATGGGTTAGCTGGGTAAATCTATCAAGGGGTCCGTCCGGGGAGAGGAGGAGGGGAAGGGGGGGGGGGGGGGGGGGGGGTTTGAGGAGCCCTGCTGCGCAGCAAGCTTCCATGCTGAGCGCATCCCCGACTCCCTGACAGTTGTGCTCAGCCTTCACTGTAATAATGAATAAAAGGAAACTCCCTGTAGATTACATATCTTCCATGTTTTGACATTGACCTTAATACATAATTTAACCACAAAGCCTGAAGAGTGTGTAACAAGATAAGAAAAGACCAGGAAGGCGAGAGAAAGGCAGCAAACAGGCCGGAGCTCAGTCACAAATTTCGTCCCGCCATTCACCGTCGGAGGGCAGGCGCCCGAACAAAAAAAAAAAAAAAACCCAAAAAAACGTCATGATCCAGACAGCCTGATGGAACCCGCGTTCTGAGCTTCCTAAAGAGCTCAGGGAGATGTTGAACAGCGCCCCCAATGCCACCTACTTAATAATTACTGAGATGGCCTGTTCTGCGAGGGGGCGGGTTTTCCCGCTGGCTTTTGAGGGAGTTCCAGAGGAATACGGCACGATTTGACTAGCTTCTGAATTCCCAGGGGCCGGTAAAGGGGCTGGACTAGCAACATGATCAATTATGTACGTGCAAATGTGTGTTAGTAAGATAATCCATCTTTAATGGTAAATTTTTGGTATAGTTGTGCTCTAAAACGCATGATTTGTTGCAGGGTTATTGTGGAAGAAAATTAATACAGAGAATTTCTATATCGCTGTCCGGTTTGAGCAGTCAAATTTAGAATAAATGTTTTAACACACATAAAAGTATACCTGCACTATCATGGGATGTATGAATCTGAATAGCTTATCACATAATGTAACAAGAATGAAAAATGAAGCATCAGTGTGAATGTATTCACGTAACATTTTTGGGAGAATGACAATATATTCTGTAAAAAAATAAAAATAAAAACAAACAAACAAACAAACAAACAAACAAACAAACATATATATATATATATATATACACACACACACACACACACACACACACACACACACACACACACACACATACATATATAGTTTGGCCAATCTGGAAATTAATTGCTTTCATTTAGAGAGCTTCTATAGATTTGTCAGCATGGTGTTAATACCCTGGTAAATATTTACTTACCCATAATGAGAGTAGAGGGGACGTACTGCCTCGAACAACCTCTCAAACATCTGTGACCGTTCACGATTTATACAGAAATGTTCCAGCATACAAGATCCTGTGTGAATTACTGTTAGGTACCTTAAATAGTTTTCTACAGAATTTGTCAAAAAGCTTTAAAAAAAAAATACTCCCCAAGACTCTCTACTTTATTTACTCCAAATCACCTTCATTTAACACTTGTGAAGTGCAGTTACAGTAAATCTCTTTAGATGGCAGCCTGAAGTATCAGAGGGCTTCTTCACTCAGGAAATCTCCATGAAATCACTACAGGAGTAAAGCCGTAGGGCCCAATGCTCGGAGATCCTCTCTGATCGAGGGCTGGTGATTAGAGTGCAGTGAGATACGAACACGCTCTGAGAAATAGGAGTTTGCCCGGTAAAGCTCATGACCGGCTGCTTCAACTCCTCTAAAACCGGCCGCGCACTTCAGAAGTGGAGAACAGCGCTGAGGAGGCGGACCACTGCATTGCCCCCCGCCCTGGCAGGGGGGTCCACACACTTGAGGATATCTCCAGCATCGCTGCCGAGGACCATCTGCATAATAACTAAGCGCAGCAAATGTGGGCTGAGCGGGCAGATAAATAAAAGATTTGGCACGGAGACATGGAGAAGAAGTGAGGCAGGTTCCTCTCTCTCTCTGTCTCTCTTTTCCTCTGTCTGGCTGTACAGCCGGATCTGCCACACCAGATGGGAAGCTCTGGAGACCCTGGACTTGGCTGTCGTACAATGGGCTCTGAAGCCATTCCAGGAGAGAGTGACGCGTCGGAGCCCTGGTTACCATGTTTACAGTGGTGTCCATGGTTCTGGACTGATAGAGAGTGTGAGTGTTTGTGCGAAAGAAAGTATATGTGACGAAAAGCGATTTTAAGCATGTGTGTGTGTGTGTGTCAGTGTGTTACAGTACAGAAGGAGTCTGGTTAGGAGGAGGGGGGTCGCTTCGCAACTGTGGCCATGATCTAATCAGCCTGTAAACACCCTCATTTGACATCAGTAATTGGAGGAAGATCAGAAGGCTTCAGCCAAGAGAGGGGGGGGGGGGGGGTTATCCCGTCAGAAAATGTTCTCCCAGATCAAAGATCCACACTCTAAAATCCTTGATTATGCGACAGAGAGACACATTAGACACATTTTTTTTCCTTCTGCACTGCCAGGGAGAGCTCAACTAAGATGTTTGGTCATAGCCTGCAGATCAGACCGCAGTCAAGTGCACCAGCGCTTATGCCAGGGAGGGGTGTTCGCATCATTTTGTCAATAAGTAGACTAAAAGACAGGCACCAGTCTCCAACTTTTAAATTCCGACTTGCTGGGCCCAGACTGTAACCCTCCTATTATGGCAAAAACCAAAAATTGCTTAATGTGGCTAGTCACAAACAAACCCCAACAAACAAATACACACACACACACACACACACACACAAACAAATAAATAAATGAATTAATAAATAAATATGTGTGTGTGTGTGTATATATCGTCTGAAAAATACATATATAAAAAGTCAGACAAGTATCAATTAAAGCAACTGTTCATTGTTTAAGCTTATCAGAAATTGAACTACAGCATCATAAATGCCACATTCACATGGTTTTAAACTGCAACATTTAGACAGGTAACTGCAGGTAATATCAGAATGTAAGAATGGGTTTTAAGATGAAACATCTGCCTACCTTATCACCATTATCTTGTAAGTTGGGGGTTGTCTCAAAGTCACCACACTTGTTTTAAAAAATGTAGTTCTGTATAGTAACCTCAACACTCTCCACATGACGAGCACAAGGTAAGAATGTGAAGTGAATGTGAAGTGATTGTCATTGTGAAACACTGCAGCAAAGCACACAGTGAAACAACGAAACGTTTCCTCTGCTTTTAACCATCACCCTTGGTGAACACTGGGCAGCCATGACATGCGCCCGGGGAGCAGTGTGTGGGGACGGTGCTTTGCTCAGTGGCACCTCTGTGGCACCTGATTACGGGGCCGCTTCCTTAACCGCTAGGCCCCCGCTGCAGATGCAGGGTGGTAGTAGCCTATCGGGTAACACACTCGCCTATGAACCAGAAGACCCAGGTTCAAATCCCACTCACTACCATTGTGTCCCTGAGCAAGTCTCCAGGGGGGGACTGTCCCTGTAACTACTGATTGTAAGTCGCTCTGGATAAGGGCGTCTGGTAAATGCTGTACTTCCTGCACTTCTGCGCAAGCTGTAACAGTCGTACTGGACAGGCCTTCATGCATCAGTATTTTAGAGCAAGATGTATAGAGGATTTTAGAAAAATACCTCCTATACAGATACATTGCCATAAGAATAATAAGAAAATGAGTAAAGCTAAACGCCTGTTTTTATTTTGTCTGTGCAACTTTATTTTAGTGCATCATCTTTATGGACAGTTTTTCTAGACGTTCAGGCTAGTATGTATCAGTATTTTAAGAAACACAAAGGAGGGTTTAAACACTTTGGGAAAGCTTCCTGCTCCAGGTCTAAAAGAAAACAATAAAACCAAGGAGATTTTATATTGTTGTGGCTGCTGATTGCACTTTTATCTGCGTTCCGCGACACTCGTCCTCACGACTTCGTATCCGTCAGCTTGTTCTCGAGTCTCAGGCGGTGGAAGTGTGCACCTCAGCCACTTTGGGCCGGGGACCCAATCCACTCCTAATGATCAGCCTCCCACGCGATGATGATTCCACTTCTCGCGTCGGCGCTTTCATGTCTGCACCTCCAGACTGAACTTCAGCCACGGCCTTTGTTCTCCTCTAAGCTGTTCGCAAGGCTTCGTGTTTTTCTGCGCTCGTACGGGCTGCTAGTTTGTGCCAAACTTTCTGTTTTTTTTTTCTCCCACCCCGCTTCCTTTGTGGAGAGCAACGCACCGTCTGATAGGGTTATGAAGATTTTACTCTTTCTCTTTGATTCCCCACTGACACTCATCCCTCAGCGCTCACTTTAAAGTCCCACTTTCAAACCTTTAATGGCTGTCATGTCATTTTGTTCTCTGGACTTACTCAAAGTGTCATTGGCATAATGGTCGGCTGCCGTTCCACGCTTTTGATCATCCATGCCGTGTGCGAGGCCTTCCGGTGTTGAGACAGGAGGTTGGGAGGGGGGGGGGCACTCGACAATTGGCCTCTCCACTCCGGCATGAGCCCATTCTATGGCAAAAGCGCTTCGACCGGAAATTTAAAATTCACTTTTAAATAGTTTTCATTTCGTTTTCTTTTTTTTTTTTTTTTCTCTCCCTGGTACTCATCTTCTCATTTTTTTTTCATCTAGGGCCATTTAATAGCTTCACAGTGGAAGCTGTACACTCATTAAAGTTCAGCGGCGGGCGATTCTGACTGGATCAGCATCTCTGGGTTGGGCTGCTGAATGCATCAGGAATACAGGCCCGAGTCGAGAGGGAGAGAGAGAGAGAGAGAGAGAGAGAGAGAGATGACCTCTCCTCTCCTCTCCTCTCCTGCCTGACACACTTTCCTACGATCCAGATGTTAACCGACCAGGCTGACATGTATGAGCCTCTGCCAGTAGACTGCAAATGAGCCTGACTGCATGACCAGAATGCACGCGCCTCCATTGTCCTATAGCGGCTCACCCCGGACGGCCTTGGTGGTGATGCTGTGATGTCATGTTGGAACAATAACCATGCGATACGTTTGTACGAAATCTGGGAGGATTGATAACAGTGGGTTTTTGTGACAGGGAGAGAGCGAGTGCCATTCTGGACTCAATATACTGCATCCCTTTCATGGATGAAAGCGCGGATCATTAGCGTTGCCATTAGAAATGCTCTTCGCCTCTATCTGATGGTAAATGAAGGTTCTGCACGGGATTAATCTGAAGAACAAAAGCAAATTATCCTGCGCCACAGACCAAACATTGCATCACAATACCATTCTCTTTCAACAAAAAGAAGTTTACTTCTGGACGGAACAAAAAAAAAAAAAGTAAACTTCTGAGGCCCTTAGTTTATCAATCGATTCATCCGTATGGTTATTTATTTATCAGAAAGTCCAGCGCGCGCCGTTGCCGCTCACTGGTAAGATCTCTGATCAGAGAACGCGGCCAAGTGAACGTGATGTAAGAGCGGGAGAATAAAAGATGTCTCTTTCAATGAAAGTGCTTTCTGTACGTATTGAGAGACGTGTCAATTTCACTTACGCCACGGACAGCGGTTGGGGGGAGAAGGAGGATTTTTCCCGACCTGCGCCCCCCCCCCACAACCCCCTTCCTTTTTCTTTTTTTGTAAAGGGTGGCCACTGTTACTGGTATTTGCAATGAATGAAATGGGCTTTTCAAAGCCCAGTACGCTGGCACATGCGAGGCGACCAAAAATGCATCAACGCATCCACCTCGTGGAGAACAGAAGGAAGTAAACATCCCATGACGCCACCGTACAATACCACAAACCCCGCTCGGCTCAGCTCGCTAACGTCTGACGGGTACATAAACAGCAAAAACCACACCGTTGTTGCAGGTAAAGGAGAGGGGCGTCATTTGAAGTTGCAAGGGTGCGTCGACGGAGGGGCCCGGCGTCACGGCAGCCGTACGGCAGGCTTCGGAGCGGCCTCGGCGCAATCGGAATCTACACGTTTCATGAAAAGCTGACAGAGCTGCCACACTCCTGCGCTGTAACGGGAAATTAATTCAGGCATGTGAAAGGACAACTTAGTCAGACCTGAAGCCGTGCGAGGGTGAACTCTGCAGAGAGATGGCGTTCCTTTGTTCGCAGTTGGACACATTTTTTCACCCCCCCCCCCCCCCCCCATTCCTTTTCTCTTTTTTCCTTCTCCATTTGGGAATCTGACACAAGTCGCTTTCCCGATTCCTGCTGCTCCCGGGAACTCGTCAGTTCTCCCCTCAGTTCTGCCCCAGCGTGCCGTTGCTCTACAAGGCCGATGTGAAGTTGGCCTCGGAGAGTTGCCTTCTCGGCTGAGAGGGAGCTTGTTCTCGAGCGAGGGCAGGCAGGCCAGCGCCCTGTGTTACCAGACCCTTTTGATACCCCGGGAGAGCGGGAACGCTGTGTTTGAAATCCTCCTTTTCCGTCGACTGATCTCAGGTGGGCTCCCAAATTAGCCGGCAGTGGACTTACTGCTCCAACTTTATACTGTTAAAGTGGGAAAAAAACCCCTGAGTGATCCGCTGATCACAGAAGCCACCGCCAGTCGTGTAAAGGGAGGAATCCAGGTCTCAGGGTAGCACGTTTGACAGTTTTTGTAAATTGCAGCTTGGCATCACACACGTCGCGCCGAACGCGCTTTCGCAGCCGGGGTGCCGGGGCAATTTGCGGAGAGGATTTTTCCGTGCTAAGCCTCCACGTTCTCCTCAGAGCTAAGCATCTGGGAATACATGCTAATGGCTTCACAGAGCCTCTGGCTTGTTCTTTGGCATTCGCGCCCTGGAATGTGTGTTTGTTAAATGCACTCAATTAGGGGTGATGGCGGGGAGTCGAAGCCGCCGCCGTGCGAAGCCTGTGATGTCCATCTTCCTTTCTGCATCTCCATTATTGTCAGAACAGCAGCGCTTGAGCGGTTCATTACCATGCAAGCTCCTACGAGCATCTATGGATTACCGCACAACGAAATAGCGATTGTCGCTGCAAATCAATTAGTATTCCATACATATTAATGACTGCAATTATCACAGGCAAAAATTATATAGAAGCCATCAAATATTTATCAGCTTTTAATTGCACGTTACCTAGTTAAACGGAGGCAATCATTAACCCTCAGTGACAATATCTTCATGTGAAACCGCGCAGGAGACGACCCCCCCCCCCCCCCCCCCCCCCCCCCCCCATCCTCCTCGCAACCCCCCCACCCCCCCCACCATGAAATATTGAGCAAAAACAACAGGGCAGTTACTGTCATTCAGGCGAAAACTGGGACTTATTTTTTACCATGTCACTCAGAGCGGGAGCTGTGCAAGAGCCCTGTCACTTTATGGTAAGTGTGTGCATCACCGGCGCGGTGCAGTGTGTCAGTAATGCTGACTGGCACATAAGATGCCGGCACTGAGCAATAAGTGCAAATGTGGCAGGCGGCGGCGCGGCGCGGCATGCATAAACAGCCCCGCGGATGACTGTTTCAAAATGAAAATGTAAAGCGCTCTTAACAACAAGGACGCGTATCTACACTTCGAGGCCGTACAATCTATAGATGGCCGCATCTCCCCGGTCACCCCGGCGGGACGGTTTAATCACCGGGGGGGGGGGGGGGTTGCAGAGCGTGGGCCGGCCGTCCGGGAGAGACCTGCCTCTGTTGTTTAACTTGTTGTGTGGTGAAACCTAATGCCAGAGCGTGTCAGCGGCGCGCAGGTTCGACAGCGCCGAGCGAGACAGCTGGGTAAACACAGCCAGACTGACCCCGCGCAACTTCCTCCGGTCTGGACAGTTTGTGCCGGGAAGTGTCCAAACAAACACCAAAATACAAGTGCATAAACTGTAAAAAAAGAAACTTTCTGCCCGTCCGCGCTCTGCCTGAATACCATTAGACATAATAAACCAGGGGTAGACAGTATCAAAATGGCGTCATGTCAGTGACACCGACATGTATCTTGGTGCTCATTATCATCCTTGAACAGCACCAATTTACATCTAATGCAACGACTAATTCTGAGCCCGTGTTGTCAGGAAGCATAGGAAATGCCCAGGCTGAGATGACAGTGCTCCTGTCAGGAGCGGCTGGATGGAGAATTCCTCGGGGCAATGATTTAATGCCCATGTCAAGTGTTCCTGTCAGGCCTTTTTACCCACGACCATTAGAATTCAGTATACACCGCAATGGACTCTGGCCCTGGCTAGTTTAGATTCATACTCGGCAACTAAAAACACGCCCTTTTCCGCCAAAGTGATTACCCTTTGGGTGTAAACTGGCATTAAGGCAAGAAAGGAGAGAAAAACAATATCAACGTAAAAAAAAACCCAAATAAATCAATAAATTCAAACAGGGCAACAAGACGGAAGGAACCTGTTTTCTATTTTATTATATTACAATTTGAGCAACTTTAGCAGTTGTAGACTAGCAACGTCCCATCTCTCCCTCTGTGTTCAGTCAAGTCTCTAGATCTTTTTTTTTACTCTCCGCGCAATATAGTTTTTTGCCGTCAGTTGAGAACATCTGCATGGGGAATGAGTGTGAGAGGAGAGCCTCACTTCCATGATTGCCAAATTTAAGATTCATTTCTTGTCAGGGAGAACGAGAATGGAGAGTGAGGAAAGGACTAATTGTCCCCCTTACTGAATGTCTGTGTCTTTCTTAGGGGGGGGCGGGAGGACGGTAGACTTTGCATGACCTGGTCAAGGGTCATAGTTGAACTGCAGCGAAGACAGAACAAAGCGTTCGGGTCACATTATCTGGTTGAACCAGGTATGAACTCTCTTTGGAAATAGAAATATTTGCATCCAGTAATTTGTTTCTTTTTTTTTTTGTGGGGGTGGAGGTCCTTCAACAAACCCCACACAACCGAAAATGGGAAGAGAACGCAGATTTTTCCATGTCTGGAAGGAGCATTGCTGCGTTGGTGTTGCCTTCATGGCTTTTCTCCACCTTCATCAACCCCCCCACCCACCATTTCCCCAAAAACAAGCCCTGTGCAACCCCCCCACCCCCCCACATCCAGCTCAGGGTGCAAAGTCTCCTCTAATGAGGCTGTGATGAATGGCTATAGCTGGCGCTGCTTAATGAGTTTGGGGGATGTACGCCTTGTTGTGTTTTCATGTGGTTCCACTAACGCCAGGGCTCGGCTCGCCGGGGACCGCCGTGGTACCAGAACCGCTGCCTGATTCATCTCCCTGGGCCCTGGAGGCCTCCCACTTCCCGCTCAACTTCGGCTCTAGCCTCCGCACACACCGCAGCGCTGCTGTAGCCACGCTCGCACGCCCGGCGCACAGCTGCCCGGAGTATCTGTGGAGTAACTGATGTCGAGAGGTCCTAAAGAGCCCCTCTGGTGGAGGTGCAGTGAGAACTACGCACCGGTGATGCATTATGGTAAACTAATTTATACACAGTAACTGCTCCTGTATATTCATAATATGGTTCAACGAGGATTTATACACTTGCGGCTTAAAACTGTTTATATGAAAGGTCCTTATTTTTCTCTTCATAATGAATATGCCCTGTGCTCCTTAGCATTTATCGGAGAACAGGGTTTTCCCGCGGTTAAAAATGTTTCTTTTTGTAATAGGTGGTAGTGGCCTAGTGGGTAACCCTATGAACCAGAAGACCCAGGTTCAAATCCCACTTACTACCATTGTGTCCTTGAGAAAGACACTTAACCCAAAGTTGCTCCAGGGGGGGACTGTCCCTGTAAATACTGACTGTAAGTCGCTCTGGACAAGGGCGTCTGGTAAATGCTGTAAATGTAAATGTAATAGTGTGCACCGTAACACTTTTTTAACTGCTTATTCAAAGGGTTAATGTGATTGAATCTGTTCCCACGGAAACGCTATAAGGAAAGGGCCGGCGTGACGGAGGCCGGGCATCTCGTCCATAATCAGGTCCAGGGACGGCGCACAAAGCAAACCTGACTGTTTTCCCTGCGCGCGGCTTTAATGAACATTAATTGCACGTAGAATGGGCTCTGCATGTTTTGGCTCCTCTCATATCCTCTCGCCGGCCGCATTAGCCGGGGCGCCGCGCCGCTGATTACAGCGCGCGCAACGCTTCAGCTCCAGAAGAAAGGACACATTCAATTTGGAGCAGAGCACGGACGCAGGAACCCGGAAACCAATTAGAGGCCGAGAATGATAAATGGGCATTTTTATAAGCGCCCCGCTTGATATGGCCATTAAACAGGACTCACCGCGCTTTCCACTTCATCTGCAACGACAGGGGATTCACTTAAAGAGCTAACTACAGGCGGGCCCACGCCGGGCCGCACTGGGCCCAATGCTTTCCCTCAGAATGAACGCTGCCAAAGGGCTGTTTCAACACGCTCAGGCCAGCTAATGATTCGGCCAGTGCCTTCATCCTGGACTGAATCGCAGCAATCGGTGCGCTTGTGGCATTACTCACTGCAACTACAGGTTAGAGCTATACCTCACCCTGGCCCACGTTACAATGCTCTTTTCCTAACAGAGGAGAGCAGAGAATCAGACTGCTTTCTGAATTGTTAGAATTCATCAGATGTTTGGCAGAGTAAAGATCGTTGCATTTCGGCTTGAAGCCCCGCGTCAGCCGCACACAAGCAGCAGGTCATCGGGTCACACGAACAGACAGAAGCAATTTGCAACTCGTCCTGATGTGCTGATGTAGTTAGACTTCCGCCAAACCCAAGGAAGCTTTCAGTGGACTTCTCTTCTCCTCTCGGGGTGTGTATGTTATGCACAGCTTTAATACAGACTGCCTGTCTGCAGCTTACTATGCAGCACATCAACGTTTGGCCCATAATAAGCAGAATAATACCGGAGAAACCCGAGCTTTACTAGTACTAACCGTTGGCTCTTGTGCAGCTATCATCATCTGTAAAAGCTCTAAGTAAAGTGTGGGCGCGGCTTCATAATAGCATAATTGCTGCAGTCGTGACGAGCCATTAGTAACTAATGACTTGGCATTTAATTGCAACCACAGATAAGCAAGTAGTTGCAAGTGGCCACCCCAACTCTGTGCTATAAATAGAACTGTCACAGCTGGTTGGGGACACCAACGAACGCAGCCGACTGCACAAACCCCAACATTACTACGCTGTTTTAGCACCATATTGTGCTACCAGTAATCATTTTAAATTGGGCTAACCTCATGCTTGCGTTTCTCCTGCGCAATCCAGTTTAATAGAGGAGTGGGGGAGCGACAGAGAGAGAGAGAGAGAGAGAGAGAGAGAGAGAGCACTCGCATTGAACCCAGCATCATATCAGTACGTGTGAGCGGTCCCTCTCCCGTCACGTTGCGCTGTCCCGGCAGCACTGACAAGGAATTCACAGTGTCTCCCGCTACCTGTTCTCGGCGCTCCGTCTCCTGGGTGCGAGAGAGACAGGAGAGGGGTAGGCAGACAGGGAGAATGCGCGAGATGACAGCCACATGAAACTTCATCTCCGCTCGTGACAATGGGGAAATATCTGACGAGCCGAGAACAGAGAGGAGAATTTAGGCGCTTTCATCTTGTTATAATTATTTCCAAGAGCAGACATGAAAGGGAGAATCCCTGTTTTTTTTGTTTATAAATTAGAGAACAAGGACACTTCCTGTGACAACTTTGATGGCTGTTTCGCCACAGTGTCGGGCTAATGATATGATACCTTCTTAAAATCGAATTTTCCCAACATGTTTTTGTGTAATAAAAACGCGGCATTTAAGACAAGCTATTGTAAGATGGGACATTGTCTTGCGTAGAGGCTCATCACCTCGTTGTTCTCCATATCTTTGTCAAACGGCCTTCCCCCGAGCAAGAGGTGTGAAGTGCCAACCCTTTCTTCGGGGTCCTCCCCTTGTGTCTTTGTTGCACTGCGGCGACACCCCCAATCAGGAGACGACAAGGGCCAAAGAGCAACAGGGTGGAAACAACCAATTCTGATTGGTCTGTGACAACTTCCCAGGAGTCAAATGTATAAAAGAATGTTTGTGGACATTGTGGACATTGTGGAATTTTTCTTTCCTTTCCATTGGGAGTTGAGGGGAGTCTTTTCTATTTACCTATTTTTTCTCCTGGATCAGGTGATCTCTCTGAAGCTTGGTTCAGGCCTTTTCTCTCTTCTCTCTGTCTTTTTCTCCTGTCTTTCATTTTGGGTTTTCTGTAACATTTTGCATACAATATTTACATGTAACTGCAATAATAATTTACTGGTGTTAATAAATTAGAATCTGCTAATTTCATCCTTTTAACCTCTAGTGTGCCATGCTTCCTTCTGCCAGGTAACATCAGGTTGGTTTTAATAGAGTGCTTTTGTGTGTAAAGAGAGAGAGTTTTTATACTATTCTCCACTTTTTACACTATCAACTCAACAAAAATCCATTATTCTTTTAAAATATATTTTATTCATGACCCTGAATGGATCAAGTTCTGATGTATCTGATGACTTAACTAGTTACTAGTCACTAAATCGTGTCAAGCAGGGATAATTACTAGTCATGGCGCTCAGCGTCTAGTAGCTGATCAACAAACGGAGGCTTAAAAACAAATGCCGGCAGCAATCAGTGCTTCGGTTTTTGCCGGGGACTGGAACATTCTGTGCACCGATCAGCCTGAGAGCGAAGATCTGAAGTGAGCCCCCCGACTGACCTGAGCCCCGTGGAGAGCCCGTCCTGTCAGAGAGTGACAACAAAAATCCGGCAGACAGAAGTGCAACTTTGGTTTAATAAGGGGGGCTTTATAATTGTCGAATCAGAGCGCCAGCATCTGCACACAGTGCCTCACACACACACACACACACACACACTCCAGAGGCGACGGGGGCATGTGTACTGTGAGGCTTGCAGGCAGCTGATTCCTCTTGCCGTGGTCTCCTGGGGGGTAATTATGAAAATAAATACAGTGAAGGCTGGCGCTGTTAATTTATGCGCGACTGTTGACAGTCGGAGTATTGTTTAACATGCATGGCGAGGGCCCACGGTGTTGAGTTGCCTGTGTTTGTGCAGCGAAGGTCCCAAGTTGGCCAGAGAATGGCACCGGCGCCCTGCGCTCTCCCGGCTCGCCTGGCCACGGCTGATTCCGACCTTGTTCCAGAAGAATCCCCTCCTCATCCTCGGCGTTTAAAGATGCCACCGCAGTACTCCAGCCCGGGAGGTCAACTAATGACCTTTGTTTCATCTCCATCCGAAGGCCCGCGGTCGTCGCAGGTCCTCCCGAGGTCGGGGCGGCACGTGGCGCTGTCAGCCTCCCAGGCGCGACCTGGGCAAGGCAGACGGGGGTCGGACCGGGGCACCGGGCTCCAGGATTTGCATGTCTTCAGCACCTCTGGCCTCCACGGCCCCTGAAGCTGTGCGCGTGCACGGCCGTAGACGGTCCCGCGGTACGTGCCGAAACGGAGCGCTTCCTCCGGGACTTCCTTCTTTTTTTGAAAACGCATACATCAGCGCGACTTGAACGTCAAGGATTGTCAGAAGAGCGCTCAAAGCGCTCGGTGGCGCTAACTGTGACAAGGTGAAACGGGAGCCGCCGCTGGGGCTTTATTATTCCCTCCTGGAGCCGATAACGGCGTTTCCACGCGATCAGACCACCGTTCACATATTGACTGCTGGTAATTAACCACAACGCCGCTCCAACGCACTCCGGCTCTGCGAACCGCGCAGCCTCCTGATGCGGGGAACAGCTGCGGTTTCATCCTGCTGCTTTACCGCAGTAAAACACGCGCCCGGAACTACGTTAACAAGATGTCGAACAAAGACCCCCGGCAGTGACACACTTTCGGTGGGGAGACGGCGAGCGACTCCGGCTGCTGCAGGAGCACGGCCGCCCAAAGTTACTTAGGGGGCCAAAACTTTAAATGGACTTCTGGGCTCAATTAGGGCATTAATAATGCATATTAAACAGTCATATAGCACATTATAATATTAAAAAAGAGAGCGAGAAAGGGCAAGAGGAAAAATATTGCCGCTCATGAATTCTGCAAAAAACACCTTTGAGGTTGCGCTTTTGAAGCCTTTGTATTATATCGAATTAGATCTGCCGGTTCCTATCCACTCTTCGTTACTGCGGGGACCACATGCGGTAAAGGCCGACTGATCAATTTGTTTAATTGAATGTAAATAATGAATTCCCAGGGATAAAATTTGGCCCAGCTGGTAATTGAGCGAGATCACAGCCCCCAATTCCATTTCAAATTGCCAGCGCTGGGCGTAATGACGACTTCGAAGGAAAAAGAAAGGGATGGGGAGGTAGAGGAAGGGTACATGAGAAAGAGAGAGCGAAAGAGAAAAGGACAGAGGGAGGAAAGGGGGTGGAAAAAAAAATAATGAGGTACAAAGACCTAACGAGTTTTTTTTTTTTTTTTTTTTCACGAGGAAATCAAGTGTTTCCAAAGTCATCTTTAAACTTGCAGAGATGAAACGGAGACGCGCCAGTTGTTTTTGACAGCTCAGGACGATGAGGGCCACAGCACAGAAGAGTCGGGTAATTCCCTATTCCTTTTTTATCACCGCTCTGCTGGGAGCCCCCTCTCCTCCCTCTCCAGTCCCAACATTGATTCTTGAATTAGACGGTTTTATTGAATAATTAATACGCCTCTCCTTGTGATTGATGATTTGCATGGCTTGAATATTAGCTTTTCAATCAAACGCTGCTTGTTCTAATGTAATCGTATTGAAAACATGTCAAAATGTGTTTACCCACTTTGCGTCTGATGTTGTCTTAAGTAGCGCCGCTCGTGCGCCGCGATGCTCTGCGGCGGGGAATAGCCTTGTTGAGCATGCTCGCTCGGGTGATTAGTTGACTCGTGAGTCCTGCCACGGGAACGGGTGGAGGGGGGGTGCTCCCAGCTCCCAGCGACGGCCTGTAACAGACAGAGAGAAATGGGCTTCAGTGTGATTGGCAGGCGGGAAGAGGCGTCTGTCAGGGACGCTGCACACGCCCTACGCGCGGCATTACAGAGCAAGCGCAAAACAAGCTAATAGGCACTGAATTTAATTTGACTGTGATTAAACTACATTTTCTTAATTTATGCGTGCTGGTTCTACTTTTGTTTCTTGTCTCCGTGAGCATGTAAGATGGTGAGTATGTCGGTGTCTGGGGCTGCCGATTTGCCCGAAATTTCTCCAAACATGCGCTAAAGCTTATTAATTGAAGGTAAACACACAAGTTGCAGTCAGACCTCGTGTGAAGATGGAGGGAGCGTGAGTGACGATCAGGGACTGAGCTCTAACCCCCCCCCTCCACACACACACACATGCTGCATGTAAATCACCCCTTGTCATCAGACATCAGTCTGTGGTGTCATTACGCTACTTGTGTTGTGAACATATGAGTGCTTGTCTAGGATAGGCAGAGAGCGAAAAAGAAATGAAGTTAAAAGTGCTGCTATATTGACCCGGACAAAAAGGAAACGCAATTGAAACCACGTGGAAAGGGAAAAAAATCATGATGACATCATTTTCCCTCTCAGGTTAATTGTTAACTCAGTTATATTTAGTGTCTATGGCATTGCGGCATTTGTATTACCTTAGGCAAAAAAAAATGAATTTCTTAGTTAAAAATTAGCAAAAACAATCCACACACACACACACTCACACACAGGCCTCATTCACATTAAAGGCACCTTGAAGAAAAGGGCCAATTCCCTTGGGCTTACTACATATCTGATATATTATGCAAAAAATCATTAGGCTAAATTAAAAAGCTGTTTGAGAGTAACTGGATCTTTTAATGAGGCCAAAGAGGGAAAGAGCGACATTAAAACAGAACCCTAGAACAGAAACACAATACAGGCAGAGGCAGCAGCCATTGATTATCAATCAGGAGGGTCGTTACCTCCGCGTTTCTCTCTCTCGCTCTTTGACACGGCCCACGTCTCATCAAAATAAACTTAATCAAAATAATAATCACAATCACACCAATATAATAATGGTAGTCGCTATTGTTGTTGTTATTAACGATGCCTTCTTGACACTTAATGCACAGATGCTGACTAGAATGGAACACATGCATTTGTGATGCTATGTAGTTTGAATGCTGCACACTTGAATTGTAAATTCCTGTTAAATTAAGTCTGTTTTTTTCACATTTCTTCATTGGATATATATATATCTATATTTTGGGTGTGTATCACCCCCGAAGAGTGTTAACGATGATACCGGTGCATAATCTTTCCCCCTGAGACTGCAAGCCTAACAAGGCAACAGGAGGGAGACAGATCGCTTGCAGGCTGGTGGGGGGGGGGGATGGGAGTAATAGTGCTGGTTGTCAGACCGGGGTGAAAGGTGAGTGGGAGCTTCCCATCGGGTTTTCACAGACACGGTGAAGAGGTAAAACAGGGGCCAAGCTGGCCTTGCTGGGGTTAACCTGAGCGGGGCCGTGCTGAGATGGACAGGAGAGGCTGAGGTGGAGGTTCGGAACATCTAGCCCCCCCCCACATCACACCAGAGGGCCTTCTGGCTCTCCTCTCAGACAGCTCGTCTCGCATTTAGCCCTGTGCAGTCAGCAGAAGTGTCCGGAAAGACTGGGTGACACCTGGAAGTGCACTGCCACACTGTTATGTACCCTCACTCTTTCAAAGAGCATATGGTAAAACAGCGCGTATGATTCTCCTGTCAGAGGACATGATACCTCATCAATAAAACAGGCGGAGATCCGCAGCGAGTGTGAAGTTGCCACTGGAAATGGGAGTACACTACTGGAATATGGATGTCATGGGTTAGACAGAACCGGAACGACATGCCTGTCTGGACATACAATCATTTTATTGCCGTTGTTTTCATGCAGCCTCAATAGAAGCATATGGCATGTTGACGAGACTTGACAGTTGCTTTCAATACTTTATGTATTTTGTGAGTCGTGTTTACCATTTAATTACAAACTTTTACAACTGAAATTCTAAAAATATGACGAAACCGATGCAATTAATGATAACATTTGTGCTAATAAGGCCAAATAATAAAAAGGTGGCTAGCATTGTTAAAATGTGCTTTTAGGTATAAATTAAGTTTTAATAAAGAAATCATAAAAGACACGTGAATATAGTTCTGCTACATTTTGCAAACATCAGTGAAGAAAGAAAAAACATATTTCATCAACATTTATAGTAGCCTTCAGCCCCATAGAAGTACAACATCAGTGCACACATTGCTGAAACATTATGTGTATACAGATAAATGGAGGCACAAGCCTCATCTAAATGTCAGACAATTGGATCATAACTGCTCTTCTCCTCAATGCTGATGGAATCCCTCTGTCTTGGCAGGTCTAGATGGATTAAAATTGAAAATAGCCTGGCTGGTGAGGCATTCAATCAATCACTGAACCCCCCCTCCTCCTGCCATCCATCCCCACCCGACCAAGGGACTGTCTCACGTATCGCACTCCGACGGTCACCTGGCCCGTCCCGGGGGATCAGACTCATGCGTCTGAGGTGAACTCTGACCCCTGTGGCTGAGTGAAAGGTCTCCGTCTGGGGCCGATATCAAAAGGGGCAGTTGGTGCTGTTTAATCAGGAGTAATTATCCTGGCCAACCGTACGACTGTCATTACTGGGAAGTGGCTGAATAACGGAGGCCCCGCTTCCCCCAGGAGCTTTGATATACAGTGCCAAGTAGGTGCCAACCTCTCCGCTTCATCCAGGGACAGCTGGCTAAACAGGTTTACGAGTCTGAAACTCAATGCTACCGCTCTTTTTAAAATTATTATTATTATTATTTTTATGAACTATAGCATGACCTTTCGAGCCTTTTCTACATTTGAACCATGATGAAAAAAAAAGCCTGATGATTATTTTATCTCCTTAATAAACACTACAGACACTGAATCATAAAAAAAGATAAATTGCTCACAAAGATGTTTGCGTTGAACATCAATCATCAAAGATGATTTGAAGACGTGCAATTTAATGCTACCTGTCTGCTGAATTACAACAAAACACGATAGAAATAACAGGAGAATAAGGGCATTACCAGAGAACACGTGGCGCCCTTTGAAGGCAACAGTTGTCAGGTGATCTAATGACAATTATTTCAACACCTGCTTTGCTTGAGCTAGGGTTAGACCGGGGCCTTCCCACAGCACGCGTGTCACTCTCACATGGAGTCTCCGACGCAGTGAGGAAAGCTTTCCGGGCTCTCGGAGCTCTGACGCTCCTGCTTTTTTAGCCTGAAAGAATGGAAACCAGGGCCAATTAAGCATGGTCCCTGACACCAGTTTCCACGGCGACTGGGAAAACACGTCTTCGGCCCGTCATATTTTTATTCTCAAAATAGCAATATCAAGGAGCAATTGGGCAGGTGTATGATTATGCCGTAAGACGCCGGGAATTCTGGGAGGGGGGATCTGAGTGATTGCTCGGTGCAGGCAGGGTGACTCGCCGCCGCGGACATACGCCAGGTCTGCCGGAGCGCACCGAGCGAGTCGTGCCTTTGATCCCCAACCCCCCCCCCCCCACCTGTTCTCCGGACAGCCGTCAGGTCTCTCGCCCCTCCGGGTGCACGGGCCGCAATGCTGCGGCCGCAATGCCGCCGCCTTGCTCCGCCTGGGTCGGGATGGAACCGGCCGCCGCGTGACATCAGGAGTCAGAGGGCCGGGGAGGTGTGGGGCCCTGAGAGATCATTAATGATGCATACTGTGCAGAGCAGAATGCTGAGATAACGCTTCCCATTTGCAAAAGCTGCCATCTGGAAGCCACCACACCTGCTGAAACACGGTCACATGCGGAAATCTAGATTGGTACCAGCAGCCAGCACAAAACACAAGGAGATCCGCATTTTCTGGAGTGTTGTCACCTAAACGGCCATTGCTCGAATTTGAAGATGGTTATTTACCTAATTACTGAGTTAATCAGACCGAAACGGGACTTTATTTGCCGTAAATTGGTACTGAAGTCGGACCGACACGCTCAGATTCGGACCTGGGCTGGACCGGGCGTTCCAACAAGTGCATCGCACGTACAGAGCGGGAACAACGTCCACTCCTTCACTCAACATGGCACCGAGCTAAAGTGTTTTTTTTTTTTTTTTTGGTTCGGCCTGTAATGTAAAGCGCGGCAACTTGTGGGACAAAATCCCGAGACGCCGGCCCTAGCTGAGGCTTTTTGCCTCGTTACGTGTCCTTAATGCGGCGCAGCGGGAGGCAACCTTGGCGCTCTGTGAGCCGAAATTGCCCGTGACTCCTCCGTAAACTGATTTGTCTTCGACGTGAGCGGGGTTTGAAGCCGCCCTTCCTTCCGAACGTGAGAAGCAAATCCAAAATGTCCCTTTATTGTCGGGGTGCAGCTCCGCTAAGTGCCAAAGCCGAGCGGTAATTAGCCACGAGGGATTTTTGCTGTTATAAATAAAATGACTTGTTTGGCGAGAAATTAAGTAGAACAATAACACGTGTGTGTGTGTGTGTGTGTGTGTGTGTGTGTGTGTAAATCAACACAAACAACATTTCTATGCATAAGTGCGAGCGCGCCTCACCGAACCGCTTTTGAGGTCACCCGCAAACAGCTCAGTGTTGTGTTTTCAGATTCGGTTGTCGCAGACCCTATTTGGGACAACGCTCGCTGTTATTAGTCTGAAGCGGCGCGGTAATGAGCACAAACAGGCGGTGCGGCGAGGCGCCCACCAACTCCGGGAAGGACGGGCCCGGTTTTCGCGCGGGCCCCCTCGCTCTCGTTCTTCCACTCTTCCATCTGGAGCCTGTGTGCGCCCCCACACTGCGACTTCAGTATATGGATCGACGGCTCGGTTTTGAACATCATACGCCCCTGAAAGATGGCACTCTCGTGGCTGCCACTGGCTTTGAACAAATAAAAAACCCACTTGCTTCTTGCAACGCGAACAAGAAGATGCTACCGCTTCAGCGATGCAACCTCACACTTACATTTGATTACATTTTTTATATATTTTTTTTTTTTGGGGGGGGGATCAAAACACCCTCCTGCCATCGTTTGCCCCAAAGCATCGAGCAAACCGCTTTTTGGAGTCTGAGTGCACGAGGTGTAAACTCGATCCCTTTGCTTGTAAAATGCTACGTGTCTTTCATGGAATAAAGAAGCCCCAACTTCATTTGAACCGCGGTTCGTAGCCCGGCTCAGACGTGTGCTCGCGCGGTTTTGTTCTTTTTCATTTCATCTCATTCGTTGCAACATAAATATTTGGGGAGGCTGTGATCTGAGCAAACTGAGTGCCATCGACGCACTCCGTCTAGCACTCGCGTCACCTAATCACCTGCCGCACTCGGATCAAAGCCCAGACGCAGGAGCGCGCGGAGAAGACGATCTAAGTGCCTCAAACACTTGCCGCCGCTCTCATTGGTGGGCCGTTCAACCAGCAAACGAATGGCCATGGCAGCGCGGTGACGGCCTGCATGGTACCGTGTCACTGCATCGGCGATGCGATTTGAGGGAGCGTTCCCGATGCCGGTCCCTAGCCTAGTCCCCGGGGCAGTGAAGTGAAGTGAAGTGAAGTGATTGTCACATGTGATACACAGCAGCACAGCACACGGTGCACACAGTGAAATTTGTCCTCTGCATTTATCCCATCACCCTGAGTAAGCAGTGGGCAGCCATGACAGGCGCCCGGGGAGCAGTGTGTGGGGACGGTGCTTTGCTCAGTGGCACCTCAGTGGCACCTTGACAGATCGGGATTCGAACCAGCAACCTTCTGATTACGGGGCCGCTTGGTGGTGGCCTAGCGGTTAAGGAAGCGGCCCTGTAATCAGAAGGTTGCCGGTTCGAATCCTGATCTGCCAAGGTGCCAGTGAGGTGTCACTGAGGTGCCACTGAGCAAAGCACCGTCCCCACACACTGCTTCCCGGGCGCCTGTCATGGCTGCTCACTCAGGGTGATGGGTTAAATGCAGAGGACAATTTTCACTGGGTGCACAGTGTGCTGTGCTGCTGTGTATCACATGTGACAATCACTCAACTTTATAGCCTGTGGTGTATATACACATCACATCCCATCGCAGATGCTCCCCACTTTAACAGTCAATTTGGCCCATCTCCCTCAGAACCTGTCTTTGCACAACGTTTCATCATGCCCTGTTTAAATTCCTGCTTTGTGCTGTGCACTGTCCTCCCCAATCCAATGAGACATTAAAATGAATTCGGAATTTGGAATCTCACCGACCGACGTTCCAGCTCCCGAAGTCAGCACGGATAAACAGAGCCATTAGTCACGGCGCGTAGACGCGCAAGGCCCATGCCGACACGTTGCGGTGAGCATCAGACTCGTGCCGGTAAAAAACGCTTATCATTAACCCCTGGGGCCGAGGCTAAACACAGACGTGCACCAATCACACACTTGTGCACACACGCAACGGACACAATCACACATGGGCGCACGCGGTGAAGACAAGCGGGGAGGCCCTTCGGTTCCAGAGCTCCACTGCCGGTGCATTTTTCATTCCGAGCCAAGTCGAACAGATCGGGTAATTGAAAAGGAGAAGACAATCCCGGCTGCACGCGCTGCGCAGATGCCAACGAAAGGCTTTGGCGGTATTAAGGCACTGCACTTTGGGCCTTTCTCAGGATTTCTTTCACTTGGGCTATGGAAAAATGGCTTTTTAATGACAACACCTGAGAAGTGTTTTTCACCGGGCCCATGCATCATTGTCACCGCCGGAGATTAAACCTTATTGTTTCCTTTTGTACAGCCGAGCGGAGGAGAGCGGAGGAGCGGAGAGGGGAGAGGAGTAGAGCGGGGATGCACATGCAAAAGCGCCCTGGAATGAGATAAAAAACACCTACACTTACAAATCACATCACGCACATTAGCACCGCACCGAGGCAGGGCTATTATTGCATTTTTGACCTAGGAGGAATGATGCCTTGTACTGTACAGAAGGTGTTTTCCATAGCCAAGGTGGAAAATAAAGTAACCTCTGCATCAGAGAAAGAAAATTGCCATTAACCCTAGACAGATTGTGTCACATTATCGTCACTTTCATATCCGATTAAATAAAACCGTTCAAAACCACTTACAGTTTGTAACACCTACAAATTGGACATCGCTCATTACAAAACTATTATTAGCAGACCTAAAATGAGCAAAGTATCACATTCCGCACAGTCAATGTTTTTGGTACTTATCTTCAGCCCCACCAAATGTTTTAAGGATGAAAAAGTAGCTGCTTCAGATTATTGACTCGATATTAGATTTACACTCATATTTCTTTGCGTTTTTTTCCCCTCACTCATCTTCCCAAAGTCACTTCATCCCTTAGGATCATGATCTGTGTGCTATTAATAGTTTTATGATTTATAGGTGGAGTGCGACTGATCTGTTGCTCCGAACAGCCAGATATACAATTATCCAATGTTCACCCTATATGAATGCCATTTTTCCCCAGTCTCTGCCCAAAAAGAGACAGAAGCCATTTGTCTCCTTTCCTCCTCTGCAGCAGCCGTAATAGGCCATCTGGAGGATCTAAACATGAAAGATTAAAATGATATACAGTATGAAGGCTTTCTATTCAATTGCTAATGTCCAAGATTTGAGATCCAGAGGCCAAAGTCTGTCATTTGCTCTCTCTCTCTCTCTCTCTCTCTCTCTCTCTCTCTTTCTCTCTGTGCCTTTCTCTGAGGAAGAGGTAATTATAAGATTTCCTCGCAGAGATGTCCTGGATCAGGCCCGCGCGACCAGTGAACCTCATTTACGCCGAGGAGAACAATGCGCACCAAATGTCTTATAGGCTAATCCCCTCCAATCCTTTGTATTCATTGACGGCCGCTCGTGTGGGCCCTGGGAGTGGGCAGACTCTGGGGGCACCAGGATCAGCATCATGCTGCAGTGCCACGGGCTAGCCGGGCTCCGGCGCAATAATTACTTTCCATAGCTAAGTCTTTTACGTGGGCCGCGGAGGGAGGGGGGATAAATAAACGGAGGGATTTGAAAAAGACGGACAGAGAACAGCAGACACCCTGGTTTGAGTTTGATCTAGATCTGAGCTATGGAGAATAGAAGGGGCTAAATTGGCGACGCTCTGCGACCAGATCGGCTGTTATTTGGGCGACTACGTTGATCAAACCAGCTGACTCTAAGGAACCATGTCAGGCAAGCTGGCCACATAGTGTGGGACACTAGCAAGCTGACGAACAGAGCGCAAACAAAGACTATTACAAGCCTGATCCGAGGAAGGCCGCAGATTAACACACCAACTTTACAGCGATACGAAAGTCTTGATTTAAAGATTAGAAGGCAAGCTCCACACGAAAGGTCAATTTAGACACAAAATTGAAGCCCTGTAACACTTCATTAGAGGACATAAAATGTTTAACCGCACAACCCCAGCATTCAGCTCCAATTACCTCCCATTTTACAGCAGCCAAGGACGCCTCATCAGACATGTACTGCGCTGAATAAGTTTGCTTTGAGAGTGAAAATTAATTTTCTTCATAACGTCTGAGATTGTAATCCATTTACAGTCTCCACGGAGACTTGTGGCGCTCATTGCTGTTGATCCGATGGCGGCTGCCATCGCCTATGTGGGGGCGTGGGCGGTACACGCACCACATTGACAATCCGCATCAACTCCATTGGCCAAATACGCTCAGACAGTCTTTGATGCCGGTTATTGTTGCCACATGTATTACAAACATGCACAAAAAGAACATGTGAGCAAAAGTTTTTGTGCAGAGGTGGAATGGTAATTACATAAGAATAACAAGTCGCAAATAAGATTAAAACATTTCCATGCTTATTTTCCATTCTGGTCAAAACCTCTTAATATGGTAAAGGTTGTTAAACTCATGCCCCAACTAGTTTGACAAGATAAAAGGAGCTTTATATACTGTACACTAGCAGTCAACTCTATTTCCTTCATTGAAAAACAGTAGAATTAGCATTAGGATTTAAGATGCAATTTGAGATGTTAGCTGGTATTTTTGCACAAAGTGAAAGTCAGTAATATATAGAAATGACCACATTTGCCTTCCTGTAAATTATACTGTCGTGTTTTTTTTATTGTCTTGTCTATGTACTGTTCAGCAAGCTCAGATGCCAGTCAGTGCTGATTTGGCTAAGCAGCAGTCCTTGTGAAGGCAAGTACTCATGCTCATTTGTGCATAAATTCATCAATTTTGCTGATCAAGGTACCCAGCTGAGGAAGATGTATACATCCACAAGCCCCACTCACACAATGCATTATGTGCATATGTGACTGACTTTATAAAAAATATTTAATTTGAAAACAAAATTGATCGTTTAACGTGTACAACTATTATTTTACTTCCTCCATGTATAGCAATAAGATAAAATCTCACAGTAGTGTATACAGTGCATCAATGTTCACTAACTGCAATTCAGTTGTCTGGTTTGCTTGACTGCAACTTCTTCTAATTTTATTAAAGTGACTAAATATGTGATTTCACAAAATAGAGCTGAAATGGAACCTGTCAGGAAAAAGCTACATGACAACAGACAGACAATGTCTGAGCCCAATCCCTATTTATTTGGCTAAAAAGAAAATCTTCACAATGTTTACTGATCAGCATTATTCACTGTATACTTTGTACGTCACTATGCCAGACCATAAAAAAGTATACTCAAAGAAAAGTATATGCCTGAAGATGTAGTTCTATAATAATAGCTAGCATATTGTTTACCTGGCACATTTCTAATAAATCCTAGATTAATTGGTATTGAAGAATTATGATAATAAAGTTATAGAATGTTAATTAACATATATTTAAAATGACATGTTTATAGTAAGTAGTCAGATTATTTCTTTAGTAGGTTTGTAATTATATGGTTATTTGTCTAAGGTCATGAATGATAGAGGATTTAACGAAACAAACATGACAAATGACTCCCTCCCTTTCTGGTCTTTTTTCCCAGCCAATTCCATCTGTACATGTTTCAGTGGAATCGTGTGAGTGAAAGTCTCTGTCAGGCTCCATGAACAGATTAGATGTATGCTGTGATTACCTTTATCACTGACCCGATGAAGCTGGTTAACTGCAAACCCCCTTGACCTTTTGCTCACCATTGTGCTCCTTGAATCACAGTTTGACACAACAGTAATAAACATGTGAAGTGAGGGGGAAAAAGAGGGGAATCTTTAAAAGAAAATAGGTTAGAGCGAAAAATAATTCATTCTGGAAGTTTCCCTTTTTTCAGATTTTCATTGAGATCAAAGCCCTGTTTCAACTCTAATTAACAAAACTAATGCAGATTCCAGACCTTCTGGCACTGGGTAAGGCCTTGGAGGAATTGAGCTGAAAATTTTCTGCAGATTTAAATAATTAATATGACACCTTGAGCTCCGCAAAGAAAGGGGAGCGCCATGTTCGAGTTTAGAACAATGTCATTGCCAAGTGTAATGCCATTTGTTCAAATGAAAATGAGCTGGGTAGGCTGCGGAGAGTTCATTGTCTGCCATTCTGGCCCATCAGCGAATTGCCAGGGCCCTTTATCATGCTAAAGAAGCAGCTCTTTCAGGGGAACTTTGTAAACCAGCCTCGGGTCCATCCGCGGCCACGGCGAGCTGGGAAAGCCTCGGCTGCTCGGGGAGTTTGTGCTTGGTCATTTTATGGTTGCTAATCCCCTTAATCCCCGTTAGAAGGGGGCTTGCGAGAGACAAATCCGTTCCCCAAGGTCCTTAGGATTCAAACGCTATGCTTCAGCAACTGTATCATTTGATAACAACAATGGTGGTGGACGGGGAGATGGAGAGGAACAAGTCAAAAAGCCTGTCCATTGCCAGCGTCCTTCAAAATGCACTGCAGGAACAATTGGGTTCTTTTTTTAATGTTTTTTTCTCTTTCTCACATGTCCCATAACACTGGAAGGTTAGAAGAGTGTGCATGCGGGGAAAGGTATTGTCCTGTGCATAACATACACACGTGCACACACACACACACACACGGTCTGACCTTTATGCTAATGCACCTTATGTTCCTGCTTGGCCAATAGCACCCCGAAACTGCTTCTCCCCAGTGCATACGGCGTGGTGGCTAAGACCTGGTTTAATCCACACGGCTTTATTCAAATTAATTCACTTCTGGTGACATAATCTTCCGCAATCCCACTTCATTATCACTTAATTAATACCGCCTATGAAGGGCCAGGCCAGACGAGCGTGAGATCCAGAATTTACTGTCCGAAACAGCAAAGCCAGTTGGGAATAGGTGGTCCATTAAAGGTCAGATAATGTGGTGCGATCGGGGGTTAAATGATGCGGTAGTATTCTTCATTCCTCCCTAAACTGTGTACAATGACAGGGTAAAGTGGGGTAACGACAGGATCATTGCTTTCTAAATAATATCCATGCTGTTTCATCTGATGATGAAGAAGACGAGGCCATTAGCGCCACCTGGAAGTAAAAACAGTCCGACTGTGAATTTAGGGGAAAGAAGAGCGCTCGTAATACAGCACTCATCTTGACTCTTAATCAACAGAGTTCGACGGGGAGGGTCAGCTGAGGAAAAAAGCACAAGCGCCCGGGGCCTGTCGCAGAACCCAAACAGAGTCTTACTCCGGCCCAGGATGACACGAGACAGCTTGAAGTTGTGGTTACTCTCTGTTCCCCCGGTTGAAACAAAACAGCGACCGAAAAGCAAGTGTTGTATAAGGAGCGGCTAAAAATAAGGTCTGTGTAAATCTACACGCCTTTTGACCTTTCCCCTTTCTGTCTGCGCCCTGGTGGCTTCCTGAATTGCACCAAGGGCCCTCACCAGCGCATTTAGATGTTCGGATTCGGTGACAGTACAAGGAAGTCCAGAGGATCTTCATGGTCTCCGCTCCCTTCGCTCTGTCTGCTCTGCGTGTAGCTTGCAGCGGACGTCTGGCGAGTTCAAAAACAATAACCACAAGTACAGGCTGTCTTCAGCATGCCAGAGACACTTAGTGGTTTGATGTTCCTTAGACAAAAGGGCAAAATCACTGTCATACGTAGAAAAGAGCAGACGAAGGCCTATGTTCCTCTGGCTTGTGGAAAAAAAAAAAAAAACATGCTGTCGTTATTACAAAATGGCAGTAAAGGATATTTGTTCTTGCTTTGCTGTGTTTTGCGAGAAGAAACTGCATCTGCTATATACAAGCGATAGTAAAAAAACAAGAGGAGCACATTTTTTGCACCGCTTCATCGTAGGATGCATCCCTTAACTTAAGTACTTCTTGAACTCTTACACAGTCAGTTGAAAAAGAATGTGTCATTTTCAATCAAGTGCAAGTTGCTGATGAATAATGTGAAATTCAACCCAGATTCCACTGAGTTCCAAGCAGGTGTCAGTAGATGACTGGTCCTGAAACCATTCATTGCACACCACTTTGGAAAAGCCCGGAGAAGGTCTCCCTCAATTCCGTAGAATGGTTGTCTCAATTTTCCTCATTTTGAACGTCAAATTGCTTTGGCTCATTCAGCTGGGGTGGAAGAAGTAAATAGGAATTCCGTCCGGTGGCCTTGGATGAACTCCACCCTGGGACCAGGAGGAGAAGCACATCTTGGTCGGATGGGTTTGGTTCAGCTCCAGTCATTATCTGTGTAACTGGCAGATAAACAGTCGATGGTTCTCTCATTTCTTTCCAACTAGGAGACGAACCTTGTGCATTTGTAATTATAAGACCACTTTAAATCACTGTAATCAACATGTCTTTGTTTATCTTTTTTGGAGTGTTGTGCCTTTTTAAAATGGAATAAATAGCATTGTGCATAAAAAAGGGCCAGCTTCATGCCTTCGTGCTGAAACACAGAGGCCAAGGAGGATTTCTCCCCTCGCCTCCCCCCTGCACCAGGGCTGCGCTCCTCATCCTGACAGCGGCTGAAGGTAAATTCAAAAGACATCCTGATACATGCTGAGAAAAGTGGTTTTGATGGAGGAAAAATGAACCACTTTGCCGTATACAAATAACGGGGAAAATGTCAACAGAGCAGGCAAGTCCGGTGGGGGACAGACAAACAAGCCAGTTTCAGATGAAATTACAGCAAACAAAACCTGATCCCAAACCAACCAAAGCTTTTTTATACACTCACGCAAACACTTTGACAAGCACGTTGTCATGAGAAAAAAAAACACCGCCATAAATAATGAGAATAGTTTTCATAAAATAGATCCTGAAAGCCACACTTCTCAACCAGTTTATTGTGAAAAAGAGCACATTTAGAGGAACGATTTAGAACAGCATCCATCTGATATCTACTTGATACACTAAGCATACCTACAGTATATACAACATGCATTGAAGTTATAATAGAATAAAATTATTTTTCAAAGGTCACGTATACCTTACATGTTACAGAAGATTGGGCCCAAAAAAAGAAAATCGACACACTGGGCTTGCAAAATTAGAAATCCAATGTGCTCTGTATTGTATTACATTAAGATGTGAAAATACCACCCTTCGCCTTTATCACAGCAGATATACGCAGATTCAATGCATTCTCTACTGCAATTTTTGCAAAACAACAATAGGCCGAAGAAACACTTTTAAGTACTAAATACTGTAAATACGATTTAGCCTTTTTGGTTAAATAATTCTGAAATCTGTTAAGTTACATTGGGGAAAAAAGATTATTATATTATATACGTGTCTTTAAGAAATGATGAGGCTTGGCTTTGAGTAAAGAATGGCCTAGATTTGGGTGTGATAAAGGGCCATGTCTCACCTGAGCTGCTGGCGCTGCCAGTGCAGCGTTCTCTCGGGTTTGGTGACAATCAGGCCCGCGTCCCGGAGCTCGGATCCTATTCTGATTCAGCCGGTGGCAGCAGGGGTCAGCTGGAGTGACCCTGAGGGCGATGAATTTATTCACTTAATCTGGGCTACACCTGTAGGTCACACCGGGCGAATGGTAATCGCTCAGAAGAGAGGGCTGTTGAGCGCTAATCATGGCGATCTGCATCTGAGACCCAGTCCCCTGAGGGGCGGAGGGAGAGGCAGTGTGTGTGTGTGTGTGTGTGTGTGTGTCTTGGGGGAAGGTGGACATGGTCGCTGCAACAACAGGCCTGTTGACAATGAGGAGGGGCTCCCAGGTAACTGGTGTCTGTGTGAGGGCATGTTTCTGCTGCCTAATGGCGACCGGGGAGTCTGTCAGACCCTTTTTTTTTTTTTTCGTGCCGTCTTCACATCGCACAAGCGCTCAAGATCCACGGCCGGAATAATTTGTCACCAATTTGCATCGTCACATGTTCCGGGAGGAAGGCTGGGGACATGCCGGAGCAGGTGGCGCTCAGGCCCTCTTTATGCTCGATGCAGATCAGTTTGTCTGGAAAATCTCGCGACCCCACCACAGCTACAGATCTCTTGTTTTTTTTTCTCCCCCCCCGAAATAGAAATTAAATCGCTGCTGGCCAGGACTTTGGCAGCCGTCCGGATTTCTCTCGGCGGGTAAACATGCGTGAGCCAATAGAAACCGGAGAACAATTCCTCTGCGGCGATTTAGCTGCTGCTGC
Organism: Denticeps clupeoides; assembly: GCF_900700375.1. Classification (NCBI taxonomy): domain Eukaryota; kingdom Metazoa; phylum Chordata; class Actinopteri; order Clupeiformes; family Denticipitidae; genus Denticeps; species Denticeps clupeoides. The sequence goes on from NC_041715.1 coordinate 7,228,798, forward strand.
AAGGATTCATATTCTCACGATTCTGCACACTGACAAAGAAATGATGTCGGCGTTAACGTCTTGTGTCAAGTGAAAACTGTCCAAGGCACTTGAGCAGAGCAGGAGCTTGCCGAGGAGGGTGGGGGGAGCGCTCAGGTCAGCCCCCACCACCTGCTGATAGAACGTTTTAATCTTCTGAAACAAACCCCTAAGTGTGTGTCACATTTTCGTTTGACGCTGCCGCGCTGACGACCACTAACGGCTTCTGCACAATGCGTATGACACCGGCTCCGCACACAAAACCTCAACAAGATGCCCAATAAGCAGTGAGGGGGGATGTCTGGATGTCTACAGTGCGTGGCAGAAGAATAAGCATCCACTTTTTTTGCCCGAGGTCCCACTTTTCATCTGTCAAGCATGTTTTAATAATTAATCCGTCTAATACACAGTCAGCATCTGCTGGATGAAAGCTTGAAGCCTCTCCCACAGTAGCCGTGGCGTTTTGTGCTCTCCCTCGCCGCGTGATTTGATGAACTGAGTCCACTTTCGCTCTTAAAAAAAAAATTGCACATATTTAATAATATATAACTGTTAACCAAACGAATCCTCGCCGCGTCCGCTGCTTTTATGCGTCCTCACACTGGACAGAATGGGGAGCTGTGTGTAAATCATCATCTCTCCCCTCAGCACCGCTGAAATGATGCCAGATTAAGCCCATGAATATATACATGGGCCAGCGGTGACCTGTCTGGAGACGACTGATTTCCCAGTGGACCGGGCTGACATGTTGGGGGATCAGGCCCGGACGGAGGTGGGGGATCCTGCCACAGGTACAGATTGAGCTTAATCTCCTCCCTCATTGTGCAGGGAGAGAAATGAAATTTCACAATGGCTTTAATCGGCGGCCGCCGCACATCCTCACCGCTGCCTCGGTGCCATGGTTACCCCGACCCCAGGTTTCCTGCATAAGGGCCGGGATGATTAAGACAGTCATTTTTTCTTAGCTTTTGAAGCCTGTAATAACATCTCACCGTACAATCAGTGGGATAATGGGTAGAGCGCTGAACAATCATAAACCAATAAGGCCCATCCGGCACTGGAGACTTTCACTAATCTCATGAAGATTCTCCTTTTCAGACGTCTGGTGCAGACGCTGGGTTGCAGTGGAGCGCAACTTCACCATCAAGAGGGCGGCTTTGGTCTTCGCGGGGCTGATTACATCCCGCGCAAAGTTCGGTGTCCCCCCCTACCCCCTTCCCGTAACAGGTGCTTCATATTATGCTGATGGTAAGCCAACCCTGAACCCATCATTAGCCTTGGGAGCAGTGTTAGCCCCGCTAGCCCTAGGGACTTGTCTTCGGTGACGGAAACTCACAGACAGTCAGTCAGAGGCTGGGCTTGCGAATGTGGCTGATCAAACCAACCGCATTTGCCCAGACAGATTTATAAGACATCTTCTGGGCAGTCAGAGGCTCTTCTGAGAGCAGGATGTAGATGCAAGTATTAGACTAATCTAATTGAGGAACCACAAAGAATTTGGTGGTTGAGATGTTCTGTTGCTCCATCAGAACATTAAGGAGGCTTTGCTTGACATTGGAGCCATTAAGCAATGTTGCATTTCAATCTCTTAGCCTAACATCATTATCAAGCATTAAAGACAACAATATTTTAGGCAATTAGACATTTCTGTATGCATGTATGTTTAAATGCATGAGGGGGGTTAATGATTCTAAGACTGCTAGCTTCTAATTTTCAAATTATATTATCAATTTGAGATAAAAGTTAAACAGATTCCAGAATTTCTTAGTATTTGTTACACTCCAAAATTGCCTTAATGTGCAGCCTCATGGAAAAACTGATGATCCAGTCTGATAATGAAATGTTCTGAATACTTGGATATTTATAACATGCTCATATATAAACATATTGAAGATATCTAATAATGCATAATCTTATAAAGTCCTTTATTTTCTTAAAACTTTGGCTTACTTACCAATGTATGCCAATATACAATGTATAGTCCTTTTGTTGAAGTCACATTAAAATGTTATATTAAAGTGCATTAAAACATTTTGCAGTAGCGTGAGTTAATAGTTTTGTTCACCTACAATGTAAACACAACCAAAGCACAGAAAAAGAAAATCACTGGAAAATCCTGGGAGAACCAGACGTTTGGGAGGGAAAGCTAGTTATGCACTCAGCTTTCTGCCAAAGAAGCGCAAAAACAAAATTATACAAAGGGTTGGAGGGGCGATCATGTTGCAGGAATGTTCTCATTATGGGAGATAATTATGGGCATGCTCACTGCTGCGCATCCCTTTCCGGAAACCGTTCAAACCACGGTGACCTACAATACGATGGCCGCTACAAGGCTGTCAAGTCCTAAAATAATTAGGCATCAAAATGAGGGTGTTTTTTTTTTTTTTTTCCTTGTCTCTCCCCCTTTCCCCCTTTATTCATGTCACAGAACTCGGGAGACTGTGTAATGTGGTTAACATGCTCACATCATGAATTTTCATTATATCATTACATGAGTACAAGCACTCAGTAGAGCAGAGGAGCAGGCCGAGCGGAGAGGCGGCGTGCATATTATATGCCCACGCTGCTCTCCACCGCATTTGCCCACTTTGCACAGTAGGATCCGCGCTTTCCTGGCAAAAGCAGAGACCTGGACCCCCACCCCCCCCACCCCAGAGCAATTCGGGGGAACTATACTCTAATTTTGGTGTTGCCCCCATTGTTTTCCTAAACGGACCTGGCTTGTTATTTTGGAATCAAACATTGTAATGCTATTTCCATGCATCGCCGTTACGGGTCCGGCGGCTGGGCGGTCCTCTGTTTACCGGGCTATATTCCCCCGTGGTTCTGACAGACAGGTGGGCTATAATACACAGAGCTGATTGGCCCATCTGTCTTACTTTAAGACGTGTTTTTTTTTTTTTCTTCTTTCTCGTCCATAACTCCAAGTGTGTCATAAGCGATCTATTATCCACACGCTTGGGTTTCACAACCATTTTATTGGCCATTTGTAATAATTTATTACCCTCTTTTAATGTGGTGGGCCTTCAAGGCTGGTAAAGCTGCGCAATGTTTTATAGTCTCTCTCTTTCTTTCTTTTTTTTTTTTTTTGTTTTCTCCCTCCGGTTCTGCAGCTAACCCCTGGTGACCTAGAAATTCCACGCAGCAAAGTGTCTGATATTAAAACAGATTGCCTTCATGCCTGCCTAAGTAATATCATATGCTTCACATCAGTGCATGCTCCGGCTAGTTGAATTCTCACTATATGGCAGCTCCTGGGTCTCCACACACACTTACACACTTACACACCACACACAGTCTCCCACATAACAAAAAAAAAAAACATATTCTTGACAATTTTTCCCATGTTGTAATATCATGTATCATAATATCATATTTGCATGTGTGTGTGTGTGTGTGTGTGAGGGGCAGAAACTGCACCACAGCACTACACTTCCCACAGTGCTCAGCAGTGCGCGCCAGATGGGGGTAGTGCTAGTTTTATCACCCTGTTAAAAAGGCTTTTTAATACCAGCCCACTGAACATGCTCAATTACCCCGGCTCCCAGGGGCATGGGAGAAAACACACATCAGCTGGGCCTGATTTATTTCACTGTCCCACTGCAGCCCTCGCATTAGCGGGGCCCTCCCTGCCGCCGCCGAGCGAGCGCCGGGCTGTGGAGTGGCGCGATGAGCACCTTTCTGACAGGTCGAGCTCACCCCTTCACCGGCGCTGTTTACACCAGGGCCCTCACGCGGACAGACAGGCGCGACCGACACAGTCCCACACAGGGGGCGGGACGTTTATAGGAAGCGCGGCAATGCAGGGTTAATCGTATCAGATGTAGACCCTCTTTAGAAACACATTTGTCATCTTTCAGGCCTGCTGCTACCATTTTCTTCTGTGTGGCCGATGGCTGAGTCACAATCCTTCAGAACGCCCACTGCTCTGCAAAAAAAAAAAGAAAAGAAAATGGATTTCAGTTTTCCTGCTGGGTAGAAGGCGCAAACCTCACCAAAGCAACGTAAAAAAAGAAACAGATTGACCAAAAAAAATCATGAATGTAATAATAACACAAATCTTCCAATCTGCCACATGTTTCCCTGCAAACTTTATTGGGTCATTCTTTTGCCTGTAAATGTCTTTAAAAGCTTCCTGGCTTTCAACAGCTTGTAGAATTGGACTTCTGAGGCCGAGACACGCAACGTGGGCATTAAAAAGCAGGACATGGAGTGAATATAAATTTTAACATGAACATTTTCTAAAGTGCATGCGTGCACAATATTTTTGGGCACTCAGCAACAAAAGCGGTAAACATATTTTCTATATTAGGAGCTGGTATTTACTTTGATTGAGTCAAAGGGTCTTGCATAGTTGCAATTCGATAAAATGTGCCTAGCTGGACATCTAAAAATAAGAAAACGGCTCTCGCGAACACGAGCATTAGCATTTAGTCTCTAACCCAAAGCCAGAACCTCAACTTAACCCTAACCTTGCCGTCTTGTGTACGTACATTAGTAAAACTGGGGTTATGTCAAGGATCTTGCTCTTTAAACCTCAATACGACACAGACTGTTACTCTGAGGTGGGCGTGGTCTGTCACTGCTAATGTGTGTTCAAGTAAAAGTAAAGTAATACTCTTACACACACACACACATGAAGTAGAATACATTTTCCAGCACTTTGTTACCTTGCCAAACCCCTGAAGCCCACTGCCATCCCGGCCTTCATTACAATACTCCAGTGTCCGCTGTCATCTTCCGCATCTCTCGTGGCGTATTTATTGATTCTTATTAATAGACTCTTGACTTAAAGTGTGACCCCATTAGATCATTCTACCTAAATCCAGTCATGAGACCCGTACAGGTTCCCAGGAGAGATGCCAGAGCCCGTCACTGCTAATCATCTGGAAGCAAGCTAAAGCGAAAAGAGAGATGTGGGGAGAGAGGGGAGAACGAGGAAGGTGGGGGGAGGCTTTGCAGAGATTAGAACGGAGACGAAGAGGGCTGGTCCTTCCCTTTCACTCACTTAATTATCATACGCAAAGTGGCTGGCCTTAAAGGCCTTGTCCTCTTCATGTCTGACACTTGTGTCATGACACTGTGAGTGTGTGACGTTTGGTTTGGACGTGTTGCAGAGAACCATATGAAGCCATTTACAGCATGCATCACACACGGAAGATGTAAAAATATCTTCAAAAGTCAATTTCCCGCGTTCAAATTTTACATTTTTTAAGGATTAAGAATAAATATTCTGACTTGCCCCGAGTTTGTTAGAACTTTTGAGTGTCGTAACCCTAACCATGGAGCTGCAGAGCATATTTAAAATATAATACAGATTTAGTATCCATTTGGAATGATTTTTTCTTCCATTCCTGGGGATGATTATTGCATCCTGTTCTGTAATTTAAATGTGATGTTGCTCTGCTGCAATTTCACAAAAGAGGATTACATGCCACGCCCACCTGAGATCACTGTCACCTGTACTGTCACCTGTACTGTCACGCTTAGCCTGTGTGTATTGTGCTGTCCCTACTCTTTTTACTGATGTTCATACTGGGCAGGCCCCTTTCGTTCCATGTGGCTTCTCGATAAATAGTGGTCCACACTGGGTCCACGTCAATTTTTAAATGATAATATTTGACTCAATTAGACTTTCATTTAGCAAATATAGCAAGTCCCAATCAAAAAAAAATTTTAAAAAATCTGTGATGTTGTGGAAATTGTAGTCTTCGGTCGCTCATCCACCATCAAAAATGCTTCATAAATGCATTTATAAAGGCTTCATATTGAACCGCAGCATTCCTCCTCACCAGCCCCACCTCATGTCATTTTGTGTGTGTATCTGTCAACTCTGCTTGCTCCTGAATGACGCCGCTGCCAGACAGGACTGCAACATCAGTGTAGGGAAGAGCGTCTTCGCGCGGTGTTATGCTCGATGACAACGCCTGGCGTGTATCACTGTGATCTCTCCATCAGCTGGAATAACCGCATTCTCACATTATTTCACATCTGTCACTCAGCGTGTTTTTTTATTTTGTCCCAGAGCCGCCTCGGCTGCCGCCTGCTGCCTGTTACTGCCGCGTTCGAACGGGGCCCGTGGACGTGCATCATATACGCCACCATCCATACGAGTAAAGGAGAAAACGCTATTAATTATCCGGTCGGACGGCAAAACAACAACGTGGCGCTTCTGCCTTTTTTTTTTGACCCTCGCCTCCATCAGCATTAGGCTCTGAAGGACGCCGGTGCAGATTTGTAAAGATCCTCTGGCGTTAGGCGGGAAACAGCGTGGGGAGCTTTGACAGACGAGGCAGGAAGCTGACCTGCGATGTGGTGGCTTGGTGCAGTAGACTTGCCTTTGTTACTCCACTCCACGGTATCACATCAAACCATCTCATTGTCTCCCGCTGTCGTTTGGATTCGATGAGAACTTTGTTTTTCAAACCTCGCCAAGCTCTCTCTCAGCGGCTCGACAATATGGAATGATAATTCGTCCTCTTCAAACCTTTGCTTACGTAGCAGAGGTCTCACCTGCGGCGATGGAACGAATTTTTTTCTGAATTTGACAGGTGGAGCCAAACCAACGAAATCCAAGACTTTTAGTCCTTGTAACGCTGCGAATGTGGCACCTTGAGGAGGATGGGAAATTTGGAAATCACGAGGCTGCGTGAGATTTTTTCGTCGAGTCCGTCTTCGGCACTTTGGAGGCCGGCGCTGTCGGGCCCCATCTCAGTGTGGGCCTCGCTCACAGGTATCCTCACCATTAGCGCAGGAAATTAGCATCTCTGCCGGGCGCCGTTACATTTACATTTACAGCATTTATCAGACGCCCTTATCTAGAGCGACTTACAATCAGTAGTTACAAGGACAGTCCCCCTGGAGCAACTCGGGGTTAAGTGTCTTGCTCAGGGACACAATGGTAGTAAGTGGGATTTGAACCTGGGTCTTCTGGTTCATAGGCGAGTGTGTTACCCACTAGGCTACTACCACCCTCTCGCGTCTGCTCGCCAGGTGCACCGTGCCGGTGCTCCCTCTCGCCGCTGCTGCGCACTTAAGACACCATTCCCAGAGGGCCCGGGGTGGGAAGGTGTTTGTTCCCCTTTTCGAGAGCGACACCCTTCCTCCCCTCGGCCATCGATGGGTGGGAACGGAGAGGCGTGCTCCTCCCCGTCCTTTTTTTTTTTTTTTTGCCGATGAAGGTGATAACCCTTTTGTTTTGACTGTAATCCATCACACGGGCTGTCAGGCTCAACAGCGACGGCAGCTTCCCGAACAGCCTCCTTTTCTGACAGCATCGTGCGCCCGAAAGCAAAGAGAGGTATCAGATCAAAGTGGCGTGAGTCAGTGGCGGATTGATGCGCGTTGCCATCCTGTTTGTATCTTCATACTGGCTCTGACATCCCACACAGTCGGAACTTTAAAAGTCCTCTGGCTACAGGGAGGCCTGCGTCTGGGACGCCCCCCCCCCCTGACTGACGTTAATGCATGTAACCTTTGTAAAAGGTAGAGGCTGAGTGACACGCACGGTAACGTTACAGAATATTTAAGCGCGCGTGTGTTTGTGTGTTTGTGTTGGGGGGATTGTGGGACGATGACAGCTGCTGGCTGTGAGTGTCTGAGTTCATCAGGCTGATTCATGTGAAGAGTAGGGGGGCCGTAGGCGGCCTAATGGGCAATAGACTCAAATCTCAGATAATTAAACACCAGCACCTATACACTGGGGTATATGTGGAACAAATGTACTTTGAGTACATAGAACTGTACACTTAAATATTATATAATATACACCCACCATTGTTAGTGTCACGGTCAGATGACGTGAATATAGTGACATATATGCAATAGTGTCCTTTGGACCAGTACACAAGTGAACATTTCTCACAGTATTGCATCGAGTTTATTACGACAGTTGTACCACAGTTTACCCCATGACCACGGGACACTGTGACTGTGAACAGCTTAACAAGGTGAAATGTTGTTTAAAGGTACGTGTCAGTTTCCAGATGTCATGAAATATTATCTCAGAATCTACCACATATCGAGTCAAAGCCAGGTCAGAACCTAATGTGGCGTTTCATTGATTTCTCTTTTGGAGGACATTAATTAGAGCATGTCCAAAACATCAGGTCTTGTGCCTAACATAAATTGCTGTTCAAAAGGGTCTTTGGAAACAGTAGCTTTTTTGTTCAAAACTCCTGTCCAAACATTGTTCATCTTGTAGATGACCGTGGCTATAACTGAATATGGATGTTAATTAATCATGACTTCCAGTGATGTGTTCACTTTAAAAGCTTCTCTGATTATTAGAAAAGCCTTTTGCAATGATCTTGGCACAGATAAAAGTGCAACTGATAAGTGCAACGAAAAACTGTCCAAATTAAGACTAGTTAGGATCTGGTGAATCAGCAATTGTGGGTCTGACCGCATCATCATTCCATTTCACTTTGTAATATTTTCTATTCAAGATCATGTTTTTCTCTTCACGGAAAACAATGGAATTTCTAAACAACCCAAAACTTCTCAACTGCAGTGTTAAAAACAGAAGGACGCTGTGATACGTTTACAATTATAAAGGTGCTTGATAGAAAGGAAAGGGGCGAGCCTAAAATGGGACAAATATTACGCATGCAGGTCACTGGAGAATATTCCAGATGTTTTGCCATATGCGACTCTGGTGCTGGCGCAGGAGGAGTGCTGTGTTGGAAAACAATAGCCACTGAGCAAAAAATGAAAGAATAATGACTTGGGCATATTTACATGCTCCTTGACATGAGGGGAAGCTTGTCAAATATCACACAGAGGTATCCCAAATATGTCAAAGTGGTTTTTATTCAGCTTCAATTTAAATTGGACTTTAATATCATAAACATATTTTTCATGCAGCATGTTTTAATAAATAATTGTATACATTTTTTACATGTGGAACATGTTTCAGTTACAGGATAAAACACATTAACCATATTTTGTTGCAGTTCTCCTAATTTCTGTTTAATTAATAATTGCCATTAAAAGTCTTTGTTTCTGTCTTTCTCTGCTTCTTGAAACGTATATATTACACACGTTGCTTCTGGAGTTTACATAAAATGGTGTAAAATTTCCAATTTCCATTACAGTATTTTGACTGGCTTTCTACACCTCCTCAATCCTGTTAACATCTGAAATGATCATCCTTTACTTTGTGATGCTGTCTTGTTGAATGAAGTCGTACCTCAGGGACTGGAATTGGGGACCACTATTCACCACTTCTATGGCGAATACTCAGATGAAGAAATACAGAACAAATTTTGGAGTCAATATTGTAGTGTAATATATATTTTTCTAATATTGCTAATTACCCAGTTTGCATTTGCATCTGCATTGTAGTTCACTGCTGACCTTGATTGTACTTCAATCGCCTTCGTCAAATACACCACATTTAGTGAAAGAGTTAAAAATTGCTCAGGCAAGATTACTAAAAATCACACATTTTTAACCATGTGTGCCTAAGCACAATGGCCTCATTACCGGCATGCTATCTGCCATCAACCAAGCGCACCGTTCCCTGCTCCCAGCTCGCAAAGCGAAACACAAGCAGAACATTTATAATAAAGCGCAAACCTGTTATTTCAATTGACCTTCGTCACATCAAGCTGTCAATGATCTCAGCCGAGGACTCAAAGTTTCACTCTCCGCGGCAGACTTCATGATAATGGGCATTTGTTTCGGAATATAGCCTTTAGGAAAAGGCAGCAACATTTGGAGAAAACGCAAATGATGTGACAGGGCATTTAGCCCAAGTGCATTTTGTAAAAATAGTAATAGGTAGACAGCCAGGAGCACTTATGGAAATTGTCAAATGCTAAAGACGGATTGCCCTCAGTCGAGCCGCAAACAATTCTCTGCTATACAAGAAACACACACACACACACACACACACACACGGGACCACTGAAAGTGTAACACACTCAGAAGACATGTCATTTGACCTCTAATTGCATTGCGTGTCAAAGGACCTGTCAAACGCTTTGGCATTTTCCTGCCAGTGCTGATACAAATGAAGGGAATGTGGTCAAATTATGGTAAAATGTCCCAGCCTAATGCACTGTAATGTACAATATGCTGAAATAAACAAGTAGGAACAAAGCACAAGGGAAATTGGAGAGTTTGCTGTTAAATGTACAGGCAAGGAAACTGTCAGACGTCCTGAAAGACATTATTTATTTTTCATAATGCTCATGATTTCTGTTTATGAGGAGAGCAGTCTCAACTGATTGACTTAACCATCACTACCCTGTACACACTTATTACTGTGCTGCCCACTGTTAAAAACGGATTATTGGAAATGAGACGTTTCAAGGAGGCCGAGTTGAAATCATTATGTGGGAAATAAAGTCTCTGCTTGAGTCCTATCAACAGCACATGCCAATTTCCGGTAAACACACAAGATTCGGTGTCTAATCCAATAATGCCATTGTCCGTATAACAAAGCAATAAATGAGTGAAGCCTTCAGTTGTGCTTGTGCCTTTTTCCAGGGACCTGACTGAAGCCTTGGAATCAGTCATCAGAAATGTGGTTGTGTCAGCATCGTTCAGATCAGCAGCGCTCACGCCATGAAAGTGAGAGATCTTTAACGCACATGAAGCATCGACGCATAAACAAGGTATTGCATGTGTGCTCTCGCATTTCTATAAGCATCTACAGCCCTTTGAGGGTTCCATACATTCCAACCACTGCCACTTCAGACACACCATAAACCCAATAATGATGTGTAAAAGAAAAAAAAAAAAACAAGCACGAGGAAAGAAAGTGTTTCTTGGACCAGTTTCCTTGCTAGGTCCGAATGTGTGTGAGTGTATGTACTAGGGCTGTCATGATTCAATTTGCACAATTGAGGCAGCTGCAATTTATGTGGAATTCATCTTAGACAGACACAATCCCTACATAAACATGGGCATGGGCAGTGTGTTTATAATTATATTATATTATATTTTTTTCAGGTGTGAAGAACAGATATTAAATTAAATATTTAAATGCAGAGGTGAGCTTTTTGTCACAGGGCTTTTGGATGCATAATCTAAACTAGCCCGTAGGCAGAAACATTACAAATAAAAAGCTGCACAAAATTCTGCTTCCATTTTATTTCCTGTCAGGGTCTGCAGGGTGTTGTTTTTTTTAATGACCAGATCATCTCCCTGTCATAGATTTACAAATGCATTGTATCAAGCTTGCATTTTACACGTGTGTCTCCATTTAGCACAATGAATTCATTTCAAAATGTGTGACGAATTTGTTCGTTCTTTTTAATCGATTGAAATTCCTCCACCAAAGTATTCGCTACGTGCTTTTTACAGAACCCAACTCGCTCTCACCGAGCAAGTAAGCAGGCCCTGTTATTATTCCTTGTTAACAGAGTGTTAACGTTCCTGTGCGATTTAAAGGTTTGCTCTTGGTGGAAACATTAGTCTAAGTTTGGCCGACTCCGCCTTGGAGTATCGCACTTAAGACTCCGGCAGCGCCATAAATAACCCATAAGGAAGAAAAAAAAAAAAGCTTCAACCTGAGGGCCTGCGGTTTTGACGTGCGCAGCCGTTCCACAGCTTCTCAGCCATCTCCCGCCTCCCCGACAGATTCGGGCCCATATGCCGCACGCAAGTATTCAGATGTGCCTGTGAATCTGAAATTCGCTGCAAAAGTCACAGCCGGTTACAGTCACGGGCCTCGTTTGATACCCCCGCCTCTCCCACCTCAGATCTCGCCGGCGCCGGAAAGGAGCCTCCTTGACTTTGGTCGCCGGACGCTTGCTCGTCGCTGGACAGCCGTCGTTGGAAAAAGAGGCGGACATTTGAAAGGACCCCCCGTGTCCAAGATGAAGGGGGTCGAAGCGGTGGGGCGTGTACCAGCACCACTGAGCCCTGTCTCAGTCTTTATAACATTTAGATGATGTAACAGAAGGGCCAGAAAAAAAAAAGGTACTTTGATTGGACCGTCGGCTTAAAAAAAATACATGTCACGATCCGGCAAGGGGACAGGAGTCAGAAAGGAACACACAGGCACTCCGTATATCTCTGTCCAATACACGCACACACATAGAGAGACCGGCTCTCGATGTCATCTCCAATCAACGCGATCTAAATGTATAAGAATTGATGGTGCCTTCCACCAAATGCTGTTATAGGGAACCTGGTTTGTTTATTTAATGAAGTCGGTGCCACTGCGGATCTGCGTCCCTGCTTTTTGAAAGCGTGGCAGGTGTTGGTGGCAGACGTCCCTGGAAACCGGGGCACTGAATTAACTAATTCGATTTACATAACACCAGCGACGCAGGGCCATCCTGGCCATCTCTCGTCCTCCCTGCCTCCTCTGTGGCTGCACTTGGCTTGTGCGTGATCGGGCCCCCTCGCTCTCCGAGCCCAGATGTCCACCCACCAGTCCTGTTTCTCGCCGACTGTGAAAGGAGATCCGGGACGGAGTAATTCTCCTTTATACAGGCTGGGAAGGGGAGGGAGGGACTAATGGTTTCTGGCCACTATGGAAGGGGGATATGAGACAGAGCAGCCGCCCGGTCATGTCAGCATCTTAGAGGGTAGTACTTACCATAACTTTGGGCGTCTGGTTAAGATCAAATGTGGTTTGGTGGAACTAAACGTTCCACATTCAGCTGTAAGTGACTAATAAAATTTTAGCTGTAAAAATTGTAAGAGCTTAATAATACCAGAGCGTGATTTCTAAAACAATATTGTCATTTTGGGAGTTCGGTGAAGAGATGAAAATGCAAGGAATCACACAAGGGCATTACCCATAATTCCATTTTTTAAAATGACACTGGATATGAGGCAGTGTGTGGTCTTATCAGTGAGAATGGAGCTTGGGAACAGTAGCACATACACTATGAGCATGGGCGCTGCTGGGCCTGGTGCAAATTCCACTGAGCACAGGGCCACATTTGGGGCACATTTTGGCACATTACACATGGTGCCAGGCCACTAGGGGGCACAGCAATGTGACAAGTTTTGCAAAAGTGAAAAGATTCATTGTTCTATAAATAATGTATTTTAAATAGTGTGTCAGCAGTTTTAATTCTTTACACCTGTCCCAAGTTAAAAATAGGGATCAATAGGGCAATACGGCCAGATCAATACAGGCAGCGGTGGCCTAGCGGGTTAAGAAGCAGAAGGTTTGTGGGTTCAAATCGGGAACCCTCAGGGTACCATCCCCACACACTGCTCCCCGGACACCTGTCATGGCTACCCACTTCTCACTAAGGTGGTGGGTTCAATGCGGAGGAGACATTTTGTTGTGTGCACCGTGTGCTGCACTGCAGTGTTTCACAATGACATGTTTTCATGGTTTGCCAATGTGTTATGGTCAAATAAACTGACCTTAAACCTTAAAAAGTGAAGTGATTGTCACATGTGATACACAGCAGCACAGCACACGGTGCACACAGTGAAATTTGTCCTCTGCATTTAACCATCACCCTGAGTGAGCAGTGGGCAGCCATGTGGGCGCCCGGGGAGCAGTGTGTGGGGACGGTGCTTTGCTCAGGGGCACCTCAGTGGCACCTTGGCAGATCGGGATTCGAAACCCGGAAACCTTCTGATTACGGGGCCGCTTCCTTAACCGCTAGGCCACCGCTGTCCCCTAAACCTTAATGTGCTACCCAGCTAGTTAGATAATTCACTAGTGGGGATGTTTGTATGACAACTTTAGAGGTCTTGGCAATTCTTTGGCTTGTAAGGAGCAGTTTTAGTGCAATTGTAATGCAGCCCACACACACACGCGCGAACACACACCAACACACGCAGACACACATCTTTGCCTCAGTTGCAGTGCTGGCAGCGTCACGACCCTACTGTGTACATTTCAAATGATTCGATTGGATGAATGAGCATATGCTCGCCTCGGCATCGTAAAGTTAAATTATGCATGTGGTAATTAGATTTTGTCTCGTTTATTGAGTTTGAAAGACAGCAAAATGCAATATGAAACAGACTTTTAATTTGTGACCTTTCCTTTCACGTTCGCCAGTTCTGGCCAATTTGGATGGCTCGTCTGTTCTTGCCAGAGTCATTTTTTTTTGCCGCTCTCTCTCTCTCTCTGGTGTGAAGTGGGAGCTGTTGTGTTCCAAGTGTTAAATGATCATGAAAGCAATCTTCCCATCACACGCTGCTACTCGTTACAATGTTTATGCCCCTCGGATGCGGCGCGGCCCGCGAACAAGCCGCTGCGCTCCACGTGCAGCGTGGCGGAAAGCAAGAGCGACTTTTTACCCGGGTAATCGTTAAAATCTCCGTCAGACTCTAGCATTACCTTCCATGAATAAGTCTTAAGCACACCCTGCCCGAGCGAATCAGCAACAGCGGTTTTAATCACAGTAAGGTGCCGCGGTGCCCGTATTTGCTCAGAAGAGCCGACTCCGGGTGGGTTGTAGTATCTTCTTGTGATACTACAAGAAGATACTGCTCCACTCCATCAGCGGCTGCTCACTTCCCCACGCCCCCGTTCGCCACATTCTCATGCGTGGCGCCGATGTTCGCCGCTAAATATTGATAGACACCTGGCGCCCCGTTCAAAAACCCGACGCCCTCGCCATCTCAGCCCCGCGTCCTCTCGGTCCCACTCCTACGCAGGCAAAGGCACACACCGCCGGGGTGGCCGTGCCATACATCACCGCTCGGGCCCGGCTTCGCTCGCAGCAGGGCTCTCTGCTCGTTTTTCGTGCATGAAGCCGAAACAGATCACAGCCGTTTATAGCTGCAGCCTTGCACACCGGGGACATTTCTCACGGCCGCCGAATCATTAGCGGGGTCGCGGCTGCCCGTGCCCTTCCTGGCACATTGTGCGCAGGCCAGACGACGTCAGGCGCACAATACTCACTCACACGCTCGAGGCTACAGCCAGTTTAGAGTAGCCGAGTCACCTAATGTACGTGCCTTTGGGCGCAGGAGGAACATGGAAGCACCCGGACGAAACCAAGACAGCGAGAACCAAGAACCGAGCCGGGATTCAACCTCACAACCTTGGAGGTGTCAGACATCTCTTGACCTCCACCGGCCTCCACTGTTTTGGCCATTTATATAGTAAAGTGAAGTGATTGTCACATGTGATACACAGCAGCACAGCACACGGTGCACACAGTGAAATTTGTCCTCTGCATTTATCCCATCACCCTGAGCGGTGCCCGGGGAGCAGTGTGTGGGGACGGTGCTTTGCTCAGTGGCACCTCAGTGGTACCTTGGCGGGTCAGGATTCGAACCGGCAACCTTCTGATTACGGGGCCACCACTGCCCCACGGGAAAGGTAAAGACAGACAAAAAGGATAACAATAAATCTATCTATATATCGATCCCATATTTGTTATGAAATTAATATACGACAAAGCATTGCTCGAGACGGACTGATGTGTTTCCAAAAATGCTGTTCTCACCACAATGCATTTCATGTCGGCCTTGTTTAAGATAGTTTTATGGGGCCAAATTGAAAACACATGTCGGCGAGCGAGTTCCATGAGCGACCAATAAGAAAGAACTCCCACATCCTATTAGCAGGGAGCCCATAACAAGGCCCTTTTGTCTTGTTTTAAATAATTTATTACTGGCAGGCATTGGGCATGTTTTTTTTTTTATTGGGGGGAGGGGGGGTTGCACGCACAGGTAACAGAATCAGAACATTCAACGCATATTTGTGATTATGTGAAAGCAGGAAAAAAAAATTATTTAAAAAAAAGCAGCTGGCATGCTGGCGCGAATCAAAGCGATGGAGAGCGCCCGTAACCCACGGGCTTGAAATGGCGGGGCTCTTTAGATTACGAAAAAACAACAGCACAACAGCGACCCGGCGCCAGGCTCTAATCGCTTCAAATGAAGTAATGAAGGAGACACCGGCGATGCCAGGGCTCTCTCGTGTTCAGCAAGGTGCACCACTTGTTTGTGCGAATGTCTGGCAATTAAAAATAATTGGGAAGCAGGTTTGCCTCTGAATCTTCCAAGAGTGCCAGTTATGATCTAATGAAGGTTCATTAGGCATGCTGAAAGCAGAGAGCGCCGTATGACAACGGCAATTAGGCAGGATCATAGGCAAAATCATTAAAAAATACCCTGGCTAAGATTAGCTTTTCACTTAATGACCAATTCATTAGCTAATTGATTTCTTATTAGTTACAGGCAAAAAAGCCTGTTTGGGCTTCTGCGCCGCTAATTAACAGCATTTACGCCATTAGTCAATCGCCTAATTTTCGGGAAAACAACTTTTGAATGGAACGTTGCTCTGAGGCTCTGGGCCATTTGCTTTAGAGGTTGTGTTTTTTTTCCCGCCCCCCCCCCTCCCGTCTTTCCTAATCCGCCAGGGTCTGTTTTAATCGCCAGGAGATGGTGTGCTGTCCTTAACGTGGCCTAATATTTAGCGACTACCCCTGCAGACCACAAGATAATATTTCACCGACGACAGAGTCGTCGTTGAGAGATGAGGGGCGGGGGGTGGCGGGGCGACCCGTGGAGATTTGTTATGTTTTATATTTAATGCGACGGTACCTATGGATTACGGGGCGTCGCGTAAATTGGACCGGAGTGAAGTGAATTATTCCTTGCGGCGGCGAAGGACGGCTTTTGACTTCTGACCGGCTTCTCCCTCTGATCACCTGAGCGAAATGTCTCGGGGAAGGAAGGTGGGGGGGGGGGTGGACGTGGACCGGAGACATGTTGGATTCTTGCTGTTTGCCGTTGTGTCCATTATTTAAAGCAGATGGAAAGGACTGGAGAGCGTTTTTTTTTTCTTCTCTGAAGCAGACAACAATTTCGTGTTCACTTTCACTTATCATTCGAAAACCATGCTAACAAGCTCATTGAAGGATGATGTTGTGTTTTTTTTTTTTTTTGTATGACAGGCTTCTCGATTCAAGTGAGAACTAGAGAACGAGAAATATCCAGTTGTCATGAATGTCAGCGTGCAGTCCCCAGAGCTTCGGGTCAAAGTAATCATTCCCAGGCACGCTCTCTAATGAATAAGTGCAATGCGTTAGCCTTGGGAAAAATCAATTTCGGCTTTTCCTGCATCGCATCCCGCTCATTGTTTTTTGATCTCTTGCTGCCCAAAATGAAGTCCTTCCCCATATGGCGCTCCGCGTTCCGGAGGCTCGGCGGTAGCGGCTATGACAGGTGGTTTGATTGCAAGGCAATTTATACCAACTCCTCTCGCCTAACAGGATTGTGTCTGTTCTTCACTCGGTGTCTCTTTTTTTCTCCGATATAAAACGAGAAAGGTAGGCAGTGAACTCTAAATTCATTGGATCCCATCAGAGGGCGGCCATGGCCACAGATAAGCTTGCTGCTGGAACAAAAGGGGACGGGTGCAAGAGATGAGAGGCAACGTTTGGCCCATTAAAGCCCGAGGCTCTCCAACAAACTGCCCCAGGCTGCTTCTTGATGGTCCCTTCCATGACAGTTTCTTTTTTCCCCTCTCACCATCACACGCGGTTAGTGAAGAACCCCAAAAAACAGCCATTTCCGTAGCTGGGCTCTATGCAAATGTCCTCCATGTGAAATGCAGCGTAGAACCGAGGGGCTCAGAGCGTGTCAATGTCCACTAGCCTCCAAAAACGAGCCCAGCCTGGACCATGGCAAGCTGTTGTGCATTTGTCCCAGACTCCAAACCCACCTTTCAGGGCAGGGTCAGCACGCGCCTCCTAATCTCCGTCCGGCATTAGTGAATACAAGGCAGCTCAGCGGAGGAGCCCAGGGGGACAGGGACCCAGCGTGACAGATGGAGGTGACTGGTGACTCTGTTCAGGGACCCGTCTACAGATGGCGGCTCCCTCCTCCTCCCTTCGTAACCCCCCCCCCCCTCCCTTAACCACCACCTCCTCATCTCCACCCTCCGGCTGGAAAGCGAAAGGCCCGCGGAGCCGAGTGGCCCCGCCGCCTCTCTGCCGCCCGTCCCCACAGCCTCTTAATCAGGCCCGCCACTCTGCCTCCCGCCGCTAATTAATCTTAATGAGCGCGGCCATCGGTGACTTAAGATGAGTGCATAAATCAACCGCGCCATAAATGCCCGCTGAGGCTGTCGCCATTCTCTTTCTTTTCGATTCTGGAAGAAGAGATGAGGGAGAACAAGGAGAGAAATGACAGCTTTTTTTTTTTTTTTTTTTTTAACGAAGCTTTAGTTGCGTGATTGAGTAAGTGCGCTCGTGTCAAGCGGGCAACGCCAGAGACCCTCGGCCTGTAATGCTGCCGCGGATCACACGCGCGCAAACAGACACTTACTGTAAGTAGAGATCATTGGTCTCCGAAGGCATTGTTAACATGTTGGGGGCCGCGGCACTGCCAAGAGGAGCTTGATACATCTCCACATTAGCCAAATTAATTTATCCTGCCGACCGGCAGCGAGCGTCTGGCTGCTTAGGCCGCGTCCGCATGATGCAAGCCGCGCCTCGGCGCGTCTGCCCCGGAGGGCTGTAAACACTGGGACGGCCATCGCCCGATAGAGGTTTGGGTAGTCTTTTTCTTCTCCTCTCTCTCTCTCTCTCTCTCTCTCTCTCTCGCATCGATTTCTGCTCATTGAGCTCAAACCGACTTATTTCCCCGGGGCTGGCGCCCATTAGCTCTGATTCCTCGGAGCACGGTGCTTTTTTGGAAGATTCCCCCTGAAATCACTCATATGGTGTTTTGGCCAGTCATAAACACAGAGGGACTGACCTACTCGCCGCTTAACGGCGGATATTTAACGTTAGTCGTGCAGAGTCGCGCGGCCCATTTTTCCTGCGGCATGAATGCTTTGGTTAATTGGCGCCAAGAGTTTTTTTTTTTTTTTCTCTTTTCAAATACACCGACGGCTACCAATAGCAACAATAGGGAAGCAGTCACTGGGCCCCCCGCGCTCGTAATTCGGCTGCAATCCGCGGACATTTAACAGAGTGAATTAAGAGTAAGTTGGGGCGTCTGTTATGTGCGGGCGAAGGGTGATGGAGTAATGGCCTGAGACCCGTGAGTCAACAGCGGGAGCCGGGCTTGGCTTCAGGAGGGTGTGTGTGGTCGGCCAGGAGAGCCGCTCCGGGCCGCTTGGAGGGAAATAAGTGCCGAGCGTCACACACCTGCACCGTAAAAAACCAGACAAGTTCAGGATGCTCTAAAGTATGATTTTGTTAAAAAAAAAAAAAAAAGTTTGACTCACACATGAATCATCTTAACTGAATCTAACGTGGACAGAGCTCTGAGATTTGATTCTAATTGCTTGATAATTGATTAGACTGTGAATTCTGTAATTCGACACCCCCTAAACATCATAGCATCAAATCGAGATGCATTTGCTTTTATTAAAGGGGGCAGGACGGCTGCTAGACTGATCTGTGACGATATAGACAAATCTGGTAAATTTGCCAGATATATGTAACATTAATTAGTATTGTAATTAGGGCTCAGGCACTTCATGTCCCACAGCAACCCACACACCCACAGCAATTCATACTGTTCATTTTTTTTCTCAACTTTTAAACCCTTTATAGTCTTCTTTCATGTACTCTGTGATGTGTCTGTGTGTGTGTGTGCATACATGTTGTACTGTGTGCGCTGGTAATGAAAACTATGACACTGAAAGGGGTGGAGGTCATAAAGGCGGAGAAGCAAAAGGGGTGTGGCTTAAGGCCATGTGTGTTATGTCAGACTTTTAGGAACTGTCAATGAAAGTTTACTGAAAAGTCTGCACTGCATTTTAGGGTATAATGTCAATTTCATGCCTCCTTTGCTACGGAGGCTTTTACCCTGTGGGCTAAATGGAAGTCCAAAACGTACCAGAGACTCAATAAGAGACAAGAAGCTTCCCATGGCTCTCCATGCACTGTTCCAGTCTTCTGTGTGCAGAGTCTGCTGGTTTACCCTTGAAGTATTATGGTGGCCAGCCTGACAACACTTTAATATATTCAGTCAATCTAAAGCAAAGAGCTGATGTGATAGGATACGACAGCAAAGACAAACAACTCAAGCATGTGTAGAGTGCCACAAAATAAATAAAAAGGACCTATTCTTTCATCCCCAAAGTAATGATGGAAAAGAATTCTTGGATGATCAGAGATAAATGGACTATTTGGCGTGAGGAATGGAGCTTTCGCTGTGTTTATGCACGGGCAAACGCGGACTTCTGCAGTTCAGCTGGGGTCGATTCTCAGGAGTTAAGAGAGTTCTGAATCAGCAGATGCTCCTCGGCGCACTTTGCATGCTGAAATAAGCCCTGAACGAAAGCAGATTTCCTTGTGGTCTCTTCAGGTCAGCTGTGCAAACAGGATGATGACACTTGGAAATGATATTATTCAAACGGCTGGAGGAAAGCAGTGGGCTGAAGATGATTTTTTTTTTTTTTCGATCGCGCTTACAAGCTGCTTCATCAGAGGCCTTTTCTGCTGTTCGGAAATTGTAAATAGGAACTCACTGACTCCTCTGTGCACTTATGAAATATTAAGGCGGTGCATGTAACTTTTAGTGTGAAGGCCGACTGAAATACATGTGAAAAGGGGACACCCATTCTATCATTTCATTTCCTTTTCCATGCATCTTTTAAATGCTCATTTAATAGTTTGCCTTGATTATTCCTGATAAATGTATATGACATATACAATGAACTCAAATCTATAAATATGTAAAGAACATGTGTGCAAAGCCTCTCAAGACAAAAATCATACATACACACGTGAACGTGAAGTCATTGCGATACACAGCATGCACAGCACATGGTGACACAACAAAATGTGTCCTCTGCTTTTAACCCATCACCCTTGGTGAGTAGTGGGCAGCCAGGACAGGCGCCCGGGGAGCAGTGTGTGGGGACAGACCGGCAGCCTTCTGGTTACGGGTCCGCCACTACTGCCCCACATACATATATATTTATGTAAGATAAAAATATGTACAGTTTAAATTTCTGCTTCACAGCACCACCACACATATATCAGTGTCAATCATATAACAGCAAATGCCAGCATCCCTGCACATAACAGCATCACGGAATGGAACTGTGTGTTTGCATCAGGCAACAGCAACGGCATGTCACAGTGAAGAACAGCACGACAGAATAATTACAGTGTGATTAAGCATATCAATAATTACAAACAGCATCCGCTCTGCACACCGCAGCCTCCCAGTACACAACAGTCTATATATTCCGCATGTATTGCCCATTAAATGAAATATATTAAATGATCTGTTTGGGAAGAGACGGGGGGTGGACGATTAAGCAACCTCCACCCCTTTAAATGTCACTCGGGACCGTTTTCGGGCGACAGGTCCTGACTCCGTGACACGCGTCCAGGCGTCCCGTCCAGGTGACACCGCGGCGGCGCCGGTCCCAGCAATGCAGCCCAACAGCCCCCGACGTGCCAGCGTATTTAATCGGCTCTCATCGCCGCGCAATTAGCGCCACCGGGACGCGCGCCTCCGCGGGACCGGGACCGAGGCTGCGCGCGCAGTCCCGTGCCAGGTGATTAAGATCGAGGTAAATTATTCAGAGCAATTATGGATCTGGGGAATTCGGGCTTTTGTTTGATGTAGTCCGAGCGCAGACATGCTTTCAACTCCGCGGATTAAACGGCGCGCAACCGGGGGAAAAAAACCACACGATCAGTAATCAATGCATTGGTCTCGCGGGAATAAGAACACATTCTGCCACATTTTATCCATCCGTCGTAACCTTTGACCCACAGCCACTGTCTCGCGCGTGACCTGAAGAAAAACGGTGTCGCTCACTGTCACTGTCATCTGATGGAAATGTGACTTCTCCCGCGACGCATGCGCATACGGGGGGGTCGCCCTCCTAATCCGCGGAACCCTCACCTGGGAGGCCGGCGCCGGGGTTTCTAACCCACGACCCGTGGGGGTGCGACGCCATTCACTCATGTGCACGTTGGCGTCCTAGTGTGTTGGGAATATGATCTGAATTCAGATGAATATCGTGCCATAACCATAACAGCAGTGTACATACATACACAGATCGGGTAGGTGGCTTTTGACAAAAAAGTATTGCAAAATATATAGTTTTTTTGTAATTCTCCCGCAATTTCACTACGAAAAAAAAATGGCATCAAACCACTGCAAAATATATTGCGATTTTAATATGAGAAAAAAGCCAGCATTTTGGGCCCCATAGAGCTGGGAATGCCGGGATATCCAGGGAAATGCCAAAATAGTAAATGAGGCCATTTTTTCACAGAAATTCCGAAAAAGCCCTTTTGCACTTCGTTTAATTCCGTATTAATAATCCAGTAGGAAAAACTAAAGGAATGTGAGCCTTCCTCGACCCCGCGGCAGCCCGAAAACAACTTTTTCATGAAGATTTCACTCCACCAATGGCCTCGTCCGGGTTTTCCCAGCAACTGTTCCTTAAAGGGACAGTGTCCCTCCCGCTGGCTCCTCCCACCGCGCCAGGGGACGGGGGCGTCTGGGTAAAATGTGAGCAAGTCTTGTGAAGAGGATCTCGGGTGGACCAGAGTCACGGTAGCGGCCGTTTATGGAGGCTTTTCGGCCTTAAAATCTAAAATAACTTTAAATGTCATTATTGTTCACGCTTGCGTTAATCCCGAAGAGCCTTTCTGGGGTAATAAGAAGCAAGGGCAATTATATGATATTGTGATTTGTGGATTAATTTGAATTGTGGGTTGCAAATTGAAACAAAAATATCCCATAATATTTTTCTATTATTATAAATGAATCTTTTTATTTTTAGACATTCGTCTCACAGATAGTTAGATTGCGTCTGGTGAACTTTATTAACGTCACAGCGCGGCTGGAGGTAAATTGGCGCCAAGTCGCAGGTTTGGGGGGCGGGGCCAGCGGAATAATACGACTCTGTACGATAATGCTACGCAGCACGCCTTCGTTATCAGGCTCCCTCGCCGCAGCATTTCCACGTCACGTCACCGTTAGAAAAAAAAAAGGATGCGTGGAGCGGACGTGATTGGGGAACGTCTGCCAGTCCCCCACCCACACCCCTCCGGTGTGTATGGGGCTGATCGGAGCAACTGAGGGAATAAACGAGGCCTGGAAACCCGGATGGTGTGTGGAGAATTCGCACTTCACCTTTATACGTATAATAAACGTTTTATTTGGCGGCATTTTTACGACGCACGTTTCATGGCTAAAAAACGAAATGCCGTCAGGAAATGACACCAAGCTATGAATGCACCACGTGACACGTTTTTATGGAATAAAGAGACCGCAAGGTGTAGAATTATCACGACTGATCGGGAGAGAAGATGCGCTTTTACTCTCTGCTGCACGTCGGGCCCGTTTATTCCGATGGCAGCAAAAAAATAAAAATAACGTGCATAATAATAAAGGTTATGCTTAATGCTAATTTTAATCTTGCTTTATTACACCAGTGCACATATGTGTATTTACAGTGGTTTGCATTT
The DNA here is from genome assembly GCF_900700375.1 of Denticeps clupeoides. NCBI lineage: Eukaryota > Metazoa > Chordata > Actinopteri > Clupeiformes > Denticipitidae > Denticeps > Denticeps clupeoides. Next base: position 7,252,164 of record NC_041715.1, read on the forward strand.
GTTCGGATGTGCACACATCATACATAAATGATAAATTACAAATAACAATAAAACCATAATCACGATCCTCAAGGAAACAACACTGCCCTGTCAAGCAAAATGTAATAAAATTATTATAGCGATATTCGTAATACTGTCACGTTTTCATAGTGTCATTATTTTTCATTAGCATCAGTACAGACAATACAGGCAACTAGCAGGGTGATGCACAATAAATATTCTCTATTTATTTAAATCATATAAAAAGTACTTCACAACATTTACATTTAAAAATGTGTTGCTCATAATTATGATTAATTTTTTTGGACATTTTAAAAGGCCTTGGCATTCATTTATTATTATTATTATTATATAATTATATGATAATAATTATTATTAATATTACATGTATTATTAATGTCATATTTTACCTACATGCTTTCATCGGTTTCTTTGTCTTTAAAAAATCTGATTAGAAGACCACAGGTACCATCTGCCAAACCGCAGAGCTGGTACAATGAAACCATTCCGAGCAATCGCGGTCGTTAAAAGAAGAAGAAGAAGAAGAAAAAAAAAAAAGTTGTCAAGGGACTTTTTTTTGTGTGAAAGTCGACATCTCGCGAGTTTCAGCGTGATGAGAGTTCGCGCCGCGATAACGTTCATAAAGCCGTTAATTGCGTTAATGAATCGACGAGCCGCGCAATGGCGTCACGGCCGCATTGATTTCGGGCGCTGCTGGTGATGATGATGAAGATGATGATGAGTGTGCTGATGGTGGAGTCGGTCTGTGTTGGGGAGAGAGAGAGAGAGAGAGAGAGAGAGAGAGAGAGAGGGAGAGAGAGAGGGGAAAGGCGCTGAAAGTTGAATTCAGACGCAGGGCCGCCGTAATTGCTCCAGACACGGAGATGGGGGGCTGGGCCGAGGGCGGCCGCGTATAAGTAGCGTGGTCCCCCCAAAAAACCGAGGCAGAACGGAACTGCAGCTCCGCGCCCCCGGTACGACGCACAGCGACGCGCGCTCGCGGCGGCACATCCACGCAAATACAAATTCTTACGTGGTTTTTTTTTTTTTTTTTTTTTTTTTTTTTCATAGACGCCGAGACAGAAAGTGGACTTGCGCGGTCCGCGGGACGAACCATGGAAGAGCTCACGGCGTTCGTCTCCAAGTCGTTCGACCAGAAGACCAAGGAGAGCAGCAAGGAGACTATCACGTACCGGGAAGTTCTGGAGAGCGGCCTGGCCAGGGCCCGGGAGCTCGGCGGCTCGGACGGGGACCTGCAGGACATTACCGACGGCGGCGGCGGCGGCGGTGGACACTGTCCGGTGCACTTATTCAAGGAGCACGTCGAGCTGGAGAAGGACAAGCTGAAGGAGTTCGGCGCGGCCCGGGCTGGAGAAGGTGAGTCCTCCGCGGAGCGCGGACCGCTCCTTTATTCTTATAAAAAAATAATAAAAAATACACGCGCGTACGTACACGTACACGTTCCGTTAAAACGCTCGAGTCGCGCCTTTTACTAAACTAAAGCAAATGATGACAATGAAGAATGTTCGGACACTTGTAGCGGAACGGGACTATTTTCTGTCCGGGAAACGTTGTATTTACGTTAAAAACGCGCCAGGCCCCGACACACGTTCTTTTTCGTGAAGGAACCTGCTCGTGTTTCGCAGAAATAAATAATCATAAAAAAAATAACCGAACACGGTAACATCATAACTGCAAAAAAGATATTAAACAAACAAAAAAATTATATAAAAAAAAAAAAACATGTCGAAGAAGCGGAGAAGTGGCTGCTTTATTATTTGTATTTTTCATCATTACAAAAAAATATGGATTCCGCCCATGTAAAATATCACATTTCCGGCGCTTTGAACGCACTTTGATTTAAGAAATGAAACCACAGAACCATTTCTTATTTATGAACGATAATATTTAGTTAAATCGGACGTGATGTTGCATTTAGTTTTTTTTTTTTTTCCCAGAGACCCCTATAAAAAAGTAGCCAAGCTATTTTGTCGCTGTGACTACCCTGTTCGAGGTCTTTTTATTCATTAATTGAGCCATTTTACCACTTTCTAAAATCTGTCACGTTTTCATAGTGGCAGCCGTAGTGAGTGGTCCTTAATGAAGAAATAACTGTCCAATTAAATGAGAGAGAAAAATTGTATTTATTTGATTATATGGAACTGCAACCCCCTATTTTTTTTAAATGTAATGTCTTCATAAACGACTGAAACGATGGAATCGCTTGTATTGTTTTTATTATTCTGGTTATTTATATGATATTTGACCCGTCGCGCAGGCATCTACGAGTGCAAGGACAAGAAGGAGGAGGTGAAGTCGGAGGACGAGGACTCGCAGAGCAAGCTGAAGCAGCGGCGGAGCCGCACCAACTTCACGCTGGAGCAGCTGAACGAGCTGGAGCGGCTGTTCGACGAGACGCACTACCCGGACGCGTTCATGCGGGAGGAGCTGAGCCAGCGGCTGGGGCTGTCGGAGGCGCGGGTGCAGGTCAGGAGAGACCCCAAATCCAAAAATCCATTTATTATTAGGAAAAGTTGGAAAAAGTTCTGGAAGCTTCGTAGACGATAAATTAAAACGTGTGTGTGTGTGTGTGTGTGTGTGTGTACCTTCTCGCGTCTCTCACCTCCACCCCGCCGCGCGCACTTGATGCGCCGTCGCCATAAAAACCGTATTAGAAATAATCGAATCGCGCGGCGCGGTGATGTAATTTGGGGACAGTGAGGGACACGTGGGGAGCGCCGGCGACACGACGCGTGGAGAAATCGCATTTACGGGGACCCTGCACTTACACACACACACACACACACACACACACACACACACACACACACACTTTTACAACTCCACGCGGGTGGGGACCGAAAGTGGAAATCCATCGTAAGTAAATCGCGCGGCGGATCGGCCGACATGCGTGCGTCGCGGGCGCGCGTGCGTGCGTGCGTGCGCGCGGCAGCTGCTGTCGCGCGGATCTAATTGAAAGTTATGAGACCTCGGCGCGCGGCGCGCGGGCAAAAAATTCAATTACCGCCCGATATCTCCTGCTTTCCGGCGCGCGGCTAAATTAAATGTCATTATTCACTGTCTGTAATAAAAATCAAAAGGAAATCGGGTTACGGGCGGGTCGGGGGTGGGGTTGGAGGGGGGGGGGGGGGGATTTGCGAAACGCATCATTGAGTGGTCCTTAATGAAGAAATAACTGTCCGAAGCGGTGCGGCTCACTTCGCTTCACTTAAAGGCCGCGACCGGATAATTGGCATCGATCGGGAGCTGAAAAACGGCGGATTTATTACTATTCCCCCCGCGCAGCGTTGCAGATTTAAGTAAATCGAGTGGAATATTGCACCGCACGAACGCGATAAAGAAATAACGAGCAGTTACGATCAGTGGTGAACTGGTAATAACGGACGTTATTATTATTATTACTATTATTTATTATTTAATATCTGTTTAATGTAAATGCGTACGGGTTCCAGTCTTTGTCTTCATTTCTTTTTGTATTTATGAATCGTTTTTTTTTATGGTATCAGGGTGTTTAAAATGACATTATTTATTGCTTTGCGCTCATTACTCCACGTTGCTCCTACTCATTAAAACGCGCCACCCCACCCACTGCCTTCATTATTATTAAGTTCACAATAATTAACAGGGCGGCCCGGTGGTCAGTTTCGGCCATTTTGGCGATGTGGATTTAAATCAATTGGGTCGATATTATTTTGCGAGTACGAGTTGAAATGAGACGTTTATATTAATTATGCATGAACGACAGCAGCGACGATGTCGTTCGTAGTAAAACCCGACCGGAACAATATTGAAATGTCAGGGGGAGAAGAAAAAAAATCGACGTTATGTTGGACGTTGGGCGGACGTTGATTAAACGTTGATGTGGTGTTTAATATCGCTGCCGCGTTTTCGGCGCTTCGTGACAAATTCCGAACAAACGTAAACGCATTTCTCCCCGCTCTCTTCTTTTGAACCCCTTTTCCAGGTCTGGTTTCAGAACAGAAGAGCAAAGTGTCGAAAACAAGAGAACCAGATGCACAAAGGTATTTCTACAGGCCGCTTCCTTTTAAAAGGCATCAGCATCAGCACCATAACGCATAACGTTGTCTCTCTCTCTCTCTCTCTCTCTCTCTCTCTCTCTCTCTCTCTGCAGGGGTTATTTTGGGCACCGCCAGTCACCTGGATGCCTGCAGAGTCGCTCCGTACGTGAACATGGGGGCTCTCAGAATGCCCTTCCAGCAGGTACGTTTCCACCAATCTCACACCAAATCTCGTTTACCACCGAACTAGTAATACACATTTTGAAACAAATAAATGGCACCGTGTGCGTATTTTTGGAATATGTGGATTAATTTTAAAGTAAGATGAAGAGGGCAGGGTTCGTGGGCCCATGCAGACTGACTGAAAGGGGCACCTCCCACCTCGTGACCTGCTCGGCAGAAACGGCAGATTAGAGCGAAGACATTCGATCCCGTGTCAGTTTTAGAAGCGGCCGCCGGAGCGCCGTTTGCATCACCACCCCCCTCCTGAAAAAAAAAAAGCTGGCCTAATTAAGCCAGAAAGAGGCAGATGCGGTGAGGGCGGATAAAGGAGAGAAATAAATGGCTGATGGATGCCGGGGGGGCGGCCTGAGGTGCGAAGGCCGCGTGCAGGACCGCACGATGGCCTCGGCCCAAAAAAGTGACACTTGCACATCTTTAGTACCACAAAAAAAAAAAAGAGAGAGAGAGAGAACGTTCCACCACCTGTTGGTCAGATGGCCGGGTCCTGTGGTACCGACACGCGGAGGCACGCCGGCGGGCCCGCGTAACCCGAGACGGGCCCCGCCGCGGCTTCGGGAGGCTCCGGATTTGCCCTGTTTGCCGTGTGCTCGGGCGGCTGCAACTGCTCGTGGTCACGGCCACCGCAGGCAAACAAAAAAATCCCGCCTCGACTGCCGTTGCACGAAAATAGAGAAGGACGGAGGAGAAGTAGCAGAACCGGCATGTCTTCCAAAAGTCCGTAGAACTGTGACGTGCCTGCATTTCCGCCGAGAGACGTCGTGTGACGAAAATTTACATTTACATTTACAGCATTTACCAGACGCCCTTATCCAGAGCTACGTACAATCAGTAGTTACAGGGACAGTCCCCTCCCCTGGAGACACTCAGGGTTAAGTGTCTTGCTCAGGGACACAATGGTAGTAAGTGGGATTTGAACCTGGGTCTTCTGCGGCCTGGAAACTGTCTGTAAGAACGCGTATATAGAACAGGTACATATGCCCAACACACGATTGGAGCTGCACGAAAGAGGCGCGGCGGGCTGCCGAGGTGAAGCACCGTTCTGGGCATTGTTCCGGCCGAGGGGAGGAAGCTCCGCCTCCTTCCCTCCATGTTGGCCTCAAGGGAGGCGTTGATTACTCTCAAGTCCTCGTTTGCTTCAGAAGCGCGCCGCTGCCTGCTAACCGTCCGAGCCGAGCGCGGGCCTTATTTTGATTGGGCGACGCCACGCCGCTCCGAGCCGCTTTATGTGTTTACCCTACTGTGAAGAATGTGAAAGGCGCAAAAACACACACTGCAGGCCTTCTCCCGCCGGCCGCCGCGCAGCGGCCTTCGCCTCCTCTTAGCGAAATAATTGCCAAGAATGTGCAGCGTGATGTTTTATTCCGCTTCTTCTGTCAGGACGCGTCCAGATAAATATTTATGGCCGCGCGCGCGTGAATACTCGCGCTTGCCGAGCTCTTTATTTATGCAATTGAATATATAATTAGGATTACGGGGTGTTGCGCCTTTTTCCAGCTGGGGTGGATGGGAAAATTCTATCAGAATTTAAGTTTAGAAAGTGCTTTGATTTACTAATTTTGTTCGAGCAGACTGGAATCTTCTCAATGCGACTGTTCATAATGCCTTTACATTTACAGCATTTACCAGGTGCCCTTATCCAGAGCGACTTAAAGTCAGTAGTTACAGGGACAGTCCCCCCCTGGAGACACTCAGGGTTAAGTGTCTTGCTCAGGGACACAATGGTAGTAAGTGGGATTTGAACCCGGGTCTTCTGGTTCATAGGCGAGTGTGCTACCCCACTAGGCTACTAACACCCGACGGCTAGTTTAATGGCTAGTTTAGGCGTTAGCAGGACATGCTAGTAACTCTGTGCTGGTTTTCGCTCGTCCCCTCTAGGTCCAGGCCCAGCTCCAACTGGAAGGAGTAGCCCACTCCCACCCTCACCTGCACCCCCACCTCACAGCCCACGCCCCTTACCTGATGTTCCCGCCCCCGCCCTTCGGACTACCAATCGCGTCGCTGGCAGACTCGGCCTCCGCCGCGGCGGCCGTGGCCGCAGCAGCCAAAAGCAACAGCAAGAACTCCAGCATCGCCGACCTCAGACTCAAGGCAAGAAAACACGCCGAGGCGCTAGGACTCTGACCCCCATGGGCTTCTCTGCTGCTCTGAACTGATAATTGCTTCTCACACGAGACTGCGCCCGTGAAAGGGCCGTGACACACACACTTAAAGTAAAACTTCGACAAAAATGAAAAGAAAGAGCGAAAAAAAAAAAAAAAAAACTGTCACAAAGAAACAGCTGCCAAAACAAACCACTTGTAAGAAAGAAAGAGAGAAAGAGAGAAAGAAAGAAAGAAAGAAAGGTAATTAAACGCCAATGAAATCACCTTTTACTTTTCGCCCAAACAGGCAGGACTGCTTGGAGGCCAGTGGCTCAACCCTTTCCAGTCACACATCACAATCCCGGGACCGTACAAACATCTCTGGATGTCTGTCTGAAAAACCGGCATTTAGGAGATGAGAAGACAGAAAAAAAACAAAAAAAACAAAACAAAACAAAACAAAAGATAAAAAAAAAAAAAGACAGTGACAGTGACAGTAGAGGGTGGCCGACGCCTGTTTGGCCGATGGTGTGTAATGGAAAAAGGCTCGAAAACGGTTTGGATACCGAGACTCTCTTTTAAAAATGTCCACGTCCGCACCCCCCCCCCCCCCCCACTGTGTTGCCGGCCGCTGCTCGGTGCATGTGCTCACACGGAGAAGACCTTTTCCCGGGCCTGGCCTCCGTCCCGCCACCGCTGTCCGCCAGGGACGGCGCCCTCATTTCCCTTCTTGCTGTGGACAGAGCTATAGGAAGCAGCAATAACATCTGACAGTTTTACCCCTTAAATTATTATTATTTTGTACCGTGTGTGTTGTGTGTGCGCGTGTTTTTTTTTTTTTTTTTTTTTAACTTGCTCTCATGAAGGGGCGTGGCATCACGTCAGGAGGACCTTAGCCTTCCTGCTCATTGCCTTGTTGGTTTATAAGGAGTTTTGCAATTGCACACTGAAACGTGGGAGCGGGAGAGGACCATGAAACCGTGTGTTTTATTTCTCTTTTTTTTTAAATGCTGTTCTTGGGACAGAGAAGGGTGACCTCATGGCATCAAAAAGGCATCTTAAGTGACACGTTTTTTTTTTTTCAAAAGGGTATAACTGCAATTTTGTAAGTAAAAAAAAAATTAAAGATGCATCAGTGAAACTGAAATGCAATTATGTGCAGTTAAGTGCAATACTGTAAATATGAAAGTAAAAAAAAAAGCGGTAAAAATTGTTAATGGTTAAATAAAAAATAAAAAAAGAGGACAGTGATTTTCTGATTTTTTCCCCCCCTTTGGCACTGATGTCAGTTTGTTGAACTTCTTTGCCATATGGACTTTTTTTTAAATCCCTAGGCTGTGTGTAGTGAGTTGCTAAATCATCTGCAGTCATGTGCCATAACTCCCAAAGTCTGACAGTGTTGAACATAGTTTTGTACATTTTTAAAGAAAAAAAACGGAAACCACGGCAACTCACGGAGGTAGACAAGGCAATTCTGCTCGGCCCTGTACAGATTAACTGCAGAACCGCTGGGATCGGATATCAAAAGGCATCTTTGGTTTTGACAAGGTCAAGTGAAACCCACCAAAGTTGACATTCAATACAGATTTTGTGCTTATATTTTTTGTGCTAGAGTTTGGAATTTTTAACCGTTGCTTGCAGATAATGTTTTTTTTTTTATTATTATTAATAACAACCGAAAGTAGCACATATGAATAAGAAAAAAATACAAAGGACACTTGCCCAGTAAGGGAACTTTTCCTTGGGATGAGTGGCATCATCTGCAAGACTTCTCTCGCTCACTATATTACCTTATTGATAGCAGTTGCCTTGAAATCAGTAGATCCTGGCAAGGTCTACCTCTATCAGCATACTACATATTGTGCAACATATGGGTTGATTTTGAGCAGTTCATGGGTGCTTTTATTTATTGTTTTGTCCAAATCTTTATAAAAGGGGGAAAGAAATGTTGGATTACGAGTGTACAATTTTTTTTAAAAAACATGGCTTTGCATTTATTTTTTACATATTGTTTTTAAATGTCAGCAAAATTTTCTGCTGTTTTTTTTTTTTTTTTGCCTATAATGTAGCGTGTCTGGGTTTACAAACATTTCAGGGATGGTAGAATACTTAACACTTTTCTTTTGTCCCTTTGTTTCAAGTTGCGTGCAAAGCTCCATGGAATTTGTTGTACTACCGTCACTATTATCATCGTTTTCATATGCAAGCATGCCTACACACGATTCACCATAGAGGCTGTGTTTATTCTGTTCACAAAATATCAATGTACATCTTGTACAAGTAAACTATCAATAAAGTTATAAATATTTGTAATGGGGTTTACTGACATTCCCGAATTTCTGATACAATAAAAAATTATGATCGAAATGTGACGATTTAAAAATCTTAACTGCAGGTCAGCATAGGTCACGGCTAGACCATAATACTGATGGGTGATGAAATATGATATAAAAATAAGATTCATAAACTTTGTAGCTGGATGAAGCTAAAGTGTTTCATTTTATAGCAGAGACTTAATAAATACAACAATTGGTGGCTAGAAATGTAATAATTAAAAAATGTTCTGCGGTCTTCGATATCATTCAGCATTATTCATCATGCACCTCTTCTTTTACTTAGTTGTGCTCTTTTAGTATTTTGGAATCAGGAATAAGGATAAGGCCTTTTTTATGGTCACGACATAGACAGAATCCTACAGACACTTGTCACTACTATGCTGTGCAGAAGTCTGGTTCCTAAGATGTCTTGTCATCTTTTTTATTCCCCGCCACCCTCATTCGGGCCTATTTTGTCTTTAAAGTGCTAGAAATGACGCTTTAAGCATCTGCATGTGAACAAGCGCTGAGCTGTGCACGAAGCGGACTCAGCAGCATTCCACGATCTGCATTTATTTTTCCAGGCAGTTTTCACACGTCGAATCCAGCGGGCCCTTTTGCTGTGTATGTATACGGGTTTCCTTTGTCAGCCCCCATAGCCAGATGTGTGTACACAAAGTAATTGCGGCACGCGGCATAGGGCCTTTTTTTGTCCTAACCTCGTGGAGAAATGAACTCATGCTGTTGCGCTGACACCCCTCCGAAAGGTCGGCGCGTGTTTAATTTGTACCTCTGCACCCATACATCAAAACTGAGTGATATGGGCACAGTGCATTTACCCGGTGACCCCACTGAGCAAGGATCTCTGGGCCTAAGCAAAAATAACAGCATCCTTTTATGTTCTCTGATAATTAGCAGCACGCCACACCCATCAATCAGCCCACAATGAGTCCTGGATGCTTTGTCAGCACATAAAGCTTTTCTGTATGTTGCCGAATCCAGAAAGGAAATTCTGAATTCTGGAAAACACTGCTGGTTTAGCTCGTATCAGTATTTAATAATGTACTATCCCTGTTGAAAAATATTTATTATAAAAAACAAAATGGATTATTATGCTATTCAGTTTATTAAATATCCTCTTTTTTATTTTCTTCTTTATATGTCATTTTAACTAACATTGAAAATAAATCATAAGTAAATACAAAACATCTAATTTTTTATTTAACACCATGTAGAGATAACATAAACATTCTACACTTTTAAGACAGGGATACTGGGCACATGAAGTTTTATTACAATTATTAACACTTTTCTTTACATTGTTTCTCTCTTCAGTAGAGTGGCAGAGATTAATGTGACATCTGCTGATTTTTATTTTTGTATCAAATCACAGGGTTGAGAAAATATTTCAGTACAACGATGTGACTTGCATAACAAAGATGATGATTTGCTTTGACTTTTGTTTGCTTCTACTTTTTTGGCCACAACTCTGTCTGTTTAATCTCCACTGCTGCACTAGAGAATAAACCATTTCCTTTTTACAAATCATACCAAAAATATTCAACATTTCTTTATGCATGCATTTTAATGCAGAATACTCATTTGTAATACACTAATAATAACAATGTAATTAAGCAGGTTATAAAGGTAGTAAGGGGAAAATGAAGCTTTTTGTAATGATGAGAAGTAATATCCTCTTATCTAACCTTAAGTAATCTGTTTGAGTTGAACATCACCAATTAAGTGCTAAAACCCTGCAACAGGGTTTCTGCTCTGTCCAGCAATAGCACACGAAAGAGCCCAAAATTTGCATCATAACAATAAAGCATGACCAAATGCCACACCACAGAGGGTTGTGTTGACTGGTCCCCCCAATGGCCCGCAAAAAACAATCCCGTTGGGTCGGTGCTGCCCACGGGGGGATCAGAGAGTGAGACGAGTTTGGGGAGAAGTCCGCTCTGCCATTCCTGTGTCTATCTCCCTCTGTTGGAAAAAGAAAAAGAGTTAGGAGTGCATTTGTAACTTCATAGCCAGCGCAGTGAAACATGATGTAAATATTACAGACGATTGCGCTTGAATCGATGTACTTAAAATAATAAATACACTCTTTCTAATATTTACATATGTTGACTTTGGAGAACAACTATTCTGGGTGGAATAGAACTCCTTCTTTATTATAACCCAGCAGAAGACAAAAACAAATAACAGCTGACCCAAAATGCGATATAATTTATATATATATATAATAGTTTTTTTTTATAGCATTCTAGTTCATAGTCCAGGACGGTATCAGTCTCTCCAGATACTGAGTTGAAGGCCACTTCAATCGCACATGAAGTGTCATCATGGTCACATGGCCCAACTATCCTGAACTGAACTCTTCTGCAGCAGCTGCAGGGCCAATGACGGATGGCGCCGCAACCCAGACAAGACAAAAAATAGCTGTTACCTGGGAGTAACAGCAACGCAGTTGCAGTTCTATAGAAAGCACAGTCTTAATTCCAGATTTAATGACAGTAAGGTCTGTGTTAAAACTGAAACAAATCATCTCAATTGACACCACATATTTTCCTCTGTCTCTCAGTGTAAAAAGCATCAGTTTTATAAGATAAGTGAATATTATGGATTATGATGCCTTCAGTCAGCCCAAAATGCCCTGTGTGCTGCATGGTGTTTGGGATTAGAAAGCAAATATAATTAAATAACAATGACTGAAATAAAATTTATAGAATTGTTATATTTTTTGCTAATCTTCCCCACAAAGGCTGGGTATGACTAAAAAGCTGCTTGACAGAAGGACTTATGTCATTGCAACAAAGGCCTGATACCAGAAGAAGAAGCCTTGAATCATCAGAGAGTCTTCGCCTCAAATAGCAAGAGTGTTTTACAAAGGATGCCCTGCCTCACTGTTAATACTCAAAGCTGAAGTCTTCAAACATTAATTATGGTTTAATTACTGGGTGTGGCATTGGCGTGCTTCCACTTACAAATACATTGTACAATTGTTGGTTTTGTTGATTATGGTGTTGGGACCCGAGTTCACTTCTGCTTCACGTCTGACGGCCGGCAGGGCTTGTCCAGGCGCCATGAGTCCTCAGAGGCTTTAATAAACCTTCCTGGACTCCCCCAGCACGCGCACATGCTCACTCTACTGCATTGTAACCTTGTGTTGCAAGCTATCCCATAATGCCCCTCTGTGAGCAGATAATAGCATCAAACTCTGACACCGCGTGTGCGCACATCAAACGGGGAACTTCTCCCCTGTACCCAGGCTCTACAGACGGCCACCGCGGGGGGGCCCGGCGGATTCGCTCTCCCCTCCACTCCTCGGCGGGTTTACCGCGATTTCAGAAGAGGGATGCGTGCAAATTTGGGGCCAATCACGCAGAGGCTGAATGTTAATGAAAAAGCAAACAGCCCACCGCAGCAATTTACGGCGCGCCTGGCGCGTCGCTGCGAGCCATGCTCAAGCAATCGCTCCGCTCCCGCAAACAAGGAGCACTTGAGGGAAAACAATTATCTGCCATTTCCAGACTAAGGGTCAAAGGCATTTAAATGTAAATGCAAACAATTTCCTGTCTCTGTCTTTTTTTTTTTTTCTTCCAACGTGAACGAGCACCAAGGTACGCCGAAAATAATTCCCGCCGTTCAAATTTACACCGGTCAATCTATACCTGAACAAACCACGCATTTGGTTCGCACAAACAGGGAGCGTGTTAAATTCTCAGTGGTAAAGTCTACTGAAGGATTTCTAAGGGGATTACCACAGGCCAGCAGGTTAAGTCTCGAGAACTGTGGTATAAAACCCTCTTTTTGGGGGGCAAGAGGTCAGAATGAGCCAAACGTCCTTTGACCTTAGAAAAAAACCTGTACGTCTGGACACGGAAAAGTGGCATTTACATAAAATATGCTCAGCAGCTACCAATATGCAATGAAACGAAGGGTATATCATGAAAGTCTGCAATGTTATTAACCTTGAAAAAAAAATTACCCACCAATCCACATATAACTGATTAAAGAAGTGATGCACTTACAAAACAATTTTAATATTTGGTACGTTTGGCATCAATAGGTCTCAAATAATTGTTCAACGCAACATGGCATCCTTTCGCGGCTCCCTTGTAATAAATATATAAAAGTTTTCATTAAAAGGCATTATGGCTCATAAATGCCATGAGTCAATTCTGTTGATATGCGCACGATGAACAACCTGCCAAATCAAGTTATTTTTATTAGCACCTTGATTTATTATTTCTAAAAAAAAAAAACTCTGTCAGCGGCCATTAGATTCTTTTGCAACTACATGAAGGCAGTCAGCTGCTAATACGAGGTTCATCAGGCTCAACCCAGAGGTCGCGGCAGAAGGACTCCAAATGTGATTTATTACACTGACCGGGAGTGAAAGTATCCGCGGTCAGGAATCGAGCAGGAGAAACGCGCTGTGCAACAATGTTTCAGCAACGATGATCAGGCTAACAAAGACACACAGAGAAATATTGGATGCTTCAGCAATTAACAGTTGTTGCCCTGGGCAGATTCTGGAAAAGAGAAGCTAGTGCTGCAGTGATTATGTCACACTTTAAGAGATGCCGGTAAGCTTTTACTCTACAACATTTCTGATTATGATATTACGTACTGAAATGAATGTTTCATGCCAAATGTATCAGACAGATTTAATGCTGTCAATATTATAGATGTGCAATATGATTCAATATACAAAAACGTAAGTAAGTAAGTAAAAAAAAAAAACAAGTGTCCATACAGTTGAATGGTTACAAATGCATATACATTTGATCTGTTTTATGTCTTTAACAGATCCACTATATTCTTATCTGATAAAAATGTAAAAGAAATAAACACTTGTGGTGCTGAATTAATCTAAAATTCCTGGTAGTGCAGCGTGAGAATGAACGTGACTGATTATATTCTTATATATGTACTTCATTTTCACACAATGGCACATGACAGGAAGTATGCACCCCATGCAACTGCTGCAGATCACACATTTTTTAACCAAAATGAAATTTGATGAGCCGTGAACTGTTTCCTTTAAATCCCCAGGTCACAGTATCCCATGGCTTTCCTCTTTAAATGATGATAACTGCCTGCACTACATCTGTTACCTGCAGAATTGCATTAACCTACTTGGGTTATGCCGGTATTATCTTTTACACGATCACTACTCAGCCGCAGGCTTTTCCATCTTTTTCAAGATTTAAATTCACAGGCCAAAACACTTCAGTACTACATCATTATTTGGTGATCAGTACAGAACACTGAGTGAATGTTAATTATTTTGTGTTATGCAATACTTATTGATTCTGATTGATTCCAGTCCCTGCTGGGGGGCTTCAGCAAAGAACGATTGAGTTTGGATGAGACACTTACACAGAGAATTAAACTACTGCACACTGCTACTAAAGCTAGACATACTGGGCTGCATGGCAACCCCCCCGGCTCAATACACCACAGTCCCCATTGTTCCCAACACTTCAAATATATGCAAACCCCCCATAAGGGGGTTTAACCAAAAAAGATGCCTTTTAAATGTCTTAGCAGAGATGGTTTTACTGTCTCTACATTAATGCTATGTAAACCTGCTTTAAAGAACCGCTATAATGTATCAGATACATTCCCATAAAACTGATGATGTCCATGGTGCAAATGTATTTTATTTATGTTTGATCAATATATAATGTATTAACAATGTTTGCATACTAGCAGTTACAGAAATGGGTAGATAAATAATTAATAAAAAAAACTGGTTATCGGTAGCTACACGAGAACACTGAAGTCAAGTGTTCCCTAATGAGATAATGAACTCTGACCTGAGCATGAGACAACAGTAGAAATAAGGAAGGGAAGAATTGAACCTTGAGGGGACTGCTTAGCTCCGGGTTAAAGCAGCACTCAGACACCCCGGTGGCTAAAATCATAACTTTTCCGAAGGGGAAGCGCACATGGGTCTGTAAATAGCCTGAGGGAATGTTACCCACCCTTATTATATCTCCTATCTCCATTTCCCAAATGTTTTGCACTTTCCTGCCAGTAATCAATACCTGCGAGCCAGCAAAGATTGTGTTGCAGATATAGTCCGGGGTTAATCATGAATTCATCCCTGGAAAGAAATGCTAGTTAAGATATGACAGCAGCCTGAGCAACGGTTTGCATTCTTTAATACTAATGCACACCAGGATGCAACAATGCATGCAGCAAACATGCGTTCTACTTTACAGCTAACGTATGCATAAGAAGAGCTATATTTTCTAATCATCAGCTTCTTTTTGTAGGACAGCTTGTTACGGGCTGTATATGCCTTCCTACCCAGATCGTTACAGGAATATTGTTAATCTGAACAATCGTTTAGATGCAGTATTTATGTAAGCAATTTTTATTCTTACAATTATGCCAGATAAATATTGCATCTGCTCCAGTAACTGCTTATCAAAGCAACAGAAACCGGCTCTTTTGAAGTGCATGCACCGCGGACATAATGTGCGTTGGATGTGTTGAAGGGATTTCTGGGATATTGATGCTTTTGAAACCCATGGGAAGTAGATGTTCAGTAAGCATAATGAATGCCAGATCCGCCCGCTCGGCTCTGCCTACTCGGCTCCACCGCAAAACTCAGTGAGCTCCACATTACTGACTCTTCCCCTCGCCTCCAAAGCTAATAAATGTCACAGGTACATAATCCACTACAAACTTATGAAAACAGATATCCCCTGTTAAGTTATTTTACACTATGTCCCCTCAAGGCTGGAGATTTGATATTGATGAACACATTAAAAGGGGGTGATTTGACTAGAGAAACGCCTCTATTAGATGAGGCCGTGAAAGATGAATTCAATTGCAATTTGAATAGCGCTGCCGCGACAAGATTACTCAAAATGGGCGGCGGAGAATCGGCTGTTGGGAAATTGAGTTGTGCTTGTTAGGAGGAAGCGATCACCACGCAAAATGGCTTTCACCATCACAGGCTGTGTTAATATCCAGACTCGCTGATGATGCTTTTCACTGGCGAGCTTTATTTTGCATGCGTAACCTCTTTTTAAGCCATATCAGTGCCACTGCCACATTCATCACCGGGCCAAATTTGTGGGTGGCTGTCAGGCTGCCTGTGCTAAAATGCACGGCTGCCATAGAGACACACTGAGCGATGTTCAATCTGATACGGGGGTTATTGTTAGGTTTTACCATATTATTCAGGCAATCATTATGTAGTCTTGAAGCTGTCAGGTTGTCTCCTTCCAAAATTGTACATGTGCTAGTAAAAAAAAAGTATTACAAATGTTGTGCTGTTAATTCAATTGTCAATTAGAAGTACATGTGATGGTCACATTTTATTTTACTGGGCCTTGTTACAGTGCACCTATACATGGCAAGTGCAACAGTCCATGTAACAAAATGTAATACATACAGGTTAAGGTTCTTGAGTAAATTCACTCACTTTATGGGCTTTAAAATTTTATAAGAGCCAAATACTGAAGTATTCTAAAAGTATTCGGAATGCTTTTAGAACACACAAATAAAATCCATTTTTTTTAAACACATACAGTATGTAGTTGTCAGGAATCTGACAGTTTTGCAGGCAGTCTCAGTTTCATCCATGATAATACAATGTCAGAAGGGAAGTGACACGTGCAAAAACATGAATCTGTGAAATGGATTTTTCCAAAAATATTTCCAGTAGAAGTGTTCTAAAATTAGTCTCTTAATAAACTAAGTGTATTCTAAATAATAAAGGGTAGCAAGGAATAAATACTGAATACATAATTATTTTATGTTGAAAGCATATTGCTGTTACATCCCATTCCTGAACATTGCACCGAATCTAAATAATCGAATAGATCAAAATGTCCACCGTTGTCTACTGAAGCCTTGGCAGAGAGAGCTCTGATGTCCACTAAAAGCTGAGGGTGGCCTGTACATCCTCTGTTTGACATAAACAGCTAGAAAAGCAGGCATGTGGGGTGTTCAGGTCCTCGAGGAACCAAGTAGTACATACAAATAGGCCCCCAGCAGTAAAGCACAGGATATTGCATCGTACACTGACATCAGGACAACCCGCAACCCGCCCTTGAACCCTGAGCGCTGCAACTGCCCTTGATCAGGGCAAGACTCTTCCTGGGATTTGTGTCTTTGACCTTGCACCTCCTCTCGTACCTCCACTTTCTTACCCTGCCTTTTGATGCAATTAGAATGGTGAATTTCCTGCCCGAGTTGAAGGTTCAACAGCTTTGAAGCATCGTGATGGAGAGGGACGTGGGAGACGAGCTAGAGCCCCGGCGCGGTTGCCGTCGTCCACACGGAGCATCGGCTCCAGGTACATCTGCTTAGATCTTAGGGAGATGAGTGCAAAGGTTGTTTTATCTTTCGCCGAGCGCGTTTGAAAACGAGCAATTGCCTCAAAGAACATCTTGAGTGGAAGAATGAAGGCAAAATGTGAAAATAGCAGCGCATAGTTGGCTACGAGGCACGACTCCTTTGAAATTGTTTATGTGGGAATAGATCCCTATGGCCAGATAATCGTATGGTGTTAGAGATCCCGGCGGAGCGCCGCCTCTCTGTGAAGCCTCTCTCATTTTCGCCATAGCCGCCGTGATATTGCCTAACAGGCTTGACAACAGAAGTGTAATTTTCTGGATGGATGGTGTCATGAAAGCAAACAATTATCAGGCACTCAGTAGGGCCTCCGCGGGTTATGGGTTTAGTCAGATTATTTGTTTTATGTACTTTTTGAAGTGTTGGCTTTAAAGTTAAACAGCCCAAGGGTTATTTTCTCCTTCTACTCGGTGCATGGCAGGAATATGTTTTTTTTTTTTTTTTCATAATTTAATTGGCTATTATTAGATGTTTGTGGGCACTTCAAGAGTGCTGTGGCTTTATCGGAAGATAGTGCTTTCCTTCCCAGCCGCGTTTGAGGAGTCAAAAGTGGCATTTGTTGTGTCTTGACCTTGCTGTTGACATGGAAAGAGTGAAGCAACCGGCAGCAAGAACAGAGGAGGATCTCTTCGCGGGTTCTAGTTAACAAGCATTAAGGGAACGCTGCAGCTGTGTGTTCGTGAGAGCTGTTGATAGCAGTCGATCAATACGGCAGACAGACCAGGAGAAAAAATTTGAGCAGATATCACTAAAAGGCTCCCCTCAGACTAAGCATATGGTTAGGGGTTAGAGTCTATAAAAGCTGCTTATCTATCTATCTATCTATCTATCTATCTATCTATCTATCTATCTATCTATCTATCTATCTATCTATCTATCTATCTATCTATCTATCTATCTATCTATCTATCTATCTATCTATCTATCAGCTGTTTGTCTGGTCTTGAAAGAAAAGAATAACTGTTTGAATATGAGCCACAGGAAAATGCTTGTGATATGGAATAGGGTTTTGTCAGACGTAAACGCTCGAAGCCAAAGATCTTAAAGGGTGTTTGCTTATGCCTGATAGGTAGCTGCAGGCCATTTAGCAGCTAGTGCTGAGAATCACAACGTTGCGACTGTATCAGGAACTGTGGGAATACCTTCTGTTCTTGGCAACGTTCTTGCCGGAGAGATCAGAGCATCGTGGGTTGCGTTATTGTATGTGCCTTTGGGGTTCTGTGTAGATTATATATTATCTCCTTGTGGCCTGCTCTGTGCAGTGAATAAAACTGACGCATCCATCTACCTATCTGTCTTCTGCTCTAGTAAGACAAATCTTACACAAAATCTGAAAAGAAGCAAAATATTTGTCACGTCAATGTTTCACTAAATGTTTTCTAAAACAACAATTATATTTTTCTTTTTACATTGGACAAGTTTCACCAATTTTTGACATAACTTTCTGATTCCTTTTAGCCAAATGAGCCTTGCAACAAACTCAGATATTAATATTCCTATTAATAAGAGATGGATCTGTGTTAACCCAAGGTAGGAAGAGTCTATGGGGTTCTGTTTCTTTCTTCTTGTTGATTGTTTTCCTGTATTGGACTCCCTATATACACACACGTGTGTTGTTCTGACTTCTTGGTTCTTTGTGGTTCAGTAATTGTTCACTTTGGCTCCTTTTAACTGGTTCATGTTCCCTGGTTTTCCCAGTTTTGCATGTGTGTTTGACATTTGTCATTGGTCTGTATAACCATTTAAGTCCTAAAATATCATCTTTACATATTGACATCTGAATAAAAATGTGAGAAAACTGTCTGTGTGGCCCTTCAATCCACAGTTTATTTGAGGTTTCGACTTGGGGTAATCAATTCAATTTGTCAGTTTATTACAATACCTATGGAAGTGACACAAGAAGCACAATCATGTATCTGCAGATTAACTCCCATTTTAACTTATGCAAAGCAAATAATTCCCATTCCTCTCTTTCTTTCACAATTACTTTATCTCACAGGAATCTGCATTCACCGTGATCTGGAAACAGCCTGAGTAATACTCCGAGAAATTTGCTAGATTAAGAAATAACGGGGCGATGAATTTGTATCTTTCGGCGTCTGTGAAATATCACGCCGCCAACAGCCTGACCTCTATTGCACCTCCATTGTTTTGCTAATATTTACAAATTGTAATCCGTATCAAAGCAGTGTCCCCGAATATGCAATACAAAGGTACTCATGACAATCTATAACATTAATCCGTTTGTGTTAATTTCTTTTAGGAGGCAGGCGTTTGTATCCATGCCTCAAAATACCTGTGGCAGGCTGGTAATCCTATTGAATTAAACAGATTCAAAATCCAAGAGCGTTCCGGACCCTTCTGTCACCCCCTAAATAAATTAAATACATAAAGCCTAATATAACATCCTGTATTTCCTTTGAACACTCACATATTTGTAAATAATTACAGTCAGGCGGTGAAATTATGGGCTTGGACCTATTCAAATGCTGCCGCTCGGGGCAACGCCATAATCAGGCGCGAGCCGGAGTAGCTCTCCGCTCAAATGAAGTTTTCACTGCTTGTGTTTGTGCAATTTTAAAGTGAGGCCATTCCTCCCTCTGTCAGGCCTCTGGCACAGTAGAGGAGCTCCGCTCCAAGTGTCTGCACGAAACGCTCACCCTGCGTTGATCGGCCGACGCACAAGCCAGGCTCGCTGATGCATTCATTCGGGCGCATGTTATTAAACGATTGCACTACTTACAACACAATGTGCACAGAAAGAATCCGAACCGCGTCCCGCCGTTCTGCCCAGGCTCTGCCATGCTAAGCTGTTAAAAAGCAACCAACACCAGTAGGCCGCAATGATGGATGGCGCGTGTTATCTCTACATTAGCAGAGCAGCACAATATACATGTGCTCAGGTTAGCATCCCGGGACTAATGCAATAAAGGATTTCAGCCAACGTCGCATCGCGTGGGACTTTCGTCGCTGCCTGTATTTCACAAATCACTTTTAAATGAATTCCAGCAAGGTGTTCAGTGTGAGGCCAATACCCGTAACCCAATTATCAGCATAGTCCTGCACACGTGTGTCGTCCGCTGTTGCTGGGCCTGATAACCAATCCTTGCTTGGTGGCGCGGTCGCCATGTCTTATGAATACGCGCACATTTTTTCCCCAACTCGTTTTCCAATGCAATGCATGTAGCCGCCCCGCCAGTTGGTGTAAACACCTTCCCGGTCTTGATGTAGTCAGCTGCAAACATTTTTCACCACATTAATAAGCTAATCCGTTTCCCAGAAGGCAGAAATAACAAGATATTCAGGGAAGGAGGATACAAAATGGTATGTATGATGGACATTTTAGCACCAAACAACCGGATAGCCCAACCATTGCTTCCTAGCGCACTTTGTTCTCCGACACACTGATCCTGTCCCTGGAAGTGCATAATTAGAGTTTGTTAGCGCAGCCTGGTGGTTTTCTTTCTAAATGATAGCACCAGATTCCTGCTTGTTTCAAGGCTTCACAGAACATCACATACATCCGCTATGTAGGAAAATGCTAATTACTCCGCCATGTCCGGGATGTCCGTCAAACCACCACATCTAATGGGGTGGAAAAAATAGCATGCACATTCTATCCCCTGCCACATCTAAACATTATGCTAATGTCCCTCACGTTTCATCTTGCCACATGCCTATACGTTACATATATGGTTATACATGCGGCAAGAGCAATTTAGCATGGGGAAGGTGAGCAGACGGGGCTACAGAGCCGACGAGTGATGCATCAAACAAAGTGGATAAGTGGAGACAATGCAGAGACGGCAATGCAGACATGCTGCAGACACACAGACACCCCTCCCCACCCACCAGCATTCCCACATATGCATTTACAAACACAGAGACACTCGCTCAGAAGGAGGGGTTGGGAAAAGGAAGGAGGAAAAAAAAAAAAAAAAAAAAGACGGTGTGAATTTTAAATCACAGACGATCCTCAGATCCTTGACAACAGATCTAAAGGAGAATGGTGTGAGGAGAATGTTGAAGGCTTCTAATATCTTTGATAGTCTAGTTATGGTAATGACGAGTGGTAATGCAATATTCATGAAGTGTACCTTGCAGATGAAGATTGTTAATAATTGTTCGACGGGGGTGCAAAATGAAGGAAGGAAAGAGAAAATGCATTTCAGAAGTCGCGCATGGAAACGTCCTTTACGTCTCGCCCCTAATCGTTTATAGACAGCTAAGTGCAAGTAAAATTGCTTTCATGTGCGGGGAAGGGATTGGAGTTGTACCTTTCCCAACAGCTGCTTGCCAAGCGAGTTCAGAAAGCCTAATTACAAAGACCTCAGTTTTCTTGCAATTACCCCGAACCATTAGCCCCGTCCATTCATTCAGCAACAAATAAATCAGACGAAGCAAGAAAACCAACAAGCGTAATATTTTGATGTCTCCCAGAGCAAAATAAAAGGCGCATTTATCAATCAGTGCCGGACTGCAAGGCTGGTCCACATCAACCCATCGGGGGATATCATCAACTGTAACTCTGACAGTTATGTGTTTCGCATTCCTCTGTGATGGTTTTATGGCTGTGTGTGTGTGAGGCTGAAATCAGACTGCATCTCCATCAAGATCTGTGAGGGAGGCTGTCTGAAACAAATTACTGCTAGCACTCATCAGGATGCAGATGAGCGCATTGGAATTGGCGGAGCCTCTACGCTCGTGAAGCCAAAGCGGCTCTGGCAGGGAAATCAGGATGTTTTGATTTGCACTGAAAACCACGCTCAGTTCGGATTAACCTATACAAGTGTACAGATATCTGGAGCTTTTTGTTCGCACCCTGTGGGCAAGCTGGAGAACAGTTGGCCCATATTCCAAAGCGTCCTCGGTGGATCCCAGACAGCCTCAATCACGAATGGTGCATTCTGGACTGTTTCATGTAATACTAGCAATTAGGCTACCTAAAGCATCGCTACTGGGTGCAGTGTCCTACCACACCATGATGGAGACATTCAGGTGGCTGTCAGGTTAAGATAGTAATATTGCATACCAATATTCTGAGCAATGGCCACATCTATAGACACAAAAAAAATTTTAGAAATATAAATATGCATGCTCGAAAAAGGCACTGAAAGGGTTTGGACACAAGTTATTTCCAAAAGTTCATCCATTCAACAATACCTACAGTGTGTACAGTCACATTTCCAATTTTATTTTGTTTTAATGAACTTCTAATACACTTTTAATAAACTTCTATACAATATATTTAGCAAGATAATGTTTTATTATTTTATATTTATTATATTTCTTCATGGGAGATCCCAGCATAGGATAGGCGATAGGATGGCAGAAACAAAGTGGTAGAAGGGCAGACAGTTAATGCAAGAAAAGTGACTAGGATTTTTTTTTGTCATTGAAACACATCAGGATGGGGTGGTGCTTAGAACCATACCGCAGACAACCGGCAGGGGCACTAGACCTGTGGAGGTTTCATTTTTAGAAACGCTGCAGCATCCGTGATATATGAAATATGATATTGTTATACTTTCTCCTGTTAATGCCACCCTGGTGGCGATTCAACGAGGACATCCAAAAACCTCCCTCCCACCCTCGCTCTCCCAACTCTTTTCTGATGAGATCCTTGTGTGAGGGGAAGTGTCTGTGTTCCTGCCTCACACATGTGTGCCATTTCACCACCACTCCATACCATTCCAAGCATGGATGGACACCTGCACTTCAAAAAAAAACTTTTTTTTTCTTCCCCCTGGGATCTGTCTCCTGTAGTCAGGGGAAAACTGGGGGTTTGGTAACCATTGAGCCAATTTGGACGAATAGTTGTCAAATGCAACCTGAAATGAGTTTGCCTGTGCTCCCTTTAAAGTGACCCATGCCTGGCGGTGTAGTGTAAAATAATACGTGCCCTGTTTGTGTTATGTCAGATGTGGTGACTAGCAGAAACTGTTAATAACTGCCTAAGTGCTCCAGAGTGTCGAAGCTGTCCATCACTCCGTTCACTCCTCTTTCTTCGGCTTCTCATAATATTTTCACTGAACTGCAGAGGACAAACTACTTTCCTTGACAGCCTTGTCACTTCATTGCTTCGACTTGTAAAAATATTTTACCTCTAAATAAACGGCTCAGATCCAGCCTGGAGACATCATGATGTGAAGGGAGCAAAGATCTGACAGTAACCTATAAAAATCCTTGACATATGGTTGACGTCATCATGAAGTGAGCTTCCCTGTAGTATTACATTCATAAAATATGTACATTTTGCAATGAGATTACTGTACATTTTCACTACTGCAATGATTCGAATAAAATTCCTATTGGTTAGCTAAAGCTTGTAATAAAATAATGACATGACAATGATAGCATTAGTACTGTTCATTAATATATATTTTTTTCACAGCATTTATCAGACGTCTTTATCCAGACCGACTTACAATCAGTAGTTACAGGGACAGTCCCCCCCTGGAGCAACTTTGTGTTAAGTGTCTTGCTCAGGGACACAATGGTAGTAAGTGGGATTTGAACCTGGGTCTTCTGGTTCATATGGAAGTGTGTTACCCACTAGGCTACTACCACCCTAATAACTGATTTTAGGCACTGTTTACTAGCTAAAAGGTTTTTTAAATCTTTATATGATGGAGACATTAACTAAAATAACATCTATGTTAAAAAAACAACAACAAGGGGGTCTGTTTTTGAGGTATTACTTTGGATGGGATAAGAATTCTTGAACTGATAATCTTTCAGCTGATTGAAGTGGCCTAAATACAATTGTATCAGAAATCACATTTTCCAGCTTGATTATGAGGACAGAAACAAATAGAGGAGGAAGGAGATGGGATCTTGCACCCAGTTATGACAGATTGGGAATTTTAATTGTTTGTTAAAAATAGGGTAGTTAGTTGCTCCTCTTTAAGAGCTAAATCCTGAGTACACCTTTAACCTTACACTAGTGAACAAGCCCCATTCACATTTCCGTCATTATAAGAGACCCATGACCTCCTGCTCTGTTGGGTTATAAACAGTGTTCTTTCCAATTCATATTCTTATAGTACTACATCCACATCCAAGCATCCACAACCTATAACATGTTCCCACTGACCACAGAGCAAGAGCAATTTGTGTCATTTTTTGAATTAGACTCTTTTATGACCGAATCCATGCTCACCTGCCATGAAAAGAACAGTGCAGGGTATTAATGGTCCTCACTCACTCTTCCCAAATAGGTTTTCCCCCACTTCCTCCGGGCCAGGAGGAGAAAAATCATTCGTTATTTTAATGGGTGTCAAATTTGTTTTTCAAATCTACTAAAAGGTTATCGTTGTTACACGTGGACAAGTGCTTATTTCTGAATCAATGTTAACTTTGTTACCAGGGTAATTTACTGCTCTCTCCTGACCACAGTTCACAAACTTAATCTCCGTGTTTTTACGGAGCTGTGCAGCCCGAGATTTATGCCCGCCACATGATTAACTGCTCTTTGATTAAAAAAAGGGGGGAGAAATAACATATTGGTGTGGCTTGAGAAATGCATAAATATTTGTGGGCTGTTTTTATTAATATGTCAGACATGGTTTGTTACTGCATTGATATTGTAAGGTCAACAGGGACTGTTGTGGTCAATAGGAAACATTACTCTCCCATTACTCTTTCCAGGGCTCGTTGTAAGATTATGTCTATGGGTTGATTTTAACAGGCAGGTATCGCCGACTGATGGAGGATATGGATAAATCATAGATGGGAAATGACTAAAGGCACATTTTGACCAGAAATGCGGACTGAAAGGTCATTATAAAGACCAGTGTTTTCAATAGCACACGAATATGACTTACAGTTGGACAGGCGATGTCAAAGCCTGGACAACATAAATAACAGAGGAGAAAATAAGAGGGGAAGCCTTAAAAAATGTAATCTGTCTGCAGCAGGTTATCCTTATTGGATAAACTGTCTTGTTTATTAAGATGTATACGGCAAGCAGCCCTTTGTTTACGCGATCGTGGCTAAGCACGGTCGCGCTGTAACACTTGGCTCTGGCTATTCATTATTAATAAGTACATAAGCGGTATCCTCAGGTCTAAAGCAGTCATGATTCGGATATTTATATCTCCATTCGCCCAACATTAAACAGTCGATCGTAAGGAAGAGATTCGTCTGGCTTGAGATTCGTTAGGACGACTTTAAGACCAAACGATGCATCAAGGACATAAAACAAACCTTTTTTTTTTTTTTTTTGCTGAGATGTTGCTAGGCAACTGTAACCGGTTAATGAGCTAAATTACTTTGTATAAACTGTTGCAAATACATGAAAAATTTAATCTGTCTACACCCAGTAATCCTTATTGGATAAAATATGAGGCTGATTAAAACAGATGAATTAATTGCTACCAGAGTATAGAGTTTAAATTTAATTACACAAATCCTATTTGTATTTATTAATTATATTGTTTTAAAATGTAACTACCACAGAATCATGATGATTTTCTCTTAATGAGTGATATTTATTTGGGTTCAGGGGTATTACTGTTTTCCCCAAAGTACTCTGTGCACTTTCTCTTTCATTTTTCACAGGATCCACCTTAAATGAGTGAGCACCTTCAAAGTGGACAGATGGGATTGGCGGCCTTAATAGGGAACAGCACACCGGTCTCCACCCTGGGTCTCCCAGTATCGAATTTCTCGCAACTGATATCAGCGCGGAGACACATGTAGATATAGGACCCGCATCTAAGGGCAAAAATTCAATCAATACGGGGGGCTGCTCCCTGACAAGCCCTGCCATGTTAGTGCAGACCATCTGGCCCCCTCTCAAGAGCTCCCCAGCCCCATGTAGATCCGTGTCACTAATGTCATTTTTATTTGGTTAACACTAATAAACGGCGGCAAGCCGTACTACCACTCATGCCACAGAGAGCCATAACTTGATTTTTCCCCACCGTTTTTTTCATTCCTCAGATGGTGATTTAAACATCTGTCTCTCCGAAGGGACCAAGGGCACCGTTGGAGGCATGAGACGTCTCTGGGACGAGCAGGTGTCAGGTTAACCAACTCTGACAGACACACAGGGAACGCGAGCCTGATTACTATAGGCAGGCGCAGTGTCAATTCAGAAGATGAACTATTGCTGCTATCATTTGCCATGTTCCAGATCGTAATGTCTAAAGTCAGGGTGCTTTTGGAGAGCTCTTGTTTTCGAGTAGTTTTTAAGGCTTGGTCTTAATTTACCAGCCTGTTATGATGCGGATGGGATGATTCAAGACATTGCACAGAGAATGCAACATTTCAGCATTGACTGCATAGTGCTAGAGCAAATAATGTTTAGATCAGGCTATAAATCCTGATTGCTTAAGCCAGCATTAAAACTGTGAAGCAGTAAATGTGACGCATTTCAGTACATGAGATATGGACTCACCAACAAGATTTTTGTGTACTTTTTGTGGGTCTGACATCCCATTTGCACGCTCAAAATCGTAAAGGTGCTTTCTTACATGATGACACTGAGACATTTTAGAGATATATTGCTAATCCTTGTGACAATCAGTCCCCTGCCTTGTATATTGTATTTCAGTTGCCGTATGTAACATCTAGTGGTGAGGTTGCAGATGGCCACTGTCATAATATCCTTCCTTTTCCAAGTGTGAATTAGAACCATTGTTGGCTCGTGGATTCATATTGTGGCATTATTTGGATCAATATTACTCCAGTAACATGGTTTCATTTCTGATATTCTGCACAGCGCTCTCTCAACAAATAATCACATTCTTATAAGATTATCAGTGATGCAAGGACAGGCTGCTATGCAATAAACTACAGTCCGGATTTTCGTGCAAAGATCCAATCTAATCCAGCGTGGTTCTGGACTTTCCCTCATTTCATTAATATCCGCAATGAGACTGTGCATGTTCATAAGGAATGTTACAAACAGCCACCGCAGTGCACGCCACAGAGGGCTGTTGAATAAAAAAAAACATGGCTGTAAAAGCACGGTTTGCCAACAATAACATTATCATTTGACACACAGGGTGTCAGGGAGAAAAAAAAAATCTGCATTTTATAACAGCGATGAGAAGCGACCTTTGAAGTGCATGTGTGAACCGATCATATTAAAGCTTCAAAGATGCCTTTCAGATTTCTACCAAAGAAATAACCCTTGACACCCAAACAAACAAACAGAACCAAAAAAAAAGAAAAATGAAATAGCACAAGTTGGAAAAGTCTGAAAGGGAACTAAGTTTAAGTTGTTTTTCATTGCCTCTCGCTCCTCGTGCCACGAGGAAAGAAAAGAAAAGAAAAGAAAAGAAAAGCCGCGATGTGTCTATTATTCACCGGTTGATTAAAGCGGGATGGCTGGTGTCCAATCTGCTTTCCAAGGGAAGACTTGACAGCGCGCAGCACTTCTACCTGCTGCCTCGGCGCTGCGTTGGGTGATTTATAACTGACTCGCGCAGTTTACGTAGTGCCATATTTTCATTTCTACCCTGCTGAGTGCCAGGTTTAGAGCCCTTGAAGAAATATTATGCTTTGCTGACAAAATACAGTAACAGCCGTCTCACTGTTAAAAAAAAAAAAGAACAAGAGTGGCAAGGAGCATAGCGAGAATGAAAGGAGGGGAGACGACTCGAGGTCGGAGGCGTCTGTAATGGCCCCCGAAGCTATTTGATCTAAACCAGCGCTGATCAAGCGGATTGATATTTACGACAATAGCATAAAAAAAAAAAATGGAAAAAGTGAACTAGTTTCAATTAAAAATTTGACGCAGAGGGGAAAGAGAGGCCCGCGGAACAGCCGGTGAAACGTATTGAACAGTCTTTACCGGGGTCGGCCTCGTCGGCAGACGAGTGAAATCTTCCCATTCATAATTCACCGCCATGAGTAGCGTTACGGAGGTGCAACAATTCCAGATGAGGCAGACGAGAAAAAAAAAAACACAATTTGGCTGACGGGTAATTTCCACGTTCCAACCAAACGTACTGCCGCCAGGCCGCAAATCGGATTTCTCTGGGAGTCGCCCTCGATGCTCAGAACTGGGTGTCTAAAGAGGAGATGGCCTCCCCTCGGAATCTCGGACGGATGCTGCAATTACCCTCCGGCCGGAAGAACCAAACTTCATCAGCTTCGTGGTTTTTTTTTTTTTTTTTTTTTTTTTTGTTTCGTTTTTTTTTTCTCATCGAGATGGCGCTCGCAAAAACAAACAGGAGTTAATTTGAATTCGTCACTACAAACGCCGCGGCGCCAACCCCCCGCCGCCTTCGCCGCATCCAAAGGCGTCTATAAATAAAGATTGTCATTGTAGCCCTAATCAAATTACGCGGAATATTTTGGTCCGCCTGTCAGTGTTTGAGAGCTCTCGGCAGACGACACGCGAATCCCCCAGAGGTCCCGTCTCACTTCGGGAGCTGCCGCTGAGCCGCGCTTTATTGCCAGCCCTCCAGTAGCAGGCATTAAATGGCACTCGCGTGATTTCCACGCGGGGTGGGCCTAGACGAGGCCGCTCTTTCGGCATGCCTGGCTTTTGTTGTGGAGCACAATGCCGAAAGTGCGACGGCGGAAGGTGGGGGCGGACGGAGAAAAGGAGGGAAAAAACGGACGATAATGGCCAACCGCGGCGGTGCTGGAGAAAATGGGATTCCGCCGGCCCCTAACAGCCTCTAAGTGCTGGTGTCATCAGCGGTCGCCCTGATTGGGTTAGACGTGAACCTGGGATGACACGCGACGAGGGGACCCCGTGTGGCTCGGACGGGAGACGTTTTAAAGGGAACGGAGTTGAAAAGGCCTCTCGGCCGCACACGCCGTCGGCACATACCAGACACCTCACTTTATTCCACTGCGGTTATTCATGAGGACTAAGCTGCCAGCTCTTCATTTGACGTTACGATGCATTATCACCTGGCTTGAATGACAGCACGTGTTAATAGGCGACGGTGCTAATGTCATTATTTCAACAGTAAACTAGCGCGTGAACCCGGGACCGTCCACAATCTGACCCAGCGCACTTGTTGGACTCCCTGGCATCGGTGCCAGAAGAGATTGTCGTGAGACGTAGCTCCTGAGATGACAACAGCCCCCCCCACCCCCCCCGTGGCTCCGCCGGCACTAAGCTGGACTAATCACCTGCCACCAAGCAGGTAGCACAATAGCCGGCGCCGCTCCGCCAGCGATTTTTCATCGCCCTTGTTGGGCCGCTTTATTCATTGTTTCCCTGATGTAGTGATTGATGTTCTGCGCTCTTAATCTCGGCGAATGATAAGTGCCCGAGCGAGGAGAGTCCCCCTCTGTCTCTGACATTGCTGACTGCTCACTCCCCTCCTCATTTACATTTCAATCTCGGTCTCATGAATGCAAAAAAAAAAAAAAAAAAAAAAAGTGCCCCAAAAAATTAATAACACCACCACCGCTGGGAGGTGGGTGTCGGGGAGAGAACAGACCGGGTCCTGGTTCGTCCCTCTTTTGTTCTTCCAAAAGTGCCCCCTTATATTCTTCCGTCCCTCTCTTTCTATCCAAGTCTCAGATGAATGGTATTACAGACAATGCCATATCTGGAGTGACATAAATTTATTTCGGTTGTGCCGCCATAGTATATTTTCACACAACCAGGGGCGATTTGTCTGGGGACAATTTAGTTTCCATAAAGGATTTAAATGGTTTCTGTGGAGATAGTGGGGAGAAATTTAATTTGTTTCTCATTTACTATAGCAGGTATGAAAAGGAGAAGAATTGGATGGCTGATGGGCTAAAAATTGGTCCTGTCCCTGCGCTGTATCCCCCAAAGGGTTGAAGCCCTGCATCATATAGATTGAGTTCGACCCCCCCCCCCCCCCCCCCACCACCACCACCAACTCCCCCCCAACCCAAGCTGCCACGCGTCCTCTTAGAACCCCCCCTCCCTCGCCTGCCTGTCCTGCCCCCCTCCTTTCAGACGACAGCCTCCAGCCCTCAGAGAGTGGTAACCTTAAACCAACTTAAAAAGTAACCTTTGGGGAGGCTGCCAATCACTCCGAAAAACAACGTTTCCATCGATCTGGCTGTCCGTGTGATTTATGGCTTCATTTTACAGTAATTGAGAATTAGAGAGAAGATTAGCAAGCCTCAACACTTCGGCCTGATATGCACTCTGAGCGCTGTAATTTGTCACATCGGGATGTCGGACACTTTCTTACTCGCGAGTGGAAGGGGGTGGGGTTTATTTTTTGGGGGGGGGGGGTCGGTAGAGGGTTTTCTTTCTAATTGATTTTTCAGAGAGCGAGGGAAATTAATTTGACACCGGCAAAATTTGAATACGAAGCCTGGTGCCTCGGCCCGTTGAAACTCGCTCCGACGCCGGCCCGTCTCCCGCCGCTTCCGCCGGCAAACACTATTGATCCAAATCACTTTGAGTTGCGGCCTGGCTGAAGTATGGAATCACTAAATCTTATTTACGCTCATATTAGAGCAGTTCATCTGCAGCCATCCGGGGCAGATAAAGAATATTACCTTTCATTTTGTTTGACTGCATCCAGATGAAGTTTTGGGAATTTTCGTCTCGGGGCAAAACACAGCGAATGCCCGGAGCCCACGGACGCAATCGGATTACCGGGCAACTTTAGAGGTCTATTGTCTGGGTAATTTGTCCTCTAAGTGGCAAAATGAAAGCGCACTTCTCAGCTCTCGCGACCCCTGCTGCCGTGCCACTCATGGCGACAGGTGCGGTCCGGTGGCGTCCTCTCGCCCAAACACCGTCACCACGGCCCGGCGACCATTTTACATCTGTTTATAGCCACGTTTCCCTCTTTACTGCACGGTTTTCTTTGCACAGCAACACTTTCTTCGGCAGAAGTATGTTTATTTAGTGACATTTCTTGTATTTTCGCCATTTAGACCAACTAAATGAATACGCTGTAATGGCTAATTGAGCTTCATTGCATTAATATCCTATTCTTGGAGAGCGGAGTTTGCGCGGAGTAAGCCTCTTTAGCAGACTAAGAGATGCATTTGTCTGCTTAATGAACTTTGGGCACTAACTTAATCCCACTAATGCCTGTGTGAGTCAGTTAGCAGCGGAGGATGTGTTGGGTTCTTTACGAGAGCGGGCAGGCCTGCTTCTCTACCCGTCACTGATCTGCAAGTGCCGGAAGATGGCCGTGGAAAATCAACATCAGATTCCTGTCAAATCTGATCATAGCAGGTCAGATGGCAATAGTCAATGATAGCTCTCCTGATACCAGTCACGTAGTAGGTTAGCTTTAAACGGGCATAGTGGTGACCAGTGGTAAGGAGGCGGACTCATAATCGGAAGGTTACGGGTTCAAACCCCAAATTTTCACTTTAGAAATGAAATTGAAGTTTGCACTCTCAGTGACCTATCAGGTCAACAGGAAACAGATCAGGACAAACCAGATGTATGCTGGATTAATGCAAACTATATACAGCGTGTGATGCCCAGCAGCACCAAATTCACACATTAAGTA
This sequence comes from Denticeps clupeoides, assembly GCF_900700375.1. NCBI lineage: Eukaryota > Metazoa > Chordata > Actinopteri > Clupeiformes > Denticipitidae > Denticeps > Denticeps clupeoides. Next base: position 7,283,663 of record NC_041715.1, read on the forward strand.
AGCCATTGCAGGTTCGATTTTTCCCATCGGGGAAAATAAGGGGATATTTTTCCCTTTTCACTGTGGACAATTGACCAGTGGCGCGCAGACACAATGTTGGGTTGTATTCATTAAACCCTTCCCCACATTTTTACCACAGATAAATGTGACACCTGCATACCCGTCCACTCGACTTGCCTGACAGACGCATCAGCTAAAGCTGTCTGTTCTGTTGAAATGCTCAAAGAAGTATAGACTCAGCACAGTGACATCTATTTTGCCGTCGCCGGGTGTATGCGAATGCGTCTGTATAGACGCCGGGTCGCCATAGTTGCCGCATCTCCCAAGTAAGGAGCTTTGCTGGAGAGACGGGGGCAACGTGCGGCGTTGCGGTGCATTGCGGGTTAGGGAGGTCTCTGTATCTGCCACTCATTTCCCATTCAGAGAAAGGTGCGCTGCCTTGACAGCATGGGGGCCAGGGGAGATAGAGAGGGAGAGCGGGGGGATGAAAGGAAGGAGGGGGCGGAGCAGGGGAATAACTGAGGGGCTGATGGGATCAGGCTGACAGGCCGGAATGGGCCATCAATAGATCCGTCGCGCTGGTAATTTGGAGCACGTTTAACATACATCACTTGAGTCAGTCCAGCCTGTATCTGTCTTGTCGGGGAATCAGAGTAAATAACAGTTAAAGCTGGTGTCACCGCTGACCCCTGCGACCCCTGGAGCAGACAGGGGCCTATGGCGGCCCCGGCTGCACAGACAATTAACACGTCGGGGACCACGAGGCCTAGAATAAAGGGCACAGTTGCCTTTGCAGCCTGGTGAGGGAAGTAATCTTTTTTGCTTTTGGGAAGGTATTCCACAAAGTTTGAACTGAGTGTTTTTTTGTCGTCAATTATGCTGTACATATTGTGACATTTCCTTTGACCATACATTATGGATAGAGTGGTGTCTATACTTTGATGTATCAAAGTATAATTTGGTATAATTTAAAGGGAGATAATATAATTATATTCTAGTATAATTGAAAGGAAGAAACAGTACCATCATAAAAATAATAAATCCAACAACATTAATTGCACTGCACTTGTATAAAGGTCGCATCTAAAGAGGAAATATTGTTTAAAAATTGGAAAAAGAATAACTCTAACTCTCTAAATTATTAAGAGGCGTGTTTTGGGTGTTACATGCAATCAGAATGGCATGTCACCTAACATAGTAAAGGCCTTAAAAATGGCCACACGTCGACAGAATGCGTAGCCGCACCTCGTAAAAAAAAATGCTTCGAGTGTAAAATGTGCTCACGGGCAAAGGGTGAGAAAATGAGCAACACGCATCCTGGAAAGGTGCAAAAACGCGCAGTGCTCTGTGCTACAGCTGTAAATAGCCTGTAGCAGTGAGTCTAAAAGAAACAAATCCTTTCATTGCGTTGTCTTACGCTCCTGACATTGTCTTATGTTCCTGAGTTTTATGAAAAGGAAAGAAAAGGAAAGCACCACAGGGCAACTAGAGCAAGATACCCCAGGGCAGATGGTAGGTACCCCCGATTAGACTAGCACCCCAGGTTACCCAAATTCTGCACCAGTCAGTCACTTACCCGAACAAAGGCCCCTGGCACTTGTGTCTAACTCTAAAGTGTCACTTCATATTTGTGCCTCCTGTGAGGGGTAGACAGTGGGTAATGGCTGAACAAGAGCAGCGTAGGACACCAGCAGTGCCGATAACTGTGGAAATGTCGTTGCGGGGTTCGCGGCTTTATCGATTTTCCAGATTTCAGGAAGTAAAAAAAAAAAAAACCTTTCTTTTGAATAAACCACGCTTTTCGGTATTTTTGATGTTTTGGTGTTTTGTACACCGCAGAACGCCTCACTTAGTGTGTCACCCAGTCGTCTTTCGACTGTCTGAGGAACAGAGATGGTAAACAAACATTGTTTACTGCATTTCGCTGTTCACGGAGCCTGGAAGAACTGTTTTATCGTCGGGGATGAATTCCAAAGATGGGATTTTTTTTTTGTTTCACCAACATGTCATTTACACTGAAGTCTTCTTGGGCGTCAGACTTGATTTTTGCAACAAAAAAAGTTTCCAGAAAAACAAACTAAACTAAATTTAGGGGGTTTCAGGCCATAAATCGACAAGAATCTCTTATGATGTCAGCTTGAAATGCTTCTGGGCAGACCTGGCTTTTCCCACCGCGTTTAGGTCAACACACACACTACTGATCTCCCCCCCTCTAACTATTGAACTCATTTGCAGTCCTCTTGGCCCTAATTCAATTACAGCAAATTAAGCACGCAGGATTCTGCATATCCCAGCTGTATCACACTGATATGATTTAGCCCCACTTCCTTGCTTTAAGTGTGTGTGTGTGTGTGTGTGCGTGGCTCGCTAATAAAAATTGTCAGTTAAAATGAAAATACAGCTTGTGTAATTAAATTTAATTGGATCTTGTCACTTTTAATCGGTGTCCTTTTTTGATCCTCGTTGAGTGTTACCGCTGTACTGCTGCATCCAGTTTGTTCATTGCTCTTTTTTTTTTTTTTTTTTTTTTGCAAGCTGTGCCCTCAACCTTGCTGAAGCCAAAAGCATCTAGACCTTATTTCGAGAAAAGCAAGCCTTTGAACCTCATATGGAATAACATAGAATTAGGCTAATTTTGTGCTGGGTTTTATTTATTTAGAATTGCTATATGGTTGCTTTCTTTTTAATACTCAGTTGCAAAAAGTCTTGTTGGGCTTCATTATGGCTCTGGTCTATCTTAAACCACACCAGAAGTCTGAAAATGATCTTATACGGGTTTCATTAAAGCCAGCAACATCATAAATATAGATGTGGGGTCATACGATATGCTGTGTTGGAAATTGAAAAAATATTTTTATATGTTGGGTTCTGTTTCAGTGATTGGCTACATTGACAAATATATGTGCAATAAGAATGCTATGACAGGATTTTTTCTCAAAATTTAAAATCTTCTATTTTATTGTTATTTGCAACATTACAATTATCACTTAGAATTGATGTCTGACATGGTCTATATTGTTAATTATTAATTGTTTACTAATATCAAGATGACCCAGCACTGCATTAGTTACCCGCCTAAAAATTAAGGCTGTTTTTTTATGGTTTTATATTTCTGAAACAAATGTTCAAACATGAAAGCTAAAATCTATTAAAATTTACAGTGTTTTCAACTGCTTAAACTGTTTATTAGCTCTTCTGTTTTATTGTAAATGGTTGTTGACTTCAGAAGGGCGTGTGGGAAAGGAAAGAAAAAACTTAATATATCTTCAATAGTCTGTAAACAGAGCGTATAATGCAATGCAATGATTTATGTTGATCTCGTGGCTCTTCTTAAGCATTTCAGTCACTGAACGGGTAAGACTGAACGTGACAGCTATTGCCTCCCGTAGTATCATATTAGACTCAGCGCAGGCATTCGTGTAGATAAATAAAAGCACTAAATTGTGTGGTCAGGAACGACCCCAGTGGCAGTCGAATGGCCCCCGCACCTCTGCCGCACCGGCACGGCAGGGGGAATTGAGCATGCATTACCCCTTACCTTAGGCGGTGAGAAATCTTTATTCACCATTTTCAGTGCTGCTAAGGCGTATTCGCTTTCAATCCATTAAAGCGTTCCATGCCGGCCTCCTCATCACGCCGCCCGCTTAATTTGACAATGACAAAGAGGTACTTGCAGATTTTAAATTTCATAATTTTAATCTGTCAAATCTGACATTTAATTAGTGGCTTCCTAACCTGTGTCTCCCTCGCTTGTGAAGGGCACCGTTTGTGGCGTGGCACCCAATCTCGCCGGCAAAGGGAGTGGATTAATATATATGTACATTACCAGCTGCTACAAAGACAATACACATAAAAGGGGGCTATTAGTTCTTAATCTAGACAGATGAGGTTAATAATATTTTTCAAGTGTGGCTCCATTAAACGGTGACTGATTAGTACCGGTACTAGGTCCTCTGCGAGCCGCCTGATTGGGGTCCGGGCGGAGGCTTTTGTTCTCTGCTCTGGCGCAGTAGGCAAATCTCATATTTGAGCTGTTAGTCGTGACAATAGGGACAAGCTTAATGAGAATCTGTGCAGATCCCAAAGGGTTTGTCACCAAGACGGCCTCTCCAAAACTGTCCATTAACTCGGTTACGATCGTGCTAATGTGGCCTCCACATGTTCAGGGTTTGTGTTAACAGAAGGGAACCGTGGTGATATAAATGTCGAATATGTGGGGGGAATTCACAACGGGGCCTGAGTGCCCAAGTGTTATTGTACTTTAAATAAGGAGGGTTTTTTTTTCAGATTCTGAAGGTTCCAGTCAGTGCGGTGTGATCAAAAGGAGCTTGTCTAGATGAATTCTCTCTCCTCCTTCACTCATTCTTTTTTGATTTCGAGCTGCCAGGTGTCTGAAAGGTGCTATCGATCCGAGAATCAATACATTCTGAGATGCGAGCCTGACAGCGGGTGTGCAGAAGGGACAGGCTGGGCTGTCCGAGGGTGGCCTTGTAATGAGGGCACCTGTGGGGTCCCTTTAAGAGGTCATGTGGGTATCGCGGCAGCGTCACACCACAGCTACCGCTGTAACATCAGAATGATAACTGATATAATATCTGTCTATTGTCAGTATTTGTACTTATCGATTAATTAAGATGCTCAGCGGTCAGTCCAGGTGTAGAGAAGAGGCCTTCGGAGGGCATGAGGTCGAAGGCCACAATTCTGATATCCAGTTACAGCCCAGAGGGCCATGCAGCTGAAGGCATCCCAGTTCTGGGCTGAAGTGCCTCCTGTCAAGTTTCAGGCCTCTGGAGTCAAGGCAGGAGCTCAGTACCTGGTGGTCTGTGAACAGCGTGGCCAACTAGTGGTCATAACTAGTGTCCCACTTCCAACATCTTTGGAACAATAAAAAGTGAATATACGGCATGACGTGAGGGGAATGCGCCAACGTATTTGACTGACTCAGCCCTTCAAATCTCATAGGCCATAAAAGCTAAAACAGCACCAGGCTTGTTTGAAATTTTCTTGAACGCAACGACCTGCAGAGGTGAGCCAGCGTGTGATTTAGATTCATTCAGCAAATCGGGCTGCCGTGGTTTTATTTTCTGGTGCTTGATGGCCAATAGACTGCCTAATCAGCCCCATACAACAGGCTCTTCGCATACCGTAGGGAAAGCTGAACTCCAGACCTAATGGATGAAGCAGAGTCCGTGGTGTGCCTCCTAAAACAAATGTTAGGTTTAGCGCAAAGGGAGGACAATCATTCTTTCCCTCCACGCATGTTATGACCATCACGAGTACCCGCTTCTGACAGACCTGTCTCGCTCATGCTCTGATACATAACACCCAAAAGTGTGGGAGAAGACAGAGTGCAGATAAAAAACCCATCTGGGACTGACAGTTAATACAAGTGGGAGAGAGGGATGTTGTCCACATGTGGAGCAGAGATGAAGCCATGGGTGGATGAGCGTTGGCAAGCGCTCATAAACGTAGATAATGGAAGGGGGGAAGAAAGAGGAGTGGAGGGAGAGGGGAGGGGGCAACAGATTTATACCTGCTCGGCGTGTATAAATCACACGCAGGGCCTAATTGATAATTGATAACGGGCTAATTTCCTGCAGAGGAGGCCCGTAACTCACTCTGGGTTCCCCGGAGCAATAATCGAGTTCGCAGTCACATCTGAGGGGCTGAGGCAGATCCCGGCCAGCCTGCTGCAGCTCATTTTGCTGCACGATCCCACTGGTGTAAAATTCTGGACTGGAGATGTGTGTGTCTTCAATTTTCTAGATTACGTGTCGCAATGATGTCTGCGTGTGTGTGTGTGTGTACTTTTTTCTTACCTTGTTGGAGCCAAATGGCTTTACAAGGTTATAAGAGAGGAACCTCTTGCTGGTTACCAGATTCTAAAAACCCATTTGTTGGGTGTATAAGATTAAGTTTGGCATTAGGTATTGTGGCAGTGATATGAGGGACAAAATAGCACAAGGGCCAAATCAAAACCAAAAGTAGAACCAGGATATATGTACAAGCTAAAAAAATTCCTTTAATATGGGGAGAAAATAGTAGACAGAAGATGAATGAGAAGAGTTTATATCCATCCAAAAACAGGTAGATACAAATAGGGAAATGATTAGGACAACAGAATAAACTTGTGAACACAAGGATCAAAAGGTCACAGGGTGTGTCAAAGTTGACCAACGTGGTGTGGTCAGGGAATGAATGGGGTGGTCAGGGACCCCATTCATTTTCCTGTCATTTTTTTCCAGCAGCGTATATTTATTTACTTGTTACTTTAGTCTTCGTAAGGGTCTCCAGATGTCCCCAATTTGAAGATGAACATACTGATCTGCACAGAATTTTCTGGGATTTTGGGCCAGCAGTTGTTAAATGTTGTAACTGATGCTGCCTTGGCTGCTTAAATCCATCCCTCTTCGACATCTGTATTTCAAGTTCAAGGTCAGGGCTGAGGACCAGACCGATCTTGTACATAGAACAGTACATAGAACTCCAGCACTTTCACCTCCAATTTGCATATTGGTTCATTGTATACTTGCAACATTTGCAATACTGTGGTCTGCAGTAGTCGCAAAAAGCATTTCACTGCATATCATATCGTGTATGACTGTGTATGTGACAAATAAAATTTGAATTTGGATTTGAATTTGATCTAACCAGACCAATGGCAGTTTGTGGTCTTCCCTCCTTTTGCAAGTAGCAGAATGAAGGTGTGTTTAACTTAGGTGAACACAAGCTACTTTATATTTATGATTTTACTTGACAACCATGCCCACCTGTAATTGTATACAAATAATGAATATATGCTATTGTATATTTCTTGGTGAGATTATGACACAAATATATGTGAGTTTATTATACATGACTAATGCAGTAACTATACATATATCACATGATTGCCATTGTTTTCCTGGGTCCCACACACCACCAAACCACCAGAGTGAAGAGGGTATGGGCATAAATAGCTCATTACAGAGCCCATTATCCATTAATTAACATGATTAAAACCTATAATTACGATGATGCCTCCTGTTTCGTTTCGCCCCTTTCCACTCCACTACTGAATTTTGAGAGTGTGTGTATGGGACATGAAAAGATGAGCACATCAAAGCCCTAGTTTGAATTTGTTGTGGATTTGCAGGTGTAGATCCCGCTGTGTTGGGGATCACCCCATCCACGGCGCACCTGTAATTCTCCCCACCGTCACACAGTCAACACCGCTGTTGGAAACAAACCACTCATTAGAGCCCGAGAGTCGGACCTGGAGGCCCTAATTAGATCCTGATCTGGAACCTTATTAAATAGCATTCAGAAGCCTACTTGTAGTAAACTTGAAAATATCTGAAAGATGACACTGTATGATTCTGTAAGGTGAAGAAAGCTGAAAAAAGCAGTCTGGGTGGCTTCTGTATGGACCAAAGGATGTTAAATTGTCAAAAATTATTTGCCATGAGATTTATGAACGTGCTACTCATCGTTTTTCAGAGACTGTGCAGTGGTCTAATATTACACAAACTACAGAATATTATTGCTTTTCTTTTTTTTAAACAACATTTTTTATTTGTGCAGGGCAACAAATAAACACAGAATATTAAAGAGAGGAGCTAAACATTTTTAGCCCCAATATTCCCACATTGTGGTATTTACATATAACTTCAATTTTTTCCCCAAATGTAATAGCCCGCTTGAACGGGATTAAAAATGTATAATAGCAGTTGATCAATTTAAAACTTTAGACTGAAAAAAAAAAAGAATAAAAAAATACAAACTTTTTAATTGTGGTTTTTGAAACCCAAATATATTAAAAATGCATAATGTATTTCTTGCAGCCTTCGAAATGTGAGCTCTTAGCTGCCATAATGTAATATTTATCATGCATATTCAAATGTCTGAACAATGCACCTTGCTCACGCATTAGTGTGATAATTTGTACACAATTTGCTTAATGTGTCCAGGGAAAGGGAAACATTACTCATTTTTTTCATTATTTTCACATAAGGAACAAACGTTTCTAAAACAGAGGAGTGAATCAATGAATTACAAAAATGTGCAAACCTTCATGAAGATATTATTGGAGTTAAAAACATATTTGTAATACATTTACTGCTCTGGATTTGTCCCCAGCATTGCGGAGATGAGATGTATTGCAACATAATATTTATGTAATTACTGTGGTGCTTTATCATTTGGCAATGGGGCATCAGCTGTTATGAAAAATGAGTCTGTGGATGCGCCAATGCATGACTGGATATTTCATTTATGCTGGTGTGTCTATGGAAAACAATATCCGACTTGCATATTGTTTTTCGCTTAAGTTCTTCTGAATGACATTTAATATAGCAGAATCATAAAAGAGATATGCTAAGTATTAGACTATATTAGTACCCTTGTTGTAGTTGTACTAACACACACACACACACACACACACACACACACACACACACATTACCAGTCTGCGGAGATGTGGCTTCTGTCACCTTTTCCACAGTGAGGGTGTGTGTATGTGTGTCTGGGCGTGGAGTCAGCAGCCTCCCCCCACCTCTGATTTAATCTGCAGCTCCCGGTAGGATTATTAGGATTCTAATTCAATCGGAATTTCAGGAACTTGTTTGCTTGGATACCTGTCATGTGGCATCAGCTTGTCATATTAGTGGTGATCGTTCCCTGAACCTAATCTACTTTAAACAATTTTATTGGGTAGTGCTCTATAAATCATTTCATAATGGGCCTGCCACGATCTGGCCTAGGTAAGTAAACAAATCAGGTTTGTTTTTTGTTAGGCAGCAATGAACTTGGCTTTATCAGCTTCGTATCGATTCGCACACACCGCAAGGTCAAAATTTCTCCGGCTCCTCAATAATGTAAGTAGAGGTCAGCACTTAGCAATTAGAATATTTTCAAATGTGCAGATTGGTCCGTGATGGCGCTGCTATGACACAATGCCATGGAAGAGTCAAATGAGCGTTGGCCGCCAGATGACTGCCTGTTAAAAAAATAATAATACAAATCTGGTTGAAAAGTGCACTTTTTTGTGTTCTTAGGAAATGTATTATATAGGGCAAACACAAAAACATGTTACGCAGCAATGTGTTTCCCCCAGATGTAGCTTAAAAGAAATTCATTGTAAACGGCAGTTTCATTATGTTAATTAAAGCTGAGCGCTGTTAACGTTTAATAACATTGATTTAGTTCCAGGGTCTGTGGTTTGCAGTTTGGCTCTTCCGTGGGAGCTCTTAAATTTTAAATAAGTCAGATATCACTGCATTTATTGTTTGCAGAGGAATATAAAAGGGAACACTTTTGAATGAAAATCCTATTTGGAATTCCTTTAGGGCCCCACGGTTAAATTATTTCAATATAGCCTCTATAATTTTGTAATTATTACATTTTATAATTTTGATAGTTTTAGACTTTGCATTTTTAATAACCATGCATAGAGCTCTAAATGTTAAACTCAAATACATTGCATTGAAGCATTTAATCTGCATTGTGTTACACGGAATTCATAATCTAAACTTCAAATGTATTTGTCTATTTTTTTAGATTAAAAGATATTTAAAGAGGCCGATTCTTAGATAAAAAAAAAAATGGACGTGCTGGACATCCAAGCACTACAGGAAGAAAAATGTGAGGGACCAGAGAAGTGTGTCAAAGCTCAGAGATGTCATGGGATCTTTTCACACCAATATATCTCCCTAATGCAAGCAATTTCCTGGAGCTTTGGACCCAGCTAGGGGCTTGCCCCTATGGGCGCCACTTTGAATGAATTCTAATGTTTGCCAATAACGTTGAGATTAGTCACCTCTCGGGCAGCGACTCGGCTCCGCGTTGGGACTCCTTCATGGGCTCTTAACCCCCGGATTTCATCTGGGAGCTGTCCCTGCGTTCCCCTGTTCCTCTGTGATGCACCCAGGGTTTCAGAAACAAAGAACGTTAAGCGTGGAGGCGTTGGGAGAAACGCGCCCAGGTGAACACAAGGCTCGGGCGCTGGTTACCTGCAGATTGCTGTACGGCGGCGGCGGTGATGCAGATGACATTTCTCCAACAGAGGTGTCAAGCACGTGTCACCCCCCCGTTTTTTTATTTATTTATCTGAGGAGGCTCTTTTCTCCGCTCAGTCGCGATCCGAGCCAAATGTTTGCTGACACCTGCGGGCTAATCTTCTCAATTACCGTATCCACTGTTTTACGTCTGATATGCTCTTTTCCTTTTAATTCATCCCAAATATGTGCTTGCCACTGACAATGGGAGGTAAACAAGGGACGGTGAGGTTCTGGAAAATTCTCAGGAGGTTTGCGGAAGCCACATGTGGGGGAAAAAAAAATCTCTCTCTCTCACACGCAACTCTTGACACATCTGCCTCCTTCCCGTCTCCCGGAAAAGTGAGTGACAGCAATTACGGCTCTCTTAGCAGCCGAAGGATGAGCAGGGGAAGCTGAGGGGACGAACTCCACAAACACCATTTACCTCTCACTTTCACTAAAGGCCCTGTTTACGCTCATTTCTCATTCGCGCCTAAACCTCGGTTTGCATTTCATTCAGCCGCGTCGCTTTAACAATCTTCTTTTACAAAGAGTGTCAAAATGTTGGTTTAACCCATATGCCGTATTGAGGAGGATCTGTAGTTACCTCAACAGATAGATGTTGGAGGATAGTGTTACTCTGTGTGTGGTTCTTAACTGATCTTTAATAGAAAGTGGGCCATTAAATGTTGACTATTTATCATATGCCATAAATTGTTTAAAATTAGCCGACATTTAAATTCAAGGCATAACATGTGCACTTTCCAGTGAAAACATTGAAATATTGCAATCGCGACAAAGCATTTTTTTCGTGATAACCAGTATTTTGAAGGAAAGGAAAGCTTTATATTCAAGTCTAATCAGTAATTCATTTGACCCTTTAATGAAGTGCGGAATAATAGATTTTTGGAGACCACAAGAGGGAGATACACTTTAGGCCTTGCATGCTACGTTGCTTCCTTCCAAGGCTTTAATTTACGGTGTTCCAAATATAAAGTGATGCAGAACATTAAACATCTGCTCTGTTACACCTGCCAGCTTGTTGAATTATGTTGCTTAGCAACGATAACAATATGATTATTGATGGAAGTGTATTTGTCTGTTTTGCCGTCCCTATTGCCTCAATTTATAGTAACTCGTATATTCACATATAACAAATTACCCACTTGTTCCCGTGTCATACGTCTGTAATTAACGGAAGACTGTAGAGGAAATGCAATTTCACTTTTTTTTGTTTTGCCTTCTCGAGATAACAACTTATCTACGGACCAATTATTGCAAGACCAATGTTGTCGACGCTACTGTACAGGTACAAGCACGTTTAAAATATATAACCCTTTTACCTTAAACACATTGGTAAAGATGTCTCACGAGGTGTATATCTTTTTAAATTGTCTTATCACCGCCATTCATACTATTTATAAGTTTTAAAAGTTCTAGTCAAAGGTATACAGTCAGCCACACAGCGCCTGCTTTCATTTACGATAATACGTTTGTACTGGGAAAATGCGGGTAAACACGAAGTCTGATTTGAACCAGACTTTTAAAGTGTACAGTTTTCTCCTGCATGCTGTTGTGGATTGTTGGTCATCCTTCATCCTTCGCATGGATCACATGGACGTTTTACAAAACAATGTGTTCAGAATCTATGTTGGATTTGTGTTACGTTGAATGAAATCGCATTCTTTATAGCATGCTTATAGTTACTTTTTTTTCTGTGTTTACCCAAATAATAAAGCAATGCCAGATGAAGCGAAATGCTTTTTTTGCCACTGCAAAGACTCAACAGCTGACACAAGTGACTCTTTGTACTCATGCTCCAGCTATGGCTGTTCAAAGCTTGTTGGCCAACACTGTCAATCATAAAATGGCGGCGGGGGGGTGTGGAACAAACAAAACAAAACAAACTAAACCAATTCCATCACGGAGCTGTTGCTGAGGCGAACGTCAGAACAGTGACAGAGACGGGAAATGGTTAAAGATCCCACGAGTTCCCTGCTGTTCCTCCGAAGCGTGTGCACAGTGTCACACCAGGAGTGACAGCCCTTCCCAGCCTTGCACACGTGCCAGAGGGCAACGCTGTGCCCCTCAATGCACTGCATCTTCTGCTTGATAATCATGTGGCGGCTCTCCAAGTCTCTATGACTATTGCTGGCCAGTGAAAGGGATGAATTATCCTACAACTAGAATGACATGGTACCTGTATCACACTAGAACTATTGAGTGTTTAGAGTGTACATGGACCTTTATTTTTAATTATCATCCATGTATACTCTGAACTGAAGAGGCAGGTTTAAACCAAAAAAAAAAGTCAACGTGTCAGCTAATGCTGTTTGTCTCGCGATTAAAAAGCTCCCTGCATTGCATATGCATGTTAAGCGCCCTGTAATGCATCCTGGCAATCTTAAAAAGTCCACACCATGCATAAAAAATCAGCTTCAATAAGCCTGCCCGACGTGGTGTTGTCCCTGTGATAAAGTAGCTAGCTAAGTTTCAAGAGCATCTCTGGAAGAGCTGCAGATTATTGTCTAGCGAAATGACAATTAGAGTCACTTTCCACACACGTTAGGTCAGACCAGTCAGTCCCCTGTCCAGCGGCAAAGGATACCTCTTCAGGACACTGTTCAGTCGCGATGCAATTCCGCCATATTTGATTAAAGGAATTGAATTGATTTGAGGTTCTGTCATTTCTTTATTTCTAATCAGTTCCCAGTTTCTTTTTTTTTTTATTTTAAAGACACAAACAGTCTCACAATTTTTTCATTGTGGCACAAAATAAGCAATTTCACCTTTCTGCAATTCTCAGTGAGACCGTTTGTACAGCACTTCAGCATTCAAGTGTTTCAATTCCTACATAGCAGTTCAAAACTTATTCATGTGCTTTACTTTGCATAAATGTCCCTTATAAAAAAAATAATCAATAATCAACACCGACAGAGACTTAACTGTAACTACTTAACTAGCCAGATTTTTTAAATACAATTTTGTATTAAATGTACAAGAACGTCTCAATTCACTTGTGTCACATCCTGTCTTCAAGGACGCCGCCCCTGAATTGAGACAGGCCCTTCATTGCTGCTGCTGAAAAACCGCCCCACAAGTTGCTGGCCATGTGTTGGTGTGAGAGAGGTGGCCCCCAAAGGTGAAATAAGATTTCAGAGCTTTGTAGGCACAGTGTTTGAATCCAGTCTGTAAGTGCCTGTGGGGCTTTAAATGGTTTCTGTAGAAGAAAAGTGAAGCTGTCCTACGGAACCGATTGAACATTCATGAAAATAAAGCGAGCCTTCCCATTTTTCCCAGCCAGAGTGGAAATGGCTTCCAGACATCTCCACAACGACGCAGGCTTAAAAGACCCGAGGATTACCTTCCAGTCAGGTGCTTCCAGTCTGCCCACAGGCTAAACCGAGCCGTTTGCTCTCCAGTGAAAAAAGATGTAGACATTTCATTTTGGTCATATGTTTCATTTCAGATCAAGTGTCAAGAATTGAAAGGTACAAATTCGTATGGTGTTCCTGATGCTGGATCTGAATTGGGGATTGGGTGAAATTAAACAGACTGGCCATGTTCATCTCAGGTTCCGCTTTCATCTGCTAATAAAAACTAAAGTCGTAGGTGTAATTGGCTCCTGTCTATTTATGTGCATTTCATCAAAGAAGCTCACCCTGCGGCTGCATGAATGGGGTAAATGTGAAGAGTCCTAAAGTGCCACGCCCATTATCAGCCACAGAACAATTCCTAGAGCCGTTTCCCCATGTTCCCATGATGTCATCCAATCTGTGGGGAATGTGCAGATCAAACCTCGTGGAAAGCAGATTGATAAAAAAAATGGCAGCCAAAATTGAGGATTACACTAGAGACGGATGTCTGCGACAGTGCCGATTTTTACAGTACACCGCTCTATTCGCAGCACTTTATGCATTTTCCATTATGCACGAGCGGCATGATCCTCAAACAGACACCAGCAACAAACCAGCACATTCAATAATTACCTGGCAGTTGCCGAGACTTATGTCACGGTGAGACAGGTCCTTGCGTTCTGCTCCTTTTTAATCATTTGCAATTAGTTTTGTTTTAATAACACGCACAATTAAGGCCCCTGTCTGCATAATTCATGACGCCCCGGCGCTGATGTCAAAAATCAAACGCAGCAAATTAAAAACAACAAGTTTGAGACGGAGGAATTCAATTAAGAGCCAGGGAAACGTTGGGCATGCATAATTGAGGGCCAGCATGGCAAGGCACGTCAAGCATGTCAGCTCTGGTGGCACTATTGGATTCGGGCTGTCACAGCTCCTTAAGGCGGCCGGGTTAAAATTGCAGGTTACACTGATTTCTTATTTTTATTTGTTGGCATGATTGAGACAAGAGGAAGGAGAAGGGAAGAATAAAAACACACACACACACGGTTTGAGTCTCAACTACGCCAAGGCAGCTGAGATATTGGACGACTTGGAGGTTAATCAGCAAGGGGCTCAAATAAATGAAAGCAAATGTGACTTATATTGATGAGCAGTATTGATTGGGGACTATTACGTATATTAGTATTTAAATGTAGCCCTTCCTGGTGACGTCTTGCAGGAAATCTCTGGCTGTCAGACTCCCCAGAACGTGCTGAGATCTTTTTTTTTTTTTTTTTTTTTGCAGTTTGTGGACTTTTGCAGCAGCTCCTAATGGCCGATGCGCATGCAGAGGGAAACATTCAAATCCACGGCGGAGTCAGTGACTTAAAAAAAGAAAACCCCTCTGATGGAGTTCAGAAAGCTGGCCTGCTTGTGCCTGAGGACGGAAACTTCTGGAGCTGCGCAGCTGCGAATAGGCGCTGGATATAAATTAGGAGCGCTGGGCCGTCCAGGGGTGATAGCGGCGGTCACATCTGGATTTTCCCTCTGCGAACGCTGAAGTGGACCCGACGTCTGATGCACGCCAACGCGGCGAGGAGGCCTCCAAAGCTCTTACCGCCGCCATTGTTGTTAATACACAATTAGGATCATCTTCACTTTCCTGGTCGACTTTGGCCCGAACACATCCTGCCAAATCGAATGAAGCCGCCCGACCACCGTAACACGTTTATTACGCCGCGTCCGAAGCAATGCATGATGTAGAGTGCGTGGCCGACGCGCCGCGAGGCCCGAGTCTAACGCGCCGTAGCCGGAGTCTGTTTTGGCAACCCAGTGCGCGGCTGCTGGGTCCCTAACCGCACGAAACCCCATTAACAACAATAACAAACAACAAAGCTGCGAACGCACAGCCCCACACCGCCGACCGGCAGCCGGCATTCGCTGGGAACGAGACCCGACCGCACTTCAAAGGGAAGATTACACAAAAACTGTACATGCTTCTTTGTTCATGCGCTCGTTGAATTTTGGCTACGGTCTGCGAGCTAAAAATCACCCCGGAGGTGACTGTTTATCTTGGGCAGGTTTCAAAGCGCGGAGACCCCCCCCCCCACCCCCCCTTCTTCTCACTACTTTTTCTAGCCAGGAGCAGACAATGGGCCTGGACCCTGTTCTTATTTATTTCTTTTTTTTTTTTTTTTAAAAGAGGTGAGGATCAGACATTAAAATCACAGCACCACTCATCTATTTTGGGGTCCAGTACAAGTGCAATGGCACTTTAGGGTGGCTGGGATTTAATTAGGTAATGGTGCCGCTGTCTGCCGGGTCCTCCCGTGCCATCCAGCCGCTAGGCAAAAGATGCAGCAGAGAGTCGTGCTTCTCTTCGGCAAGTTCATGTACTAACTTCATATTTCATCTTTGAAGTATTCTTTAGGGATTTTTATGCACAGCTGTGTCATTTATAGGGATTTTAATTGCACTACATATTGCATGTTTTTAACTGCTGCAAAAGAAGCTGCCAAAGGAGGGGTCATAAAATTCTCTGAACAAGACTAAAGTTTTATAACAGTGCTTGATAGCTTACAGATTATTATATACATTTCTGGGATAAAGAGAGACCACAACAAAACGTTTTTTTACACATGGCCTGGTTTCTGTGTAAATTTTGTGTTCTTCAATAAACTGACATTCATCAAAAACTGAGCTCAAATAACACAATAAACAAATTAATAGCTACTGTATATAATAATAATAACAAGAATAATAATACTCTAACTTAATAAGGGTTCAAAAGTGAAAACAGATCAAAATAGTAGGGTTACATTGACAGCAGATTTGGTTGAGATCTGATCATCCAATCAGCAGCTCATCACGGTGAAGGTTTGTTGCAAGATAATGGGAAGTTTGCAATAATGCTCTACATATGTTTATGTAATAATATTTTGAAATGGTAGGGTGGTAGTAGCCTAGTGGGTCACACACTATGAACAAGACAAGACAAGACAAAGTCACAGGTTCAAACCCCACTTACTACCATTGTGTCCCTGAACAAGACACTTAATCCTGAGTGTCTCCAGGGGGGACTGTCCCTGTAACTACTGATTGTAAGTCGGTCTGGATAAGGGCGTCTGGTAAATGCTGTAAATGTCAATGTAAGAGGCTCTATACGAAAAAGCCAAGCGGGACACACAGCGACAGAGGCCGCCAGTTCGTTTGTGGTCCTATAAAGAATCCAAGACATAGCACATGATATTGCACTGCGAGAACAGTATAATGAAACACTTAGACAGCAATAACTATCACCCTGCTTAGACCAGAATCGCTTCCCCGTGTCGAGAAAACAACACTTAAAATTATTTAATTAAAATGACGCACGGCCACATCAGATAATTTGCAGAAAGTACATTTTTGTGCCTTAAACAAACTCTCGTTAAGCACAGGCGGCGCAATACAGTCTGTGGTCAGCCGATCCTCTCGCTTCCATTAACTTCAACCGAAGAATGAAAACATTTTTATAAAGGAAGCTAACAAGAGGCCTACTTGCGCGGCTATATAAGTCTTGTCTTTCGGAATGATGGAATTACAGCCCCATCCTGGCCTGGCCATGTGAACAGTCGCTCCTCAGCTCCATTTTCCCACTCCGGCCTCGTAGGATGGCTGGTGTTCTTGGGAGGAAACACGTGTTTACGGAGCATCAAACGGAGCCACACGTTGCTTTCGGAAGGACTAATTCCTGACTGAGTAATTACCAATGACTGAGGAGCAATAGCTCCCTCAAGCATCATCACAATTTCTCCTCCGAGTGCTTAATTGTAGCCAGACATGCTAACCTCCGAGTGGCCTGTGTCCCTGCAGTAACCCTAGGCCTTTTCGCTCTCCCCCGGCCCTCTGACAACATATGGGAAAATTTTTCAACTTGATTACTCCAATCTGATTAAGGGAAGTTATGTAGCTACCATTTATTGCAGCTGCGCTGCAAAGGTTCCCATTTAAGACACTTTCTGACGACTCTAATTCCAGTGTGTCCATTATGACCAGTCATGCCAGAACTGGGCCCTTTGAATTTAAAAAAGGAAAAAAAAAAAAAAACAAGTAACGGGCCACTTAAATGTCTGCGGGAATGCTACCACAATATGGGAGAATCTACCCAGGAAAACTTTCCACCGATAAGCATTTTTTTTCTGCTTCTTATTCTTCCCCCTCCTTGTTTCCCTGTTTCCACATCTCATTCTGCATTAATACTGTTAGTTAAGTTCAACAATAGCCCTACTTGGCCTGAGGATTTATCCACAAGTGGCGAATTAAAGCATTTAGCCATCTCCAGACACTTAGCGCCGACTGGGATAAATGAGCCTTATGGCCTCGCTGTTATCTAATCTCCTTTGCATTCCCTTTCAAGATCATGAAAGCTAAATCTAATCGCGCGCCGCCTCTCCCCCCCGCACTGATTGTATTTGTTTGCTAAAATTCTCATTTAGGGCTCGCACGTTCTCGCAGTGGCCTGACTGGTCAGAGGGATCGCTCAGAGCGCTTAAATCACAGAGGGTCCCCGAGCCGGGGAATTAAGACAAACAGCAAGGGAGAGACCCAGGCACCTCAGAGACACGAGGAAGCCCCATGTTAATAATCACAAAACCGTAAAACGGCCAAGGTGGCACCACTGCTGCAAAAGTCTGGGAGAAGCAGCGGGAAATGATTTCTTTTAACCTGGAAGTAATCGGGTTTTAGGATAATGAACAATTAAACACTACGTACTGTTGTAAATATTTCTAGGTCATTAATCATGTTTAAGCTCATTTATGACTGATCATGTTGCCTCCTTTACACACAAGATCAGATTTCCAAGAGTTCTGCGTCATCACATTATCGGCATCATGCTGGAAGAACATGGATGCACGTGACGCTGTATTCTAACCAAAGGCTAAGATTTCATGGAAATTGAACCAAAAATTTGATTAAAAAAACATGGAAAACATAAACAAGTACATATGTACCTTGCCATGTTAAAATACGAGACAGGAACTGCAGCCTCAGTTCACCACGGACAGACACGTGGCGCCTGACACCATGTGATTGATGTCTCCATCAGTCAATCACATTATGAGCTTTTTGAAGGCGCACGCGTGAAGGATTTGACAGCGCTGCCTGGCGCGAGCGGATCAAGCGAGAAGGGTGTCAATACACGCACAGATCAAGACCATTGACATCAGTCAGAGGGCACTGCCGCTACCGCGCATTTCTTTTCAAGGTGAAGGTCACAGACGGATGACATTTGTCTGTCAGGATGCATTATGGGCGTGTCGTTGGACAACATGATGAAATAACTACATCTTACATTTCCTCCCTTGCTATTTTACTATTAATTATTGATTATATTTTAAATAACGTTTTTTTGTGAGTTAGGTAACAGCGAAGGATTTACTGAGTCTCCAGAGACAGATATGATAGAAACATAAAATATCTTTATAATAACCACCATGAAAAATCATTCATGTTCATGTTTACCAAATTACTTGTGTTTTTTGCCACTGGTCCAACTTTACTATTGTAAAGCATGTGTTCTGCGATGAAACTTTTTTTTTCCAAAGTATATGTATTCTTTTTTTCTTTTTTAATAAACACATACAATTTATACAAATAACAACAAATTAACATCAAACCCCATTCACCTAAGGGGAGAAAAAAAGAAGAACAAAGAAAGACACAGACAGAATAAATAAATAAATGACAATTGCAAAAGTCCAGACAAGACAGGCTTACAGTCTATGTGTTACATAGACATGTGAAGGTTTCCCAGTGCAAGCAGCAATCTTGGTGTCCCCCGTTATATTGTATTGAATTTTCTTACATTGCACATTATGTCCTTGCTCCAGTGCCCATAAGTTGGAGGTGAAGCATCTTCCCATTTATACAGAATTAGTCTGTGTAAGCATCTGTGTTTGACTGAATGCTCTACTGAATTGCCAAATAATTTGAATTTCATTTTTATTACACAACGGATCAAATAGGGCATATCATTATAACGAATACATCAATATAATGTATACAGAGAATTAGCATACTTTATTTATATTTAATAATTTTTGTTAGAATTAAATGTAATGTTTAAATAATAATAAAAAGTATATTTACAAAGAACAAAAAAATTGCTAATATTAATAAATGACGTTATTAAAGCTGTAGTAAAATGTCACCTGCGCATTTGTACGATAATAAAAGTATCACAGCAGATTTACTCTCTCTGGGGGGGTTCAATTCATTTTTCTTTTTTTTTTTACATTTTGAAATGAATGTGATCACTAAAATATATTTTTTGGCTGTAAGTGCAGTTTGAAAAGTGTTTTCTCCTTTATAAACCGCAGTGTGAGGACATGCTGCAGTAATCAGGTTTCCAGAGCAAACAGCGCTTGTGGATATTAGTAATCACGCACATTATGCCAATAATTGCCAAATGAGAGTGAAGTATCTTGGTGTAATTTGACGTGACAGCACGTTTCACTCACTGCAGCCGGTGAGTGTGTGCGTGTCACAGACAGAAAATAGCTTACTGTACGAGTGTTGGGTTACACACACTCACAGCCACGGTCAATCCTCACAATAACAACTGTGCAAACAGCATTTATGTTAATTATCCCGAGTGGCCTTGGTGCTCTGCTGAGGTCTTCACGCGAGCTGCCCGTATACGAAGTAAATGGATTCTTCCTCGGACCGCCGCGCTTCGGCACAGTGATTTACCCAGATCAATATTATCGGACATCCTACAACTTAATCCCAGCAGCATTACAGAATAATGAAACCACAATGAGGGGCAAAGTGAGTTTAAACGGAGACACAGGATGATGGTGCCCGTTTAAATATTAACAGAGTAAAATATCCAATGTTTGTCTCTCCGTGAGTTCACCTCTGGTCTGAAGACGAATCTGCTGAGATTTCGCTGTGTCCAACTATCCCCCTCCACCCCCACCACCGCACCCTCCGTCTCAGGGCCTGATGGAGGCCAGCTTGACCACCCCGAGGCCCCGTTCCCTGTGGACAGGGAATTTCACCCCCCCTCCCTTCAAATGCGGACAGCCACACAAAAGACGGGGCTCCATCAGCAGGTGGCCCCATGCAGATAACCCTGTTTAGAGGCCCTCTGTCTCACGCCTGGCCGAGGCGCTCCTCGGGGGCCCCGGGGCCGTCTCGCGTCGGCCCAGCCACAGGGCTGCTAAAAGAGCCGCCTTTCACCGGCGGGGTGGATTACAGTGGGCCCTCTCCGGGCGAAAGGCAAACACCTATCAAAACAATAGGGTCATTAGCGGGCAGATGTCTATAGCTCGGCCTGACACACACACACACACACACACACACACACACTCACACTCACACAGGTACACCCCATTTTTATGCGGTAGCTTGCAAAGATACACAAATAACAGACAGCCATATTAAGGCTATTTATACAAACCAAGATGGCAAAATTACTTGCTATTTAGATGAAAGGCAATTAGACAATTAAAAATAATGAGGCCAATCCTTTCCTTTCACCTCAAAAAAGTACACAAACTAATTATCAAATTAAAAGATTGCTTCTTTTTTTCCCCAAAAAAGGCAGAAAAAAAACAGACCCCCCTTCTTTTTTGCACATAAATGGAGGCTGTTGGTCTGAAAGGCAAACACTGGCTGGGTCTGGTGTCCAGAGGCAGGCCTGCTGCAGCAAGAAAGTGATGGGGGTATTAATCATGTATGAAGTTAAACCCGCTCCAGTTCCCTCCAGGAGGCCGATCCAGGCCTTCTGGACACGGGCCTGAGAGGGGCATGCCAGGGCCCACAGGAAGAGAGAGACCCTCAGACATCTAGCAGACGCCCGCAGGGCCCCATGACCACTTCCCCTTCGGTTGCCCCGAGAGAGGGGAAAGTTTAGGGAGGAATTCCACCTGACAGAGAAAACAAAAGGCCCTCGGTGGCATCAGGTGAACGGGCGGGTTCTGAGGTTTGCTGGGTTCCTCGTGTGAATGGGATGTGACGGCCCCTTGCTTGTGAATTTTCCAGGGAAATCAGTCCGTGTGGACATAGTGTAAAAGTGTAGATGCATGGTGCATCAGTTTCTCTTTCTTTTCATTGTGAAACACTTTTATTTTTAACAATATTATTATTATATCGGAACTTGTTAATCATACATTGAGCATACAATAAATATGTCCCATGAAAAGCACTGTGCCTTCAGTGCCTTTTTGGCTGTTTATTCAGCAGTCCCACCTGATATCTTCCAGAGCATGATATCTTCCAGTACATCCTGCGCATAATTCTTTTTATGAGGATCAAATTCATTACATTTAATATGTCTTTAGTAGGATTTTGTGTACATCTGTACATGCAGTTCAGGAAAACTGAAAATAGCTGAAATGGCTCAAATATATCAGTTTAATACTTATTATTAGTTATTATTTATAGAACAGGACAACTGGAAAATACAATTCAATTTGAAGGAAATTCATTGTACTGTGCATTCCCTTTTGCAAAGAAATGCTGCAAATGAGGACTTATCAAGCAAAAATATGAGTAGCCATTTGAATGAAGGGGCTGCCTGAGTCAGTCCTGTGACAGGGACGACCAACTTCCTCCCTGCCCTGGTCCAGGGCTGCACTACAGCTGCCCCTGCTGGTAACACGGGGACACTCCAGCTGCAGCTCAGCATGGCCAAAATCACAACCAGACACATATAGGACCGAACAGAATCTAAAAAGTTATCTAAATGCACCAAAATATTAATCATTTAAAAAACTGTGCATAAAGTCTATTCTGTAGGAATCTATGTTGTGTAGATCTATATTTTTAAAAACAGTTAATAATATTTTTTTTGTGTGAAGACAGAATGGCAGATATATCTTATTTTTGGGTCTTGAATATTTTGCATTATAGAATAAAAGTGAATACACATGAGGTTATGTAATAAACAATAAAAAATTAAAAACTTGATGGTTTCCAACAGTCCTGAATGTTCATGCTGTCTTATCCTTCACTCAAGTTAATGAGCATCTCATGAAGTAGCTTTTTATGATGTCAATAGTAAACAAAACAGAGTCATCAAATATACTTCACTTACTCCTGCTACAAAAAAACGAAATATGTTTCTCGAATTGGATTCTTCTAAATGTCTCCATAACCACCCCAGAGTAGCTGCGTCTAAACTTTTGAGTGGTAGTGTATAATATTGGAT
Source organism: Denticeps clupeoides (assembly GCF_900700375.1). Classification (NCBI taxonomy): domain Eukaryota; kingdom Metazoa; phylum Chordata; class Actinopteri; order Clupeiformes; family Denticipitidae; genus Denticeps; species Denticeps clupeoides. Next base: position 7,306,213 of record NC_041715.1, read on the forward strand.
TACTTTGATCCACCAATGCAGTTGTTGCAGAACCTTCTAGCGCCCCTGGGCTTACGCTTTAAAGTCTGGGAAGGTCAAAGGTTAAAGACAGGTTATTTTCACTCCCACGCCAAGTGCCGTAGACCAGAAGAGTGCGAGCGTTTCACAGGTGCAGGATGTCTCCGAAATGACTTAACTGCTGAAGCCAGGACTGATGGGGGTGAGAGAATAATGGGGCCTTAATTGTCCGCAGTGCTCCTGCAAGGGCTGACCAGAGTGGCATGGCATTATGGCATCTCACCCTCGGCTCCCATCTCTGCAGTATTTTTCTTGGCCGTAATGGTGCGAGGTCACACGGCAGACACGTCCCCTCCGTCACAGTAACTGTGTCTGTCACTGGCTTTCATATCACTCAGTTGACTCGTGGTTTGAAAAGCTGTCTGACAACTCCTGATGTGGACAGGGCTAATGGGAGATGATCGGTACCTGTCAGCGCGGTGACACCCTAAGCAGTGTTGTCACAAGATCAGCTGGAGAGTTTTATGCAAAATGAAGCCTCCCATTTTCTTCTCAATGACCTTCCGAAGTTCACCATCTACCATCCTGAACTAGATTGAATTTAATATCTCCACTTGTGCCTACGATTTTTTTTTTTCTTGACCCAGGACTAACACTCTCCTTGTCTCACCTCAGAAAGTTCATCCATGGAATGAGTTGGAACTTTGGCGAGTTTTGACAAAGTTTCTTTCAGATGGTGATGTCTTAAAATCCTCCTATGTTATAAGGAACGCATGCAAAAATGCAAACAGGAATTTCTGGGTACCTGCTGAAGAGAACTGGATGTGGATATGTGCATACGGATGCCAAACCAGTCCCATCTTCTTTCACTCAGATCATGACATTGCCTGAAACTCCAGTCAAGATTCTGAATTTTCCAAAAATGCAAACTTTTCCAAAACATTATTGCACTGTGCTGTATAATTTCATAGCAATAACAGGGAAGGTGATTTTACTCCTCCCCCCGAGATACATAAATTACAGGCATATAATTATGGCATAAAAAATGTCTTGATTTTTTTTCTGCTGATCTTTGATAGGTTTAAAGTGAAATGTACAGGTTTGCTGTAGAATAAACAGAATAAACCAAAAAAATTGTTGAACAATTCAATGTGCTGAAATACCCTGTAGACTACAGCATGTGTGCAGCATAACTTTACAACAAAGGTTTTACCAAGGTGCAAAGTGCAAAGATTAAGTCCAATCAGAGGTTGATTGCTGTAATGCCTAGAGTCATGTTCGTGAGGAACAACGAGTTAACCCACATTTATAACCCATGACTGGTTGGGGTTTTGTAAACGTTCATTTTTTTCCCGGTCCCCGCGTGCATGCACACTAGTTATGCCTCCCCGGCAGTGTGAGTGGGAAAGCGATTGTTCCTGACTGATTTCCTCCTAACCCCTTAATGAAGCCCATGTGTACGGCGCGCCTTTCACCAACCTGCAAATCTCCATGCTGCGCAGCCGCAGCTTGATTAAAGCGGCCAGCAGGCTTCACCTGGTCTTCATTACTGCAGGCAAGAAAACACAAAGTGAAATAAGTTAGCACCTGTATGTTCCAATTGCCAACATTTTCTGCATGTACGGTAATATTTGTGTGTATTAGGATGACAGTTTTATAAATTATAGTGGGGGGGGGGGGGCTACGGCTGGGCCACCTGGTCGCCCTGCTCTGGGAATTCTGGCTGCAGGGCAGGAAGGACCTGGAGTGGAAAAAAAAAGTTGCAGGTACTTTTGACAGTCATGACCATGTCCATGAATGGCTGTTTTGGCACAAAAATGTGAGTGGGAATGAAACTCCAACTCTAACCCATCATGGCAGCCATGGTGTTGAAAGGCATAAAGGTCTAAGTGTACCATCCCCTCCAAAGACCCTTCCCTCTGGGACAGTGCACAGTGGAGATCGGCCATCTGAGCGGCAGCTTTGTGACTCTGATGACCTTGGCCTGGCCTGAATGGAGCCCATTAACACACCCGACTCTGAGCAACATTTAACCAATTTGGCAAATTATCTTCGGGGCGCTGTTTTGGAATGGTTCTCCTCATTATCCTGCAGGCCGAAGGAAAAGCCGATGTGAGAGAGTTTTGCGTGTCCATTTCCATACATTAGCCTCCGATTTTCCCAGCGCCGCTCAGAGGAAACACCTGCTCGGATCCCCTAGGCTTTTCATCCCTGCTGTGGAGGGACCTCTCGGCGCAGGTGTTTTCTTTCAGAACCTTCTTATATCTTCAAACAGAGCCAGAGCGAAGGACCCTACAAAGCCTCTGTCAGCCATGGGGCAGGCCAAAATCTGGCCTCGAGGAGAGCAGCTCTCAACGAGAGTTTAATAGCATCACAACTTATTGAGCCTCAGCTGAGATACAGTCGTTCCGTGAGCCACAACTTCATAACAATTTGGCCTGGCGGTGGTTGGCCTTAAAAAGAGACGTCCGTTCTGTCGACGGAGGGGTTAAAGTTAATTCGATCGGGCATGTGTACTCTCTGCAGAATCCAGGGGGTGGGGGTGGGATTGGAACATCTGCAGTCAGTGGCACAGCCCCATTTGTTGCAATTTTGACTCTCATTTCCATTTGCAAGAGAGATAACTGCTCGCATATGGAAGCAATGGATAGAAGAGGTCAATGCAATTTGGCTGAGCGCAGGGCAAACCCTCACGCCGTAATCTCAGCTGGCGGAGGAAGAAACAAAGACGTGGGTTAGAGTGGGCATTCCTTTCACTTCAGCAATTCCTGTACCAGCCTGAGGAATCCCACCACCACCAATTACTACTATTATCACTGATTGGCTCTGATGACATGGTGTTCGGAGGCTTTGCTTCTTCCAGTTTCTGCTTAGAAAATGTAATCATGCCCAGAACCTCTGCTGCAGAACCAACAGCATGACACACATTTCGAAGAGCACGTAAAATTAAAGAGCAAGAACAAGAAGGAAAAACGCTTGCGTTGTAGCCGGCGCCCTTCTTACAATCAGTAGTTACAGGGACAGTCCCCCTGGAGACACTCAGGGTTAAGTGTCTTGCTCAGGGACACAATGGTAGTAGGTGGGGTTTGAACCTGCCATGTTGTGGTATTCTGGTTCATAGGTGAGTGTGTTGCCTACTAGGCTACTACCAATTAACACTGAAACATCTCGAAAAATTGAAAGGGTCATTGGATTTTTTTCATAATTAAATAAAAAGGTTTTAGCTTCATGGTCTCGATCAAGTATTAAATGTATTCCATTTTAATCACAGGGGCAAAACATTTTCCGTCTCCTTCCACCATCAGAGCTTTTTATGAGCTATCATAATCATCTGTAATAAAACAGAAAAAAAAATATTACATTTAATTTAATATGAAGGTTCTTTATATTGTGCTGAATGCATCTGAAGGTGTAAAGGAAATTATTTGTACTGAAATATAATTTTTGATTCCTTTTAAATCATGAACTGCAGTGCTGTCATGATGCAAAGTAACATGTCGGACACTTGAAACTTTCTTGATCCTGTGGGGTGTGGTTAATGAAACGACATGAAGTGTGGAACTTAAAAGTAATTTCAAAGTCACGCTCCGCTGCGGCTCATTAAGCCCCAAATTAGCAAACTATTCCAGACAGAAAAAAAGACAAGAACAAGATAATAACGAGTAGTTTGACACATACGTGTGTTCGGCATGACTTCCAGACGAGTGTGCGTGAGAACTCCGTACTCGTGTGGAACCTCGCTAATAAGGGAAGTTAAACCTCAAGCCCATAACCGCTATCAAAGTCACTGGAGAGCAATTATGCTTTAGCCTGACTAGTTAGCTCAAGACCAGAGGATTTCTTTTTTAATCATAACGCTGGGACTTTAGAGAATAATCTAATTGAATGTCTTTTGGTGTGATTATTTGTGATTAGAAACGGTTAGAGGAATCCAGCAGAGCTGACTGAAGTGTTTGATGCCAATGACGGAATGAGTGATCTTTAAACTTAATTATCGCCATGTGCCATAATGCTCCTATCATTTGGGAGGGATCCTTTTTTTTTTTTTTTCAAGAAGGCTTATGAACTTTTAAAGAGAGAGGAGGGGAAGAAGAGCTTTGAACAAAAATTGAATTCTGACATGCGGATTAGAATAATGAATAGGTTTTGGGAATATCCGCCCTAGTTCTGTGACACATAAAAAGGGAAATGAAAAAAACTTTTTTAAAAGCATCCCAAACCTTATTAGGATATGCATATATATTTTCTGTTGTGGTTTTCACAGGTTGAAGGAGTGCCTGTTTTCCCCGTTTTGTAAATGACTGACTCCAACTGATATGGCATGAAGATCAAATCATCCACGCTTGTTGCGAATCAGCCCAGCAGTCATGAGGCTCGAGCTCAGAGCGGATTATGACAGACTAAATTACGTGTGCCCGTTCAACGTCTGTGGCTAATTCCTATTGGCCGGCTTGTGGTGGGAAAGACAAATGTGTTCTCACTCCTCAGCAAAGTGCCTCATATGGGCTCTTTCCCCTAAAAAGTCGAGGTCAAGCTCTCATTTCCTGCAACTCGCCTGCGGAATGGGCCGAGAGGCCTGGGCTCTCTGGGGACGTGCTAACAGCTAACAGCATCGCCACCCAGAGGCGCAACAACAGGCTGTGACTTCACCCATAAACATTTGTCCCAGGAACATGAGACGATGAACATGTTTTTTTTTTTTAGATTTATTGTGTAATGTCCCCAAAAGGATGGGAAAGATTTTACAGAGACATTTTGCTAGATGAAAAAAAATATGCGTCGCAAACTGTTTCATTTGGTTACTTATTTTGGAGCAGAATTGTAGTTTAGAACATCCTGTTAAATAGAGATAGTTATGCATTTATAAAACATATATATATTGCAAATTTTACCTTCCTAGGTCCTCATAAGGTTGTAAAAATAAGTGTGTGTGTGTGTGTGTGTGTGTGTGTGTGTGTGTGTGTGTGTGTGTGTGTGTGTGTGTGTGTAAACAGTGAACTCATTAGCCAGACAGGCATGTGTGCTTAACGGACAGGAGGGCTGATTTTTCCCTCTAATAACGAGTCATTAATTAAAGTTTGTGTGTCCAGCGGAATTACGCTGCCTGTGCTTGTGCATCACCGCCAACACCAATCTGCTGCTATTAATCTAATCTTGAACTCCGGACTGACTCGGCCAAACACAGCAGGCATCCACTCACCGACCTACGGCAGGGGTGCTGATCTGGCCCGACGGAACAATGGCGTCTTCGTCTGGGTAATGCGTCTCGCACTGAGGGGCATGTAACTGTAATTGTACACTGATGGCCGGCAGCCCGAGAAAAGCGGCGGATTAATTCGCACCAGCAGCGGGTGCGAAATCTGTGGCCGGCTGAGGCTGAACGCCCAATTACTATCTGTCTGACTTGGAGACTGATTAGGTGACTTTTATTGGGAGTGATATGGGGACCTCCCTCGCTCTTCAGCAAAAATGTGGGAGGAACAATGTTTTGCCCGAGCAGTCTCCCCGACTGAAGCTCTCCGTGGTGCCGTGGAGATTTTGTAGGGGGTCAGGACAGGTTTGTACACGGGTCTGCCCCGGCATCACTAGCCATCAAAGTTTAAAGAGCTTGTAACATATTGGCAATCGTGTACAGCCGTGACGTGGGTCAGGGGGCCTCGGAGAAAGACGTTCCGCGGCCGGGGAGCTTAATGAGCGTCCAGGCAAATGGGTGACATCTCCATGCCGTAATTGGGCACGGGCACGCAGTGCCCGTGACCAAATTGTCCTCCTGTAATGAGTCAAGGCGAAGATAAATGTAAGAGATAAAATGCTCCCGTCGTGGCCTCGTAGGCCCAGGTACAAAAGGCACAGATATATATAAATAACGGAAAAAGGTGATTTACCCCCCCGATTCCTCCAACAATCCTGGCTCTGGTGCCTTTATCCAGAACAGATGAAACCTAATTCTAACGTGAGAACAAACCCGGGTGCAGGTTTCGTACTAAGCAGTAACAGCAATTATGGGCGCATAATCAGATATCACGAGTAGAAGTCAAGATTTATGGCCTGTTTGCACATTAAACATGTTATGGGCACAATGACACCAGGGCAGTTTATTGCCAAAATACCTGCCTGGTTACAATAAAACAAGTGTTCCATTTTTTTCCCCTTCAAAGGTTGTAGGCGGCTGCAGGGCAGGAAATGCAATTAAAGAACAATAATAATATTTTAAGCAGAGTGTGCCAAAAATGGGGCGGGGTGGAGGGGGAAGGTCGGTAATAGGTATCCAGCTGTGGTATTTTTTTTAATTTATGATTGTGGCTCAGTAAACTCCAAAAAAAAAAAAAAAGAATAATCTCAAACTCAAATGCATTCCACTTCCTCGGCCCTATTACCTACCAAAAGGTTTATAGATTTTTATGAAGTTCTTTAGGGAGCTTTCTTTCCCCCCACAAAGGCAGAACTGTTTTAACAGCTCGCTAAGTCCAGCCCCGCCCTCGTGTGACGAATGTTGCGAATGTTTTGAAATTCGAAACACGTGTGGGTCGGAGGCCCTATTCCGTCTGCTGTTAGTTTGTCTTGAATTAAAGCCACGATTGAAAGGAACTGGGAGGGTTTCAGAATCAATTAAAAATCCCTAAGTGAAAAGAGTGATGGAGTAACTTAGCAGTCAGAGAAAAAGATGAAATATTGTTAGCTTATATACTTACTATGAATGTGAGATTTTTTTTATTTCAGTAATAGTGGCTGCCACTGTCTATATCTAAATAGATTGATGCTGTGTGTGTGTATATATTTTTGGTAAATCTATATTTAGATATATATAAAAAAATATCTATATATTTTGTGGTAATAATGTCATGTTGCTTAATAAGCTCATAACCTCTCTGAAATCAGCACCGCAGCCCCGTTTCTGCTCGGCTCAACAGTAGGTAACCATTCAAGGTGGCAGCAGCGTGGTCATGTTCAATAACGTGTTGCTCGTTGCCTCTGTGGGGTTGGATTAATTTAAATTCACTAATCCTCTAATACGGACTTTTTCACTGTGGACTCTTGGCCCCTGAATGACAGGCCCAGGCTCGAGTTCAGGCCATGTCCTGGGCACTGGAGACGTTGCAGAGCCTCTACAGGCGGCATTTGACTCCTTAAGCTCCTGGAGGACGAAACACATGAAACATTCTACCCCTTTCAAAAAAAAAGAAGGAAAAAGCATCCAGTCGCTTGGAGCAGAAGTAGACTAATGGGGAAATTATTTATGAACTATTTGCAGTGCACCTGAAAATACCTCCAGTGAAATTATGTTTGGCAACCTGGACGGCTTTGAAGTCAGGAGAGTGGCAACGAAAATTAGGCCTTCATTAAAAAAACTGTGCCTTTCAAATTGAATTGGCCGAGGCTCTGGGGGTCAGACTCGGCTCCGCGGCGCTCTGCTCCAGCAATGGGGCACACATGGAAACAATTTGCCTGATTCTCCGCTGTTTTTATGATTTTCTCCCTCCATTCCTCACCCACCCCCGTCTCTCTTTTCTGCTGCTCTCCTTTTATGTCACATTTAGGAAATTAACACTAACCGACAAATTACTTTGTAAATAATGGAGTATAACTCTAGAATGTTGAAACCGAGACGTTGCCCTGGGCCAGAGCTGGTGGTGTAACAAAGGGATCCTTGATGGCTGTTTGGATGTGCCAGTCCAGAGACGGCCTTTGTTTTACCAAGTGCGCCCAATTTTTCAATTGAGTTTAACGCACGGCATTCATTTCCTCGGCGAGCAGCACTTGTGTCCACTCTAGCTGGAGAAAAAAAATGGAGGGAGGGGCCGCTCAGGGTACATGGGGGTCATTTATGAACCGCTTTGAGATCCGGCCGAACGCAAATGATTCCCATTCACAGCGCCGGCAACTTGCTCCGGAAAAAAAAAAAAATCTGTAATCTCCAGAAACCAGACGCTCGGAACGCTGAGGGACTGTAATCTGCACAGAGATGCAAGTTAATGACTTAATTGCTTACATTTGTAAATCTTATTATGGCACAAGAAATGACCGTGGCGATTCAATTACCAATATTTATCTCCTAATAGCGCTGATTGCCTGGTGATGATAATCTGTCATTCTGAAGGCTGATATTAACGGCATCAATCTCCCTGAACAATAAACTGCTAATATGAATGAAAACTTTTGTCTATTCAGGGGCCAGATGGAGCGCTTTAGGCAGGAATGCGCTGACACTCCCAGCCACACGGTTACGACTTTTATGATGGGAACCAAAACTGTTGACTTTTTTAATTGAGTTGCTTTGGCCCATTAACCCTTTTGTCAAGCACGACGGCCAAATGAGATGAGGACAAATATGTTTTTGTCTTCAGGCACTTAAGTACAAACAGCTTTTAGGCCTTTATTTTTCCTGCATTTGGGGGCATGGACAAGCGTATCCAACGTTTTAGCAACGGATCTTTCCCTTCAGGCCTGTTGGGTTGGCTGATGAGGCTGAGAATAGATCTGAAGTGCTGCGGAGCACAGCTGCTGCATCTAGCTGATGCATTATGGCCCATCGGTGTCATTCATAAAGCCTTTATAGCAGCTGCGCATCACGTTATCATGCTGCATTTAATTAAACGCGAGATGTACGTTGTCTCAAGGATCTCAAGGCATCGTAGGGAAATGTCATTGGTCTTGAGTTTTAAGAAGAACTTTTACAGAAGAGCCACTGTGGCCTGAATAAGATTTTTTCACAAAATAATAGTAACAAAAAAAAAAATGAAATAGACAAATTTCTTGTTCTTACATTTGTAGTCAAGACTAAAAAAGATGCTGTCATATACACTGTTTTGTAGCAAGGCTGAATCTCAAAACAAGGGGGGAGGTTGTCTTATGTTGGGGTACAAATTATATTTGGGCATATGCTGCGTGTGTCAAGTGTGCGAAATGCAAGAAATTGAGACCTATTAATGGTTTTTAATATAAGATATTTTTGATGTGTGTGTTGCTTTTAGGGTTGCTGTGGACCCAGAGAAGACTGCAGCAGTACAGGAATGGCCAGTACCCCCTACAGTGAGAGAAGTACGCTCCTTCCTGGGCTTTGTAGGTTATTATTGCCGCTTTGTCCCAGGTTTTTCTAAAATAGCACAACCCCTGAATAAATGGCTCCAGGGAACAGGGGACAAGACGTGGCCATTTCCTGAACCTCGGCCTGCTCAAGGTGCTTTCGGAAAACTTAAAAAGGCCCTTCTCCAGACCCTAGTCTGGCCTATGCAGATGCAGATTTTTGGTGCTGAAGTGGGTGAATATAACAGCGCTGGGTCGCAAAACTGCCCAACTCCAAATGCTAAACTCTGCTATAGACCCGGGTTTGCTAAGCAAAATTATCTCATCCTGTAGATTGGTTGGCCCAATTTGATCTAGCATACACCAGTGGAAAGCAAAAGGCAAGTTGCGTCCACCACTGGATGTGCGATCCCTTTCGGCGGTGCGGCGGAAGCTACTTAAGGAGTTGGAGCATCTGCAATTGTGTAATGGGATCTTGGTGTGGGAGAGTCAGGGCCGTGTACCAGCTGAAGTGTTACGTAAAACCTGAACTGTGACTCAATGCCGGGGTGTGACGCTGCGAGAAATATACCCAAGCTGGGGCTTGACAATCAGGGCAACAGTGTCTTTCTTGGGTTGAGGATTTGACTGTGTTAAATTTTTTGCAGGTCTGTGGGGGCCAACCAGTACTGACTGGTTTAAGGACTTTTATTCTAATATTAAGGCATTTATGCACGTATGCCATTTTATATCTTTGCATTAAATGTAAACAAGTCTGTAAATATGGTTATGTGAGAGGAATGGAGTACTGGAGTAAATCAAATGTCCAATGTTTTTTACACATATTAGAAAGGAAGTTAACCACAATGAATACACTCTGTGAACAATGCATGATGTACAGAATGAAACGTACCCAAAACGTAGAGAAAAAAAAATTATTTGAGGCACGGCTTTCAGACATTTCCTGAAATCTCACGTTTCAAAGTCAGCAAGTCTTCCTGTAACTTTCTGATGAACTGGTCACACATACACCTTGAGGATATGACTTCTTTCGGGGATTGAGCATTCCACCGCACTACTGCAGGCTTGCCACGTTTGTAACTAAAACCCAACACGCCTCCACTAAAGCTTTGAAGAACTTACAAAACAGGCGATTCCAAGAAAACCTATTCTCCCGTGTTTGCTGTTAATGCCTCAGAACCTGCCATAAATTATGCATTAGAGCTATGTATACGTATTGACTTTAATAAGAGTTATAATATATGTGCCAGGGTTTTGTACCTGGAAAAGAATCACTGGGGGGGTTCTATGCACAAGACACCTTTCCTTTTTCACTTCCTCCCTGGAAGCCAGGGGAAATGAAATAAGGAGCCGATAATTAAAATAATAATAAAGGCTCCCCTTGGTCGGGGCTTGACTGTGGAAGGCGCTTTCTTTCAGTTGTGTCTGATTAGCAGGAGAGAAATTTGGAGCGACCGTCAACTCCCACCACTCCCTGATCAAGTCAGCCCTGACAGTTCAGCTCCTCTCTCATCACACATGTGACACAGTGTTGAGCGTTGGCGCTAAGCATTTGAAGACAAGAGATTCAAAAATAAGAACAAAAGAAAGGCAAAACTTTTTGTTCACATCCCGGATGTTCGTGAACATGACATAGTGGGGAATCTAGCCGAAATGCATGACCACTCGGGGGCCGGTTGCACGCAGCCTGACTGGCTTTTGTTAGACGCTTGGTCCTGCAAGCTTAGTGGAATGTTAAAACGTTAAAAACAGTGAGGCTGGCGTTTGGTTGCCCCACTGAGGCAAGCTTAGCTCAGCTGACATGTCTCTCCATCCCAGCAGGAATGTAAAACACCTGTTCGGACTAAAGCTGTGCTGGCACTCGCTGTCATAACCCAATAACTTTGTGTCCTTTGCGTTAAGCCCTGGCCATGTGGTGCCTGTCTTTTGGATGGGAATTTGGAATATGGGGTGGGGGGGTGCAGTTCCTTTCAAAGCTTCGTTGTGTAAAGTGCCTCTTCAAATGGAAGAATGGTGACTGTCTGAGACCACTTTGTGACATATAATATTTTCTTTTACTTCCAATGTACTTTTTTGGTTCTTTGAAGTCATGTGGTTTAATGACGTTAGGCTGTTTTAGATGATACTTTAAGGATTCAAGGTAATAAACATAATGGGTGAAAAAGTGTATTTTTATGCTGAAGGTTTGACAGTATCTGTAAATATTAGTGACCTGCTCTGGACCGGATCGTATGTTCTGTGACATAAACCCGATTCCTGCCGCTGGTTGTGCCTCGGAGATACATCCACTCCAGGGCAAGTGAATAAAGCCCTTAATTGAACGTGCTAGAGAACACCAGCGACCAAACGTGACCAAACCCTCGGCTGGCACGGAAAGACATTAAGATTAAGGACACGATAATAAGATTGTATCATCTCCCCTCCAGGTCACTTATCAAAGAGACTCTCTTAAAGCAGAATAAAGGCGCTGCTCAGATGTGCTGAGAGACATGAGCCGGTTAATGGAACCGCGTGACCATAAGCTGGCGCTCTGTTTTGGACGATGACAGACGAATGTTACACAGTCGGTGCTCTTGAGATCACAAAAGGGGAAAACATCTAAGCAGCTGTTTATAATACGGGCCATGGGGCTGTGCAGAACAAGCGAGGATGACGAGCAGAACTGAGAGACGGATGGCAACAGCGAGGCGGGCGAACTCCTCGGCACCCTAACGGTACGATGAGTGAGTCAAGAAGGCTACGCTCGGGGTGGAGGGAGGGAGCCGGGGAGCCTTTAGCCGAGCGAACAGCTGTGCGATGACATCAGCCGAGCGATCGGTGTTTTCACTCAACGGCAATGTTGCTCTTAAAAGGTTCCATCAGTACCTCTGTAGCGAGCTGCAGACGAACACATTTCATCTCCGACATGTTTTCGCAGCTCGCCAGCTGCCACTGCCGGGCCTGGGAGCGCTGGATTGTGGGTCGCTGGTGCAGCGCTGTCGTAAATGAGTGTTTCGCTTTACCTCCCGTGAAGACGTGAAGAACGTCCCAGCCACCGCACCTGCTGTGAACGCGGGCTCTTCAGAGCTCTGGGAAAGACCAAAGGGTCGCATTCTAACAGTACTTCACTCGGCGCAAGCCTTAGCTTGAGGTGACCTTTACCATTGGCATATCAAACTTACACTGTATGTCCTACAGCTGACACAAATGATTGCAGATGTACAGGAAAGGACCGACTGGGTAGCCTTCCAGCCATCCAGCCCTTTTCTGCTCAAATGTTGGAGAACCCAGAAGACATACTTAACATGTGATCTCAGTGAACAGCAAGATTCGTTTGTTTGATTGAGATTGAGATGTTCACTGCCCCACCAAATGTTATTGCGTTTCAGAATGTTGGACTGAAATGAACAAATAATACAACAGTATTAATACAATAATACAACAGGGGCAGTGGTGGCCTAGCGGTTAAGGAAGCGACCCCGTAATCAGAATGGCACTGAGGTGCCACTGAGCAAAGCACCGTCCCCACACACTGCTCCCCGGGCGCCGGTCATGGCTGCCCACTGCTCACTCAGGGTGATGGGTTAAATGCAGAGGACAAATTTCACTGTGTGCACCGTGTGCTGTGCTGCTGTGTATCACATGTGACAATCACTTCACTTTATTATTTATTATTATGATGAGAAATAACTACAGTTGGGTTAAGATCTGGAGGGTAAATAAAGTTATTTTGCAGATTGCATCCAATTGAGCCCCTATTCCCGTATTTACCAAGTGGGTTTCATAATATACCTATTGTGGCTGTAAGTTAACTGATGCTGGAGTCAAGCTTCCACTTATCATCCACGTTCCGAATTCTCTCCCTCCACTGGCTCCCAGTAGCTGATGCTGGCCTACATCGTTTTTGCCCTTTTTGGGGATTTGCGTATCAAATTTCTTCACCGTTGGGCATCGGTGATGCGAGTTTATGTGTGTGGTGTTTAAGGAGTTTTAATTTTTGTGTGCTTTTAGTCGAGATTCTCTAAACAGATATGTGATACGTATGAATTGGTACATGTTTATAGGTGTTAATACACAATAGATACACGAATAAAAACTAAAAAACATTGACTCAGATTAAAATGTAGTAACACGACCAGACCTGGAACGCTGGTGCAGTGGGCGTGGCACAGGACTGGTAACAGTGGCCAGGTGAGAGAGGGTTCCAGGAGAGGCCTTCATAGAACCAGAGTTTGGTTAGTATATTTGCTGTTCTTCTGAAGGCTAATGCTAAACTTTACATTACACCGACTCTCTTTTTAAACATAAATCACTAACTACATTATCAATCAAATATAATTCTTCCTTGACCTTATTTTGGATGAAATATTTTGCTGTATTAGCTGGTGGAAAGATAATTCCATCCATTGCAATTCATGGTGCTTGGTTGGTTACAGCAAAATGCCTTCATGTGATTATGAGCCATGGGCTCTTTGGAGGTTTCATCAGACACTGCGACAGGTAGCTGCTGGTGAATTATTTTTTTTGCAGGATTGTTGAGCTTCTACATTCCTTGATAGAACCTTCCGAACCGTGCTGATATTCCTCTGTGTGTGCAGACTGATTTAACCGACATAAATTCCCCCTCTTCTCCCCATCCGTCCAACTATCTTTCCCGTGTGACACTGAGGGACCAATTGAGAGTGATCTGTATTTACACAGCACGGCAGAACGCACCAAGGAGAAAGCATACAGTGCCTGGAGTGAACAAATTACCAGGGCAGAAGAAAGGAATTGGGGTTGTGGTGGGTGCACGACTGCGAGGGAGTGAGGAGCTTAGCACGCTTTAGCATGCTTTTATTAAACTTGTTGGTTGACTTTGGTTCTCCGGCTGCTAAGAGATTTAACTGCTCCATTCAAACCAGTTTATGCTGATTGTGGGTCTGGGGTATTCTGATGAAATGCAGAGACACATGGACACTTAAAAAAATGAAAATAAAATCTGCTCAGGGCTGCACTGAAAATCAGTTCCTTGGCAACATATTAAAAACTCTTGTGTTCAGAACTCCTATCGCGAAATGGATGAGTGTATTCCAGTCTATACCAGTAAGTATATTCAAATGTGTGTATTTATTACTTCTAAAAAAACATTCTAACATTCCACTACTAAGTTTTGACTCTTTTTTTAAAGGTCCATGTTTTTTGATAGAAAACAATAGTTTTGTCCATTAACATAAAATTGGCCCAAAATCCTGACCAGACATAAAGGATGTTATGCATTGAATATTTGCAGAAATTTAGTCTTGTTCCGTTGGAATGTTGACTAATCAAAATGTGTCACTTAAAAAATAATCATTTATCATAAAAAAAAAAAAACCTTTTGCAATTATCTTAGTAGTTAAAAAGTTAAAAGCTGGAATACAACTGGCCAAATTTAGACCCATTTAGTATCTGGTACATCAGCGTTATTATTTCTAATTTGTCATTGGTTATTCATAGGATTGTGTTATTTATATATTTATTCTTAATGGAAAAACTGGACTCTAAATGAGTCATGAATAGGATTTTAAAAATATGTATATGATATGAACAACCCCAGAATCAACTAAAGTAGTCAGTGAGAACTTGATGGATATCATGTAGGCAATTTATTACATATTATATTAGAAATATATAATGTATTACATGTAATATTGTTCTCTATAGTAGCTGTCCAGCCACATATTGGTTGGTCATCAATACAAATCTTAACTATGTAGTCGTATCGTAATTAAAAGTCATTCAGGTCACAACCCTTAACTGGCTGGACTGGGAACTCTACCTTATGTTGTCAAAAACAGACTGGATATAACTTTGCATCAAGCCTTTCCTTGCAGAATCGTTGCTCCATTTGTAACCATAGAGCTGAAAACACATGTGACATAAATATGGGGAGCATACGATAAACTGTCATAATCCTCTCCCTTCCATGCGCTCATTTCTTGTGCTAGATGAGTCCCACCAGAAACAATTGCATAAGCTTAGTGGAGAGGGTGAGTCATAATGATCCACAGCAGTGATTTGCTGTTTCGTTACGGACAATGGCATCCTCTACAGCGCAGTCACAGTGTCCCTTAGCGCTAATGGACGCGGCCTGTTCTAGTGCTTTGGTCTCCGCAGCCATATGCCTCCCAATCAACACACGGGAGCATCCTGTTGCAATCATTAGGCGCTGCCCTGAGTGGCAGCGCCACCGAACAAACCAGGGCCCCCTCTCACTCCTCGACAATATTTAATTAATATTTCCCCGGCATTATTTCAGCGCGAGATGAAACACCACCTCCACCAACCCCACCGCCACCACCCCCCTCCGCCTCCGAAAGCAAAAAAAAAAAAAAAAGCCTCAGATTTCATGCGAGGTCCCAGACGAGTTTAATCTAGAGCTGACAATTTAGCAAATGGTCTGCCCCTGCACGGCTTTGATCTGGCGAAAGTTTTGGAAATCTCCGTCTTGAGCCAGCTACAGGCCCACCACATCCCGGCTTCATTAGGAGACCTTTTCGTCTGGTTTGCAACAATTAGGCCCTGTCAAGCTGCTGCCCTCTGCCCAGGAATAAACCTTGACTAATGATTTGCTAAAAAGACCTGACAGCGTGCTACAGTGAGCAGTAATTGAATTTCGACTCTAACAAGCCTTTGAACAAGTGCAAGAAATATTTTATAAGCTTGATGCAATTTGGTGGAGCAGATAATGAATCGTAATGAATATTCCCCTCAGATTTTACCACGTAATTGTCATTTTTCCGATGCAAATGCTGTTTAGAAGCCAGGCATCGACTCGTTCTTTTTTTCTCCCGCAGATTGCAATGCAGAAACGCCACAACTGGCTACAGAACGGCCGTCTCCCGCTTTAAAATGTCCTTTTAATGCGCTGAAACAATATTTTTTTTCCAGCCATTTTAACGAGCTTGATGTGATATGCCATGGTGACGCGTTGTAACATGCCCAGAATGTCACGACCCCAAATTGTACACGAGCCCACCATCCGGCGCACGCTATCTATTATCTGCATATTCGTACAACATAGGCAGCCGCCGAGTTTTTTCGTTTCGAGGCAAACATTACCTCATTTATCCCGCAAAACTCCCAACCAGCATACATTAAAATATTTCCAAACACGCCACCAAATAATTTCATTTTACAAAGGGCATATTAATAGGGCCCCGCTTTATAAACAAACAATTATAGGATGAACCACGGTGCCATAGACGCTGTGACCTTTCCAGGCGAAAGGGGCTAATAAATTTGCGCTTTTCTGGGCTGTAATCTTATGTTTTATTGCCATCATGGAAATCGGTTTGTCCCGAAGAGCTGAAGAAAGATGAAACAAAAAGAAACTTAGTCAACCCCCAACCTCCTCCCTGCCCCACTGTGGTCAAAATAAGCCTGAGAAAAATTAGACATCAAAAGACAACATCATATCAGCAAGTCCAGTGATAATGGGACGGAGATCACAAAAATGTCACAAGGCTTGTGAAACACTGGCCAGAATGATGAATTGAACAAAATTGCATTGAAAAAAAACTATCAAATATTTAAGAAGGGTACATTTCTTACGTTGACATCAAGGGTGTAGTAAGTAATGACCAAAAACCAAAATTTCATCATTTGCTCCATTTAGTGTAAAAGTAATAAGAACCATGTCAAAGGTGCCCTTTATGGAACACTTCGCCGACTGTTCATTATGAACTGGACTCTGTGCATAATCTCCAACTAATGGGGACAATCTTTAAGCAAATAAGGTCATTATGCTAATGACAGTGGCGATAATCAAGCACATTGCTGCGTGTTTGTTTCTCGCCTCAGCCATATTTACCCAGACGAACAAAAGGAACCCAATTAGATTATCGCATTTCTTTGAATTAGATTCCCGAGCTGCGATGCAGACGCCGTACGCCTTCAATCCACAAGGGACGCGGGGATATTCGATTAGGATTCCTAAAGGAGGTCCCCCTTCAGAGCGCATAAGTTCATACATTAAGGGGGAGTGTTCTTCCTACGATACACTTCTATACTGCTCTAATTACCTGAGAGAGTTTGACTCTTGCTAAGTGGGTTGCCGCTTGACTGCGGAGGGTTTCAAATACAAATGAGTGAACCAGTCTGTTCCATATTTTCTGTATAACTGCTCCAAATCCACACGCAAACATTTGGCCGACAAAATCATGGTGTGTCTCCCACAAAACAAAATTCGTGCAGTTTGTATGAGCCTATTTTACCACATAATTATGCAATAATACATTTTTTGGCCCTACAGTGAATAAAGTACATATTGCAGTATGTCTTGAATAATTAAATGCAAACAGGAAAGCAGTGGTTGCTGGTAATCTGTATATTGGGCAGGAGGAATGAACTACCCACCCAGCCCCTTTGGTTGGTGTCTGATTTTGTCCAGCAGGCTGTTTTTGTTTGGAGCACATTTAAATCTCAATCCTATCAATACGTAACATGCTGATCTTCACGCTCTTCATGTTCCTTATGCCTGATTGGTGATCTTGTCAATTCACAAACTGTGGTGACTAAAAAAATTAATCACTAAAAAAGTTGTTAAGGTGCCTCTAGGTCAATGTAATTTGTGTAGTTAATAGTGATTTTTAAAAAGTAAAATACATCATTCACACTGGCTTTCAGCTCCTCATGTGAGTTAAGAAGTGTGCAGTGGTGCACTTTGAACCAGCATTTAAAATGTCTTGGAATCCTGCTTTTCCAAAAGAGACTTTGTACAATAAACAGTTTCAAATAATAAAAAAAAAAAACAGGTATGTATTAATAATTGCTTAACTGAGTGTGGGCATAACGCATAAAAATGTGTTTAAAAAATGTGTTTAGTTCTAAGTGAAGGGTGAAGGTAGGATTCCAGCTACTTAAAGCCTTTCCGGTCTAGGTACTCGCTTGTCTGCATCCAGTTTTTTCTTCCCCTTCCCTGAAAGTCAATTAAAAGCCAGTAATGCCGACAACCGAGGCCCGCGACCTGATCAAAGATGAGCATTCCCCACAAAGCATCTGACACGAAGCCGGGGTGTTGTGCGGCGTGCCGACACCGAGCAATGGGTCAGGTAATTATAAGGAGATGTTTAAGATGCTTTCTTCCCATTAGCGCGGCCGTGGCGGCAAGTGGGAGGCTTCTCCTCCACGGCCCGGTGATGGGAGCAGGTGACACGGTGCGCCGCCCGCTGTAGACAAGGCCGCCGGTGCGGCAAGAGGGAGAGAGGGAGCCTGAATTAATTTGACAACGGGTAAGTGACAGGCGTTTCGGCCTCCCCTGCGCCGCGGCATCGCTCCCTGCGTTCTCCCTCGCCCCCGCCCCACCTCTTCCCTTCGCTTTTAATTGTGCCACGGACGGCTTTAAGCACGTTGGGGAATTGCAGCGAAACACTGGCGAAGATTAACCGCCCCTCCATGCTTTTGTTTGCGGCTTTATTTGCATGATAATTAGTCGATGGCGGTATATGTTTTCATTTATTTATTCTTTCGCTCTCGGAATGAGCAAAGAGGCAGAGCGAGAGAGTGGAGCACAGAAGCATGCATTAATTACAGTGATTAAAGCATTCAATGAACCCCGTCTTGATGTGTTTATTAAATTAATAAGCAAATTGACAGATGAGCCTTCGGATCTGGCTGTGATTTGCAAGTGCCCTTCCTTCCCTTTTTGAGCTTCTGCAGAATTCATTTTTTTATGCCAGACATTGTATGAAGGACACGAGACTTCGACATCGACGGGTGTCGAATTAATGGAAAAACTCAATTTTTAAAATATTAAAATGAAGGTTGCAGGTCACCTTTTATTTTCTGATGGATATTTCTATCTTCACGCTGCAGCTCCATGAAAAGGACATTACCAGCGTCGAATGGTTGATGAGTACGAACACCTTCGTGTTGTGCAAACCGACAAGAGACTGGAATTTCTGAGGCCTTTGGCGTTAACTTGTCACGTGACTCAGTGTGCACACCATATACTTCACAAGGTCAGTATCCAACATCTGATAGTAGTTTGAAGACAACTCAGTGATGAAATTGTTTTTCTGCTGTACAGCCAACAGGCTAATTGCATAGTTCTCCAATGAAAGAACGAAGATCAATGCAATAAAAATGAGTCACGACATGCGAAACTCCCGTTCGGCGGTGACATCAAACAACTGCGGAGCACCATCCACAGCAATCACCGCAACCACAAGAAAACCGAAGTGTGAGAAAACAGCCAAAGCAACCTGCAGGTTGGAGAAGTGGAGAGTCAATTCTACACTTCACCCTTCAACGGCCAGACACTTGTCAGGTTGATGGAGGTCCCGTCTCCTCTTCCCTTCCCGGTCTGAGGCCGTGCAGGCAGGTGTCTCTGCTCTGACCCGACCCCCACTGGCCCCGCTTACAGTCTGGACATTAAAGTGAAAGTAGCTCCTTATTGTTGCAACGCCGCGCCCATCCCGTTCCCACAACGCGCCAGTGGAACAAAGGGAACAATCTATTTTCCTGATAGAAGCCAACAGTTGGTAAGAGGTTTGAGATGAGTGCGAGGATACAATTTGCCTAGAGAGCGCCCGAGGATCAAGCCAGCCCGACTGGCGGCGGAATGAGGCTGTCAGCTGGCATCCAGCGGTAATTGCTTCCCATGGCAGGACCCCACCAGCCAGAGAAGAATGCGCTCGTCTCGCTCGTCGACCCGGGAATCAATTTTCACCGGCCGCCCAATCATAATTGTTTTCTAAGGATATGGCGCGCGGTGCCAACGCAGGCGCGGGCCAAGGCCTGATTGACAATCATTGACCGGAGAGGGCAGGTCGAGGAGGATTTCGCGGCCGGGTGTTCCTGCCACACCGAGGCCCCGGGACGCTGTTTGTCACTCACAGAGGAGCGAAAAGGCAGCGAACGAGGCGAGGAGACGGAAACAAAAACACGAGCTCGCCCTGGCATGAGTCAGGGCAACTGTCAATCCGCCGCCATGCGTAATGGTTCCTTTTGCGTCCATCAATTATGAAGAACCAAAGAGGGCAGACGGGAAGGATGAGTGACGTGAAGGCCCTCGCTCTCGCCCTGGCTGGTGAATTTTTACAGTTCGCCTCCAGGTGTAGGGCCGACATCTATGTTTGATTCCCCCCAAACCCCAGAACCTGGAGCAGAGGTATCGATTAACCTAATCAGTGAACATAACGGGTCAAGTAAAGTAACGGATCACGTACTCATAAAAGTTGCTTTTACGCAGACGATTATTGCGCAATTGTCCGTCGTGGTTGGAGCCCCCATCGTTACCGCTGCCTCCTTCAGACCCCTTCAAGTAGTTCAGCATCCAAGTACCTAGAACAGTCAGTCATCGGACCAAAGCTAATTTCATGTGGTGTCAAGCATGGAATTGAATTTTAAGACGTCGCTCTCCCCTACTGTCAGCAGGTCCCCAGACCCTCTTAAATGTCACTTCAACCGAACACCAACATGTGGCACTTTTGGACAGTGACAGTGACATCCTATTATCTGTCTGCTGGAGGAAGAGCACTTTGTTGTCAGAAATGCATGTCCTTACACATGTAACCATCGTGGAGGGCCAGATGGCAGAGATCAAATTATTTTCATGTGAAGAGCCCCCTGTGAAGTTTCGAAATGTGACTGGTGCAGATGCCTGCCGCAGAAAAAGACATAATGGAATGGCGTCTTGAGAGATTTCAACCACCGGGGGAGTGACGTTGAGTCTTTCTTTTACAGTCTGCCCAGGGAAATTACAAGAGCAGCCATTAGCATAGCACGTCCCTCGCAGAAATGTGCTTCAGCAGCAAGAAATATATTCACTTGCTGTTCAGACTGAGTGCAACATATGGGCGAAAAAAGATTCTGGGGCAAAGAATAGCAGAAGGTTCAAAGGTCACCAAAACCAGGGCTGTCTCACTAGCTTGTAGAGCCGAGGATACAAGGAAACCTTCTGGCCTATTTTACTTTCTCACTATGCAATGAGCTGGTGAGACATTATTAAGTCAGTAGGATTGTAAAGAGTGGGGCATTATGTAGGGCCTTATATTACGAAATTAGACCCATTTAGCAAATACACTTATTTTTTTTCAGGGATATGTTTCCACTGCTACATAAAACGTGCAGGAGAGGGAGCGATCTGGTCGATCAGAATGTTTGAAATTCAGTTTTGATTATCTGGTATTGGACGTGGTGCTGATATGGGTTTAGTAGAGGCTGCTTGTATGACGTCTGCTGTCAGCTGATTTCTGCCAGAGAACTGCTGTAATTAGACCTGTGAATTAGGATTACAGTTACATCTATTTTCGCCAATACGAAACCCATTGCAGACAACATCTAAGATTGTTTTTCACTCTGCATCCAGTACCTATACTGTATTTTGATCCAGAACCAATAATTCTTGGGGTCAGTCGAGTAACACTGACTTTTACATTTCTCTCTCAAATCAGCACCATGTCTAAATATGCATAATTTCAGTGACTGACAGGATTTTAAACATGTTGAAAATTCATTTAAGACCAGGTACAGTACAAAACAGCAAGCTAGATCTTAAATATATCAGCTAACCACAGAGTTGCTAAGCGGGTCCACATTTACATTTTCCTCATTTATCGAGACCGATTTACAATGAGTAGTTACAGGGACAGTCAATCCGGAGACGCTCAGGGTTAAGTGTCTTGCTCAGGGACACAGTGGTGAGTAAGTGGGGTTTGAACCTCTGACTTTGTGGTCTACTGTGTTACCGACTAGACTACGACCACCCAATTCTTAGCTCTCTTTCTCTGCATTTCCTTCTCCGCCTGAATATGAACACACACCCTCATTAGCATAGGTCCTTGCTGTTCTGAACACACAGACAGCCCACCATGCCTGCTAGACCTCCAGTGCCACGAGTAGCATCTCAGGCCAAGAGGAGGCCAGACTTTGCCCGGAAGATGCCTCGGCGCTGGCTCCGCTGTGCCGCCACACTCCGCCTCCGCTGGCCAAAGGGCCTGCTCTCTGCCCGCCTCGTTCCCACAATGCATCTCCCCCGCGTGCACGGGGGGGGAGGGAGGGCGGAGCCTCGAGTGCCGAACACCTGGGTGTAAAAGGGAGCGCATCAGCGGGGAGCGGGCCGCCAGCAGCGAGGGGGGGGGGGGGCCGTGGCGCTCTGTACACACGTACGGCATGAGGTGATTGGCCATTGCGATGTATTTTTTTTTGTTGTTGAACCCACAGGAATTAATTAGGTTGT